>NC_064855.1:117398480-117726230 GCF_024139225.1 Suncus etruscus
GTACTAAATGAAGTATTATCTATAGAACTAAAGTTGTCTGGCTTCCATTCTCAAAATCCATGCATGTGTCTGGACAGGGGTGAGGGTGCAGATAAGGTTGTTCCAGAGGTACTGCAAAGAAAATAATGGTGACTAGAAATTTAAGCAGGAAATTGGATAGCTGTATATAAGGAAGGAGAGGAGGAAGAAAAGGAAAAAAAAGAAGGAAATAAAAGAATGAGAGAAAAAGAAAGAAAGAAAGAAGAAAAGAAAGAGAAAGAAAGAGAGAGAGAGAAAGAAAGAAAGAGAAAGAGAGAGAAAGAAAGAAAGAAGAAAGAAAGAAAAAAGAAAGAAAGAAAGAAAGAAAGAAAGAAAGAAGGAAGAAGGAAGGAAGGAAGAAGGAAGGAAGGAGGAAGGAAGGAAGGAAGGAAGGAAGGAAGGAAGGAAGGAAGAAGGAAAGAAAGAAAAAGAAAGAAAGAAAGAAGAAAGGAAAGAGAAGAAAGAAAGAAAGAAAGAAGAAAGAAAGAGAAAGAAAGAGAAAGAAAGAAAAGAAAAAAGAAAAAAGAAAGAAAGAAAAAAAAGAAAGAAAAAAAAAGAAAGAAAGAAAGAAAAGAAAAAAGAAGAAAAAGAAAGAAAGAAAGAAAGAAAGAAAGAAAGAAAGAAAGAAAGAAAGAAAGAAAGAGAGATTAAGAGAGAGGGAGGGAGGGAGGAAGGAAGGAAGGAAGGAAGGAAGGAAGGAAGGAAGGAAGGAAGGAAGGAAGGAAGGAAGGAAGGAAGGAAGGAAGGAAGGAAGGAAGGGAGGGAGGGAGGGAGGGAGGGGGGAGGGAGGGAGGGAGGGAGGGAGGGAGGACTGATGGACGGACTAGACTCTTATCTTAACTATACATAAAAGTTCAAAGTGAATTAAAAGCCAGAATCCACAAAGCACATTGAAGCAAACAGGAAGACATCTCCAAGATTTAAACCTCAGATGTGTCTTCAGTGATTTGGTTCCATTATCAAAGAAAACAAAATCAAAATCAAAAAGATTTTTATAATATCTTTATTTAAGCACTATGATCACAAACATGTTTGTAGTTGGGTTTCAGTCATAAAAAGTACACCCCTTCACCAGTTCAACCTTCCCACCACCAATGCCCCTCTTCTCCCCCCACCCCAACTATCTTCAAAACAGGCATTCTAACAAAAACAAAAATGTTTTAAATACAGCTACATTAAACTAAAAAGTTTTTGCATGGTGAAGGAAAAAGATCTAGGGCTAAAATAGATACATCCAACTGTATGGCAGAAAACATTTGCGAGCCTTTATTGCTCACCTCCCATTTGGGCTTCATACACCAAGGTTTAATATTATCAAATTAAGGGGCCGGGCGGTGGCGCTAAAGGTAAGGTGCCTGCCTTGCCTGCGCTAACCTTGGACGGACCGCGGTTCGATCCCCCGGTGTCCCATATGGTCCCCCAAGCCAGGAGCAACTTCTGAGCACATAGCCAGGAGTAACCCCTGAGCGTTACTGGGTGTGGCCCAAAAAAAAAAAAAACAAAAAAAAAAAATTATCAAATTAAGCTTCTTTTTTTGATCCCAAATGCATCAGTAACAAAATCTAAAATTCCCTCATGAGATTCCAGATAAATGGTCTGACCTAGACACAGACAGAAAAAACCTAGACCAAAGACTTAAAAAGCACCCCAAACTACTAAAACTTAGGATGGTTCACCGAGTCCTTTGTATTCCTTGATTCACTGCAGTGAAAAGCTAATGGGCTGTAGAAAGACCTTCTAGGGAAAGCTTCTGTATTCCTTCACTAAATACACCTACCCACTGCTTTCTACAAGTCATGCCAAAATGCACTGAGTATTGCCACGACCTCCTTGAGCAGTTAACTTGGTGCCTGAGTGCAGCAATTTAGGAATTTTAAAACTGTAATTGTCTAAAATGAGCTTTACCTCCAAGATTGAGGCCTTATCAGGGTAATGGAGGAAATCAATAAAATACCCCACACACACGGAGTACGGGAACACATTTGTTATGACTAGGCAAGAACTATTAGACTAGTCCATCACAATGCCAAGCTATATATACACACGCCTGCGGCTTTGGGGATGCCGGAAGTGTCATGGTGTTAATGGGGGTGAGTCATAGGCGTGTAGAAAGATGGAGAGGATCAGTGAATATCGACTGGACTCTTGAGAGCCTTTATGTTTTTTTTTAAAAAGTACCCAAAGCTTGCCTAAATTTTGGGTTTATTCATTTGAACTATGAACAAATAATAGTTCAGGTCATTATCTCTTTTTTTACTTCCCAATAGCTTTGCTTTGGGTAAAATTAGCATATGCTAGATTATACCTATTTCACCCAAAACAAAGATCATCCCTGGGGTATTTTTTTAATCTTTTTTTTTATATCTTTATTTAAGCACAGTGATAACAGACATGACGGTAGTTGGGTTTCAGTCACAAAAGGAATACCTCCCTTCACCAGTGCAACATTCCCACCACCAATGCCCCCCATCTCCCTCCTTCCACACTCCCTGCCAGTATTTGAGACAGGCATTCTACTTCTCTCACTCATTAACATTGTCATGGTAGTTATTGGTGTATTATTTTTCTAACTGCACTTACCACACTGTGAGGTGAATTTAATATCATGAGCCAGTCCTTTCAGCCCTCATCTCTGGTTATTATTACAATACTGTCTTTTAATTTTCTTAAAACCCATAGATAAGCAAGATTATTCTGTGTGTCTCTCTCCCTCTGATTTATTTCACTCGTTGTCTTACATGTTAACCTGAGTGGGACTGGCTCAGAATAGCCTGAGATATTTGTTCTTATTCTGCCCTTACTCCCTCCACCCTTAATGGTCTCTATGCCCAATAAAAATGGCAGTTCTGGCAGGCAGCTCACTCTTGATACGAGGTAGAAAGTTGGCAGGCTGCACGTGTTTCACCCTCAGCCTGGTTTGGATTATTTCAGGTGTGACCCCTTTTCAGATCCATTCACCCAGGTTTGGAAATAAGGCACATGGGGTGATTTTACAATTATTATCCACTTTTTAAAAAGGCTTTCAAGCATAAACCCACTTGGGAATTTCCTAATTTCTGAATATTAACCCATCTGTTCTGTCAGACTGATATGTACACCAATCATTCTTGAAATAGACATTGTAATGTGTTGTAATACCACCTACCTGTTAAAGATGCATCCCTTCCCACTATTCAAAAAAAAAAAAAAGAAGGTGTAGACCTGATTTTTAAAATAAAGGGAGCAGGGCCCAGAGAGATAGCACAGCGGCATTTGCCTTGCAAGCAGCCGATCCAGGACCAAAGGTGGTTGGTTCAAATCCCGGTGTCCCATATGGTCCCCCATGCCTGCCAGGAGCTATTTCTGAGCAGACAGCCAGGAGTAACACCTGAGCACTGCCGGGTGTGGACCCAAAACTAAACTAAACTAAACTAAAATAAAATAAAATAAAATAAAATAAAATAAAATAAAGGGAGCAGAAAGATAGTACAGAAGGGAGGGCACTTTCCTTGCATGAGGCCAACCCAGGTTTGATCTCTCAGCATCACATATGGTTGGCCTCCACCCCCCCAGCACTGCCAGAAGTGATTCCTGAGTGTAGAACCAGGAATAACCCCTGAGCATCGCTGGGTATGGTCCAAAAATAAACAAAAATAATAATAGAATAAAATAAAACCTAGAGAAGCATTCTACTTGGACCTCCTCAGTCTTTGATTTTCTCATAAACATTTCCTTATGCCAGCATTTCTCAACCAACAGACAGCAGAAAGGTGAACTCGAAGCCCTTTGATCTGTCCATAAACATAAATTTGATTAGCATTGACTTGAGTGATTTTCTCCCCCATTTCTTTGACCAGGTTTAAGGTTAAAAAGTGTCTGCAATGTCAAATTATAATTATGTGTGATAATGTGTCAGCAGTATCTGACACATTCCAATTTAAAAGGAATACGAAGAAAAAGTCAGTACACATCAGTTTGAGAACATTATAACTACCCTAGACAGTCTTTTCTGGGAATATCTGAAATCCTGTCTGCACATGAGAGAAAAATCTTATGCAGTTGTAAAGAATTCATAAGATAGTATGTTCTGTGGCTCATTAGCTTGCCCCTTTGATTTGTTCTCTGTCTCTATCACTCTATCAGTAACTTAACTGAGTCATTCAAGAGATTGGCTCACAATTTTATATAAGTGGTCAAATAAAAATATAAACCCCAAAGCTGGTGTAAGGTCCAAAGGCCTTAATATGGCATTATTGAGGTCATGAACCTTATCTCGGGCTCAAACTGAAATCCTGTAGTTTGTACACTAACCCATATCAATTTATGGATTGTCTTTTTCTGATTCTCTTGTGAAAATAAAGTCAGGATTTGGTAAACTTCCCTTGATTTGGTTTAACCTTTGGTTAAAGAAATGATCCATGACCTTCAATAATGTTCACTAATAATGTTTACTAATAAAGAAAACTGGATGAACTTCTGGTAGCACCAAAATGTCCTTGTAGAGGATGGAAATTCAGGTTCTGAGATGTATTTGGGGGAATCCCGCACGAGTTGCTTACAGTGAGTATATTTAATCCAGACGACTGACTTATTTCCCCTAAACATTCAGACAATCACTTCACCAAGATCTAAAGAGAATTATACAGACTTGAAATTGCCCAAAGAGGTCAATGCAGTGTTAAGTCATGTGTTCTCTGTGGCTGTTTTTGTCCATGAAACATGTGAACATTGGGAGATATTACCATATTTATTCTTGGATGGTATTACGAGGGGGAGAGATGACAATATTGTTACATCAGAAGATAATAATAGCCAGACCAGATCCTCACTGTGTGGGCCTGAAAGAGAGAAAGGAGAGAAGCTCCCTTTGGATATCTTCCATATTCCTTCCATATGAGTTTAACAGAGCCTTCTGGCATGAGGAACTAGGACATAGATTCTCCTGTCCATCGGCCTGGGTTCAAATTCTAGCACCACTATTGACTTATTGTATTTCCTTGGGTCATCTGTGTACATTTTTATAATTGCACCAAACAGAAAAGCCTTTGTCTGGAAAATGGGCATTTTGCTTCACCACATAATCCCTATGAATTCACGTCTAAGGGAAGCTCTCTTCTCAATATTCAATCTCTACCAGGGAATCTCATATGTCAGCTTACCCTAGCGGAGCTGCTATGTCCTGGTCCTTGCAAGGGTAAGATCAGACCTTGGGTCACTTCTCTTTAGTGACTGGACAGGGCAGACCTTTATGATTCCTGGGATCATCATTGGGACTAGATACCTGATATTTTGCAAGATGGACTCCCATATCTCTGTCTTTAAAACAACTGGGTAAAAATAATGATTAACCTGCTTGCATGAGAAGATTGGGGTTAAATGAGGTACTGTAACCTACCCACTCACAGTTCTTTTTCCCTCTTTTATCTATTTAATTTGAAGCAGGAAGGGTGGGTGGGACCACACCTGGCTGTGCTCAAGGGTTATTCCTGGCTATGCACTCAGGAATTATTCTTGGACCTCATGGGATGCCAGTAATCAAATCTGAGTCAGCTCTTTGCAAGGCAAGTGCCCCCACACCGTACTATCACCCGTGCCCCTTTTCCTTCTTCTCACAGCAGATATTACCTTGTCATAAGAGAAACCATGGTCTAAGCTTATTGTAAATACTAACACTTAAATAATTCCACACCAAAGGATTTCTCTTTGCCAAAGGTTTATTCACCGGTATGTGTCTGTATGTCTGCGGATAGTTTTAGAAATGTTACAATGAGTTTTCAATACTCTTCTGTGATTCTCAGCTAGTTAGTTATAAGCACACATATCACATATTGCAGTCTTGAGTTTCTTCAAGAAACATTGTCAATCATAATACATCAAAGAGGAAAAAGCTCAAAGGAGATGAAGCAACCTGAAAAGCAGAAATAAGAACCGATTTCCACAAACATTTCTCTAAGATCCCCTGCAAAAAAAGAGAGCTAAAGGAAGCCAATGATGAAGTAAGACACGGGTTTTCCATCATAGCTGCAGATATCTTTTCCAAAGATTTTTGAAGCATTCAACCAGTTCAAATTATCAATAGGGAAAAATTTAGAAGAATAATAGTATGAAATCATTTTTCTCTTTTTTGTTCCCAAGAAACAATAGTGGCAGTCCTTCCAATGCCACTGTGTCCATCCCTGTCCGATGACTTCCTTAAGGTACTACGTATTTACTTTCAGATCTTGTCTCTCTCACATTTCCCTATTCACCTCACTTGCCTATTCCAGCTCCTGTTGTGTTAACTGAATGTCTAATAACTCAGTGTGGAGCTGTTTTCTCAGCCTAAAACTCTACTTTCCAGACAGCCTCATGATAAACGCCCTCACCTCTTCACACAGATCTACACTGACCTTACTAGTTATTATCAAATGATACAGGTCCAGAGATATAACAGAGCATGGAGGGCATTTGCCTTGCACACAGCTGACCCAGGTTCTATCCCCAGCATCCCATATGGTCTCAGGAGCCTGCCAGGAGTAATTTCTGAGTGCAGAGCCAGAGTAACCCGAGCGCCACCAGGTGTGGCCCAAAAACCATTAATGCTTTTTCCTTAATACCACAGCCCTCTTAAAAACTATAGACTACACTCCTATACTCATTTGTTTTCTATTATGTTTACTTCCCTTATCCTTCCCTAAAGTAACAATAAGCTCAGTGAAGAGATGGGTAGTTTGTGTTTGTTTGTTTGTTTGTTTTTAGTTTGGGGGCTATGCCCACCCAGTGGTATTCAGGGATTACTCCTGGCTCTGCACTCAGGGGTCATTCCTGGTGGTGCTCGGGGGACCACATGGGATACCCAGGATCGAACCCAGGTTGGCTGCTTACAAGGCAAATGCCCTCCCTGCAGTACTATTACTCAGGCCCCAGACACGGGTATTTTGAGTTAGTCCTTCTGTTCATTGATATACTTTGGTTGCCTATAAACAGTACCTCCTTAAGCAAACAAAAAACGAGTCTGCCTAATAAAAAGTAATTATCTTTTCACACTTGCTCCATTGAACACACGCAGAAAAAGAAAACAATGAAGCAAAAAAAAAATTGTGCTTCTGGTTGGTCACTCTTAAACAAAATGGAAAACATATAGTGGTGGGATATATATGGTGGGACTCAAATATGAAATAAATCAGAATCATGAAGTGCTGTTTAATTCAGTTTTGAAGCATTATCTTGAAGAGAAGCTAAATGAAAATAAGTTAGAAAGCCCTGGAACAAGAATCAATTGTCATATGCAGTGATTGATTCTATTAGGCAACTATGACAACCTTCATGCCATAGGAAAAAGATTCATTTAAGAAATTAAATTAAGGGGCCAGAGAGAGAGCATGGAGGTAAGGCGTTTGTCTTATGTCCAGAAGGATGGTGGTTCGAATCCCGGCATCCCATATGGTCCCCCGTGCCTGCCAGGGACAATTCCTGAGTGTAGAGCCAGGAGTAACCTTTGAGTACTGCCGGGTGTGACCCAAAAACCAAAAAAAAAAGAAAGAAAGAAATTGAATTAAATAGAATCAAAACTGACATATATAAGTAACTAGAGAAAGCATTGCTGTAAAGAAAATATGATAATTTTTTTTTCAAAATATCCTTTAATATGCTAAAAACAAATTGAAATCAATTTATTTTAAATTAGGCCAAACTTACTAGAGAATTATTCCATATTCTAATTTTAAGTAAAATGAAAACAAAGGAAGGCTGCTTACTCTCCCCCTTCTATAATCTCCTTAACCTTGTAAATTATTTTTGGGAACAAATTGATGGCTAGCAAATGGATACTGAGCTGAATATTTAATATCATTTTCTCATCACATCACTGAGAGAAAATAAAAGTGTTTACTTTATAACACATTTGTAAAACAGTGTTAAAGTTACAGGAATTGCATGTACATAAAATAATTTATAGCTCAAAATCATTATATCATATGTTACATAAATCAGATATTTTGCGATTAAAAAGACAAAGAATGGCAATGTATATAAGAAAATGTGCAAATGTGCCAAGGTCCCACAGATGGTGTCTAAAAAGAAAAGTTTCATAAAGTCTAATATTACAGATGACCAACAACATAATGTGATTGAAACAAAAAACACAAACAATAATCGCAATTTTTCCCATGAAAGATGAACCAAGAGGGTGATTCTCTTCAGCTCATGTATGAAACCAGAACAGTAGTATAACTAATAGAGGAAGAATTCCATAAATGTATTTCACCTGAAGCATTTCATAGTTTCAAGTATCTTTATTTTGATCATATTGGCTTACATATCTTTCACAGTAGTATTTTAGGTACATATTAACATTGAATCAGGGGAATACCCATCACCAACATTGTCCTCCCTCCAGCCCTGTTCCCTTCCTGCAACCATATCCCCTACCATCACCCCCCAGGCTGCTAGAGTAGGTTGTCCCCTCTTTGTCTAGCTTACTATTAGTGATCATATATCTGTTTCGTCCTGGTACCCTCCCTTGTTTCCTCCTCTATTTGAGAGGCAGAGTTAGATAATTCGAATTATGTGGTTTTGTTTGAAAGTTTCAAGTATCTTTATCAAAATCAAAATCATGCCAGGTAAGTGAGTGCTTTCCAGTAAATCTCTCTGATTCCCCCAAAGTTCCATAAATTTCCTCATCTTAGTGCCTATTTTGGTTTTCAGTAACATTGTTATTAAACAAAGATCATACCCACAGCCCCTCAAATTTAGCTGCCTTATAATATATCTGTTAAGACTTACAGATTCACAATACTTGGAAAGAGAAGGAGGCAGGGAATAATATCCCTGCACAGATTAGCACAGAATCATATCACCTAAAAAGCAACACTAGTAATTATGGCTAACTTATATACAGACCTGTACCTTTGAGATTGTGGGACAAAGTGTCTATTAAATTACTAAGAAGTGCCTTCAAATCTCAAATACTCTCAACTCAAAGAAGTAGATCCAGATGACCTAATCACTTTAGAAAGTCTCTTTTATCTGATAAAAGACTACTGTACTACTTGGCTGAAAATAGTGTTTCTGTGTTCTTCTAAATAAGGAAGAAAGAAAAGGTAGCATAAAAAGAATCAAAAGGCTCAGCAAAAAGATTTAGAATAGTAAAAGGGATGTGATCTAAGGATCCATAACCAGGGGCCCGGAGAGATAGCACAGCGGCGTTTGCCTTGCATGCAGCCAATCCAGGACCAAAGGTGGTTGGTTCGAATCCCGGTGTCCCATATGGTCCCCCGTGCCTGCCAGGAGCTATTTCTGAGCAGACAGCCAGGAGTAACTCCTGAGCATCGCCAGGTGTGGCCCAAAACCAAAAAAAAAAGAAAAAGGATCCATAACCAGAAGGATCTTCTCTTTATCGTTCTGGGAGAAGAAAAAAAGTAGAAAAAGAAAATTCATGAGTATCCTCCTTATTATACCACACCAGACCACACACTCCTTTCCTCCCATGGAAAGGAGATTCGGGAGCTAAAGACAATGATGTCTAACTGTTTCATTTTGTACTTGATCTTTTGATACAAACAAAATATATTACTTGCATCAAAACTAATTGAATTTAATAAAGTTTGAGGTTTGAAATGCCTTCTAAGTTGATTTATGATATAGGATCCACTCATCTATTTGTTTAATGAAAATATACAGAGAATATATAGAAGCATTGTTTTAAGTACTATATATAACTTTCCTGAAATCAAAATATTCTGAACGCATATGTAAAATTTTGCACATTCTGATCTTGAAAAATAGGTGAAATTTGGTCTCTAGATACCATGTTCTCCCTTCACATTTCTAGGAAAACTGACATCTAAACATGATTTACCTGACTGATGCTTTTATACCTGTGCTAACAACTTTATAGCATGCTCGGTCTACAAAGTACCCAGAATTCTATCCATTCATGTGACTCTCCACTCTTCCTTCATTGAAGTATAATACTGCATCTTTTCAGATGCTTAAAGCAATTGGACAACGCCAAAAAGGTTTGAGTAAACTATCAACTATATCATTCTCAGACCACTTACCACAAACTCTCACTCTTGGAGCCTACCAGGACCTAACATTCATTGATCTCATCATCCTTTCTATGTCTCTTATACCACCTTACTGTGCCCTTTCTTCTCATCGCTCCAACTAAAATCTCAAACTTATTATATCTTTATTACTCTTTTGTGGTAAATACTTGACCACATTCAAACCCAATGTTCACTTTCTCTGTGTGTTGTGCCCTGGTTTGGGATACATTTTCATTCCACAGAAACTGAGATTACACTCGTGCCAATGGCTCTTATTCTGAACACTTGAGTACCAACCCAAGAGATCCCTGAGTCCTGGAAAGCACTGAAACTTTGGATATATGCTTTGTACATATCAACCACTCCTATAACAGACAATTCTTCACTGCTGCTTCCTCACATTTCCAACACAGAGGATGAGGCCTTTCTCTTCCAGCTCGGACCACGCGTCTGTTACCCTGTTCAGCCGGCAGTTCTGAGGTGAATGTAGTGGGAAGAAAGCTAACAGGTGGTCAGGCTTCTGAAGAAAACAGCTTTTATTCCCTAGAAGAGGCTGAAGCCCAAAGGCCTCAGAATCAGTCCCAGGAAAAAAGCCCCTCGCCTTCCACAGACCCTTGCTTTTATCCCCCAGAAGCAAGTACCACCCAATGGTAGAATCAGTACCACCCAATGGTGGGAGCAGAATCAGGTACCACCCTAGGTGGTAGCAGAATGCCAGGTCACACCTTAGGGTAGGGCACAATCACCGATCAGGTTAGGGTCAGTAACATAATAATCCCATTGAAATGTTTACATACACAACAGCTCCTCGGTCTTCCCTCTCAACTCAAGAAAACAATGCATAAGGTAAATGAAACCCAAAACTGTTTGTTTTGGGAGGCGTCACACCTTGTGGTGGTCAGAGTTTATTCCTGACTCTATACTGAAGGATCATTTCTGGCAGTGCTCAGAGATATATAGGATGCTGAAGATCAAACTCATGGTGTCCACATTTGCAAGGCAAACATCCCTACATGCTATTCTATCACTCCAGGCCCCCCAAACGGATTTATTCTGAAAGAATAAACAAGATCAATAAGCCTTTAACTAGACTCATGAAGAAATAAAGAAACTCCAAATAAATTATATCATAGATAAAAGGGAAGGTATTATAACATAAATGCAAAAGATCTCAATAGCATAGTACATAAACAATAAATAGAAAAATGCCATAAATACAAGAAAGATTCTAAGAAGCTACTACCTGCGAGTATTCTAAGAATACTGCCTGCAAAATACAAAAACGTTTATTTGAAAAGACATAAACATATCTTTATTAACTGCAATGCTAAGTACAATATTCAGGATATAGAAGTCACTCAAATGTCCAATAGCAAGATAAGCAGATTTAAAAAGTTGCATTAGCTAAGCATTAGATAATGGAATATTATGCCACTATCAGAGAAAATAAAGTCTTGGTATACTTGATGAAACTGGTCAGTATTATGTTAACAAAATAAATCAGAAGACATACAAATCCCAGATGACCTCTCTCATCTCTGGTATACAGAGAAACAAAACAAGGCAATAATCAATATTAAATAAAGACAAACCTTGACCAGGTACTAAACTGAGATAACCTAACAGAAGGGCTGGGGATGTGGAAGAGGGAATGAAGAGATGGACTAGAATTAACAGTGATGAAGAGTCTTGGCATTTTGATGAGTAGAAGGTACAGTAATTGAACAGCAAAACCATAAATTTTAACAGTATTGTAAGTAGGTAACCTGAACTATAATAATCATGTTTTTTAAACTAAATAAGTAAAAGATTCCAGTCTCATAATTGATTATTTAACTTGTGACTCCAAAATTCTTGTGCATTCTCTCTTCCCAATATGTTTCTAGCCCTTTTCAATAGGTTTTAATCTAACCCCATCTACACCAAGGCAATTTCACCTTAACTCATGTTTTTGTTCCAGCACAACCTTGTAAGAAAGGTCTCTATTCTTACACAAAATTGCTCACCCCATGCTCCAGCACTTCCTACTTTCTTCTTTTTTATATATATTTTATTTAAACACCTTGATTACATACATGATTGTGTTTGGGTTTCAGTCATGTGAAAAACACCACCCATCACCAGTTCAACATTCCCATCACCAATGTCCCAAATCTCCCTCCTCCCCACCTTCCTTCTTAACTCTATTTCCTCTAAAGTCTCCATTATGATGCAACTTCCTATTATTTTACCCAACTCTTTCCTGATATCTCATCTATCAAAATGACAGCTTCATGAAGCCAGGATTATTTGTCTGGTTTATTCTGTACTCCTCTAATCCTAAAGAGTCTTATGCAACAACAACATAAAAGATTTTATGGTATATGAATGAATGACTTTGAGAAAATTATAGCACTGAGATTAAAACTTATTCTTTGGAGTCAAACAATATAAAAATTTGAGGAGCAGCTTCGAGCACTTGAGCAAGAAAGCTTTCGGCCAGTCATTTTTCATTTCTGTACAAAGTAGAAAATAAATGGCGCCATAGATTTATTGAAATAACAAAACACTAGGTAAAGCAATCAGTAATATCTTTGGAACATGTAACCAACCAACAAATGAAAAGCCACTTTTACATTATCCTAGGTCAATTGGTAGACATTTTCATATTTACATTCTGAATGGTTTCATTTTTCACTATTTTTTAAGTCCAAAATCCCCAAATCCCCAGTTTATGCAATTTAACATACATATTGCCATCATCTGCAAACGTTGGGACACAAATATAAGATGATACTTGGCTACCAACCCCAAAGGTAGTCCTCCAACTTCCTCCTTCCTAAAACCTCTTCCTTTGATATGTAAAAGCCCACCTGGATTACTCTGCCCTGCCCCACCTGGTGGATTTTTCCAAATAATAAAGAGAAGCAGTTCTGGCTTGTGGGTTGAGGCAAAGCGGAAAAGGCCAATGGCCCCATGTCCATTCTTTCCTGACTGGCTTGGTATTATTTCTTCACCACTATCTGCTTCTTAAGACATAGCTGTATTTAAAAATACGGTGCATAAGGCAGACTCTCAACTTGTGGATTTTTATTTTACACACAAATGGAAATGCTCAACTCCAATACCTTTGTGCATAAGTTTCCAAGTACTAACAAACCTTTTGGCCTCATTCTTTTTGTTTTGTTTTGTTTTTTTGTTTTTGGGTCACACCCGGCGGTGCTCAGGGGTTACTCCTGGCTGTCTGCTCAGAAATAGCTCCTGGCAGGCATGAGGGACCATATGGGACACCAGGATTCGAACCAACCACCTTTGGTCCTGGATCGGCTGCTTGCAAGGAAAATGCCGCTGTGCTATCTCTAGGGGCCCTTGGCCTCATTCTTAACCATCCTTTTTACCTCTGACCCTCAAGGCAAGAATTCATAACACTGCCAATAAGTGTATTCAGGCACACAGCACAGAAAATCATAGCAAAAATATAAAGTCTGGCATGTTTGCAATATGATGCTTACATATAATGCAATCATGAATTATACATGAGTGAAAAGTTCATTTCAACCTGGTGAAATGTTACCAAGTGTCATCACTGCATTATTTTTCATACCGTCTTCAAGAACAAGGTGGAATGAAAAGACTGACTCTAGAGAATGATGAGCACAATCTACATGAAATGTACAATACATGACTTTCAGGGTTCAAAGGTCAAATTCATGGCTGTGTGATTACAGGAAGATCAGATAAAGAACATAGGTAGGAAAGACCACCATATTTTCACTTTCAAATGAAGGAACTGAGCAAATCTACGGAGTATCTTCTGTGATGACAACAGGCAAAACTAGAAAATGCTTCTCCCTTGGAAGAAAATTTACTTGCATAAAGCAAATCTCCCAGAATGGAGCCAGGCAGGTAGCCTGATGGAACAGAAAGGACAGAGGCACAGAAATAGCAACCGACACAGCATCCAATGCAAAAATAAAAAATATACTTGTGCAAGGTCTGATTCAGAGTTAAATGACCTGAATTCCAGTCGTGGCTCTACCTGAATACTCCTTGAATAAGGTCCCTTTTCCCTTAGGTCTCAATTTTATCAAGGTTGTGCCTTCAGCACAGTCTGTACTTCTATATGTGTAAGACATGTATGAGGTGTTTGACTGTCCAGTTGTAGGGGCAGAAAAAAGAATACAACTTTGGTTTGGGGGGTTTTTTCTTCAGTTTTTTGTATCCTAAGATTCACAAGACTATCCTGAGTCATTGTAGTCTAACGATTATTCTATTTCAATACAATAGAAATATACATTTTTTAGGGGCCGGAGCAATAGCACAACTGGAAGGGCATTTGCCTTGCATGTATCCAACTAGGGTTCAATCTCTGGCATCCCAATGGCCCCCTAAGTCTTCCAGGAGTGATTTTTTGAGCCAAGAGCCAGGATATAAAAAAAATAAAACCCTACAAACACAAAGGAAAAGAAAATATACATTTTTTGAAAACGGTAAGAATGAACAGTTGACTCACCATTTCCTCCGCCACCCAAAGAAATGCATAAATAAAAACAACTGAAGCAAAAAATCAAAATCATCCAGTTTGGAGATGCCTTCTTATGTATATTTTAAATGTTTTCACCCTCAGATAGCACTGAAATATCACAGATTTCATTGACTCCGTTGTGATATGTGCTGTTGTGTGTGGTGTGTGTGTGTGTGTGTGAGCGTGTGCTCGAGACATTAATGAGAATCCAAAAATGCTACATAATGAGGATTCCTTCTGCCACATTTGTGAAGCTGAGGAAAATTCCATTTCCAGATTTGAGGTCTGTAATCTATGACTTCCCCAAAAAGACTTTACTGACATTTTTTTTTTTTATAAATTCAACTGCCGTGCATCATGTCCTCAAATACATCATCCAGAGCTGATGACTAACTCACAGCAAACCTGTCTCCTCTAGAGGCCTGGTTGAAATGCTGCCATTCTTCTTGATGCTGCCAAGTATCTCAGTCATTAATAATAATTTTTACATAGAAGTTTCTTAACATTTCTAAGGAAACCCCTCCCCATAGTTTTGCAAGGTTGACAGCTTCCATGTGCAAGTAAATTTTAAGCATCAGTGTGGACAAAAAAAAAAACAAAAAAAAACAAAAAAAAACATTATAAGTGAATTTTCTCAAGAAACTGCTCATACTCCAGAGAGATAGTCCAAAGGTCATGGCACTTCCCTTGCACATAGATGAGTGAGTTCAATCCTCAGTACCATATGGGAGCCCCTGAGCATGGCCAGGAATGATCTCTGAGCACAGAGATGGGAGTAAGTCCAGAACATTACTGGGGCATGGCTAGAAAAGCAAGCAAACAAAAATACTCAAAAGGACCATTGAACCAGAAATCTGACCATTATCACCACTTTCAATTATCCTTGGCCGGACTGGCCCTCCCATACTTTTAATTACTAGGGAGATTACTTAAAGGCAGATCACAATGTAAATAACTTGGGGGAGATATTTCTATCTGTGGAATTCTAGAAACATAATCAGTTCTAGGTGTCAAACTATGTAGAAATTTGGTAACTAGATTATCATTCTGCACTAAATAAGTATTGGAAGATCTAGCTTACCACCCACGGGCCATATGAAGCTTTTAAAATTGAAAATCCATATATACATATGTCTATGCATATATAGATACATATATATTCATTCCATAAAAAGTAAACATTCCCTTTTACCTTACTTAACCCAGCATGTTTTTACATATGTGAAGTGCTTATTGTTTAAAAACATATCAATGTCCATAATTCATAGTTGGAAAATCCATTTTTATCTGTGAGACTACAACTCATAGACTTGTAAGCCAAGTTTTTTATGTAGGTCTTTATTCCAAAGGAATAAAAACTAGATTTTACAACAGTCTTACTCAGGGATCAATATATTACTATAAATTCATCAGCAATCAATTATGCATTTATTTCTCAAGGGCCTAAAAGTTAAAAAAAAAAATTTCTATGTTCTACTGGATGAAGGTTCTTTTTTTTTTCTTTTGACCCTGAAACCAAAAAACAGTTTTTGAACCAGGGTAAATTTGTTGATATTTTGAGGACTAAACAAAACCTAAAATTGAATGTTGTTATTGTTGTTGAAGTGAGTCCCTTGCTTTTAAGGTTCCTTTGAACTCAGTGAATACTTCAAATAATGTTACACAAGAATAGAAACTTTGACTTTCAGTACAATGGGCTCACAAAGGCATTGCTAGAGATATTCAGTGTAATTCCCATTTATGATTCTCTGTGGTCCAAATGAATGAGATGGTAAACTGTTAACAAACTGGTTACCAAAAATACTGGGGCCCAGTCCACAGAGTGACACAAAGTGCCTGTAAATAAATAAACACTGTCCCTCCACCAGCAGCAACAACCTTGCTGCTAGTCATTCAGCGCCAACAAATACTTCTGACAAAATGGTGTATGACACTGAGTGTGCTTTCAAAGGCCTACTTGGCCCTTGGTTATGTTTATCTCCAGTGTATGAAGGGCTCTCCTCATGGAAGAAAATCACCCAATATCCATCATAGGATGCTTCATATTTTGATCATTAAAAGACACTTGCTGGGTCTGGAGGGAGGAGCCATTGATTTATTTTCACCACTTTTTCCTGGCTTTCAGCAATTAAAAAGAGAGGAACAAGCCAGATAACTCATCTGCTAGTTTGGCATGCCTGGTAGTCATGGGAGCCCATGCCGAGACCATCTGTTCAGTCCCCAGCCCTCTCTAAACACACACACACACACACACACACACACAATATCAAAAGGGGCATGCTTCAAGCCTACTAATGAACCACCTGAGGTAAACCAGAAGGCCCAGCCAGAGCAGTTCACCCACCACTTTCCTTCTCCAAAGGATGATGTTTGGGTTAACACAATTATTTTTAAGTTGATCTTCTTAAACAAGTATAAAATGAATTTGAACATCTCTATATTGGTCCTATCTCCTTGACTTTCCACAAAAGATAGAGAATCAATAGAAATATACCTTGAACATGATCTACATCATGTTCAAGATATCATATTCAGTACTTGCCTGATAGTGCATCCCATGTGAAAATCCAGCACTTGGATGCCCCTGTTACTATAGCCAATAAAATGATCTGCAGCAAAGCATTTAGATGCCAGTCACTCCACAGAAATAAGAGTGGTCCATTGCTCTACATTACAATGGTCCTCAAACTACGGCCCGTGGGCCACATATTGTATTTATTCCCATTTTTGTTTCTTCACTTCTAAATAAGATATATGCAGTGTGCATAGAAATTTGTTCATAATTTTTGTTTTTACTATAATCTGGCCCTCCAACAATCTGAAGGACAGTGAACTGGCCCCCTGTTTAAAAAGTTTGAGGACCCCTGCCGGGTCTACAACAATAACACAAAACCAAGGGAGATGCTCTCTTGTCTCAAAATTCTCCTTTGGCATAAAGACTCATCTATTACAAAATATTGCCAATCCTAAATATTAAGTTGGGATCAAAATCTATACTAGTGAAAATAAATGCTGTGACCAGAATAATACCTTCCTTATTTCATGCATGCATACTGTTGGTAAACTCTATTGGAAATATTTTATGTTTCTTAGATACTTTTAATCTTACCCTATGAACTCTAAAATGTAATTTGTGTGAAGTATTTTCTAGGGTTTTCAAAAAAGCCTCCTAAAATGATGAACTTCTGGGATCCAAGGTCATTTTAGAAAATACTTACTGGCTAGATTTTAAGTTATCTCTATTTGAGATATATGCAGATAGGTAGGTTGGTAGGTAGGTAGGTAGGTAGGTAGGTAGGTAGGTAGGTAGGTAGGCAGATAGGTAGGTAGGTAGATAAATGATAGGTAGATAGATAGGTAGATAGATAGATAGATAGAGATAGAT
This sequence comes from Suncus etruscus, assembly GCF_024139225.1. Classification (NCBI taxonomy): domain Eukaryota; kingdom Metazoa; phylum Chordata; class Mammalia; order Eulipotyphla; family Soricidae; genus Suncus; species Suncus etruscus. Next base: position 117,416,398 of record NC_064855.1, read on the forward strand.
AGATAGATAGATGAAAGATATATATTCATATATATACCAGTATATTTCACATATGTGATCTTAAGACTTATAATTAAGTTCAGTCTGTTGTTAAAGATCAAGTGATTTTATTGGTATAATTGAGGTTCTAATAATTGTTACAATGAAACTTTTGTAATAATATTAAAGCTGATAAATTAACATGCTGTACACCTGAAATTTGCACAGTATGTTACACAAGAAACAAATTTGTTTTTTATTTAATCAAAGCATTTTACACACACAATTTAAATTCTGTTCTCATTAAGAGATAAAATAAAATATATCCCCCCCCCAAAAAAAAGCCTAGTAGAAAAGTAGCTACTGAATGAGAAAAAGATGAAGGACATATACTCCAATCTACCCAATAGAATATATTAAAAGATGTGGGAATTGGATAAATAGCAGATAGAGTTTTAGGGACAAATGAATGAGAAGGTTGAAAACAGGGCAATCATTCTGAAAAGTCTTTGTATTCAACAGTTCCTTTCCCTGCATACGCACCTCCATCTATTTTTAACATCTATCTCTCTTTCCCACAGAAATGCTGAGGAATGTTTTATGGAGAACCTGAGCCTGAAGAATGGGGGTGAGCAGATACTGAGACATCAGCCCTTCCTCCTGCTGAGCCACAGGATAGTGCCCATTAAGCACAGGCACAATGTCTAAGAGACATTGCTGAATTCCACTTGAGAGATAAAGAGGACATTGTGAACATGATCTCTTGGGGGAATCCCCAACAGAAACTGGTCTAGCTCATCACAATAAAAGTTAACTAACGAATAAATTGATTTTCCGAAAACACAAATGTTTTCATCAGGATTTATACATGAACATAACCAGGAAAAAAACAAGAATTATCAAATGTTTTAGAAAAGCCTATACTTGAAAAATAATAAAAATAGATAAAGGAACAAAAATAAAAATTTTGGTGGGTCGGTGTGATAACACAATGCATAAAATGTTTGCCTTGAACATGGCTGATCTCGGTAAGATCCTTACCATCTCACCCTGGCACCCCAGGCACCACCAGGAATGACCCCTGAGCACAGAGCCTGGAGTAACCCCTGAGCACCACCAGGTATAACCCCAAAACCAAAAGAAAAACATTTCAAAGAACTGTTGACTGATATAAATATAAGCTTCTGTATCTATAATTTAAAAACAAGATGTGATAAAAATGACTCATAAAAAAGGAGTTCTTTCACTTTCAAACATGAAAACAAAAAAAATCTATTCAATAATAGGATTAGACGATAAAAGCAAGTAGGGGAAAAGTAGATAAATAAGACCAAATAAACAACAACAAAACAAAAAATCAATTATAAAAAAATCTATCTGACACAAAATCTAATAGAACTTTCAATAGAAATTACCAAATTATCTATAGAGAAATTTTCAAAAAGAAATAATTCAGGTACATTTCCCAGAACTGAGCCATTGCATTTTAAAATTCCTAAAAACGTTTAGTAAAATCAACATGCGCACCATATTCATAAACAGTTAGTGTGAGAGGGAAGGTTACATACAAAGAAATGGGGAAAAATGGCATCAAATTCTCAACATACACATTAGACGTGAGAAGACTGCAGCAGAGTCCCACTTCAAAATTCTAAGAAAAAAAAACAATTTGCATTAGATACGCTAACACTGATTTTAAAATCGTCATTTCTACAGTAGGAGGCAGAATAAATGCATTTTTATACATATAAGCAATCCTCTGCAATTTACTCTACTCGGGGATTCACCAAATGAAGGATGATCTAAGATCAGAGGTCTCATAATAAAAGGTTTTAAAATGTCTGAAATCATAGCATGAACTGCACAGCTCATAGTAAACAGGGATATTTGAAAGTACATGAAATTAAAATTCAAGGGTAGAAAAGGGAAGAGAATGATAAAAGAAAGGAAATAAAAAAATAAAACAGCAAACAAAACTAAAAACCATACACAAATTAATGGTAATAGCCAGAGCTGTAGAGATTAATACCACTACCACAGAGGGGAGCAGATGGGTAAACCAGGTTTAATGTAGGTGGAAACTAACATTTCGGTCGGGTGGGGGCGAAGGGAGACTTGGACATTGGTGATGGAATGTTGCACTGGTGATGGGTGGTGTTCTTTACATGACTGAAACCCAAACACAATCATGTATGTAATTAAGGTGTTTAAATAAATTAAAAAAAAAAAGAAAAAAATCAAAAAAAAAAAGAATTTTGGTGGAGATAATGAGAATGTATACAAATGTCAAACTAGGGGGCCGGAGAGATAGCATGGAGGTAAGGCGTTTGCCTTTCATGCAGGAGCTCATAGGCTCGAATCCCGGCATCCCATATGGTCCCCTGTGCCTGACAGGAGCAATTTCTGATCCTGGAGCCAGGAATAACCCCTGAGCACTGCCGGGTGTGACCCAAAAACCACAAAAAATAAAATAAAAAAAGAAAACAAATATCAAACTAGAATGTTATACTCCTGAAGCCTATAGTATAGAACATAATGTATAAGACAATTTTGCTACAACTAGAGAGTAGGAAGGAAGAAGGAAAGATTAGGAGATAAGAAAGAAACATCGTGGAAAAGTATACTGAGTAGCCATCACAGTATTTTCTACTTTTACAAGTTTGTAGAAATAAATAGAGGAAATATTGATGTTATGGCACAATGAATAAGATAGGAGTTTAAGGAAAGGTTTAGATAAAGCAATAATAGAATTTCAAAGGCACTTGAATCCTTTGTTTTCTTTGACAAAACAAAACAGTGCCTTCAGTTTTGTAGCACGCTGACAAAAATGTAGCTAGTTCGATTCATTTAAAATTATGTCCAATGGGCCATGACTAGATTTATTTCCTCTTGTGTTAATCATCAAATTGACTCTACCTATTATTTAGCCATTCCAGTAAATGCCTCCCAAAAAATCATGTACTTTGGAATTGAGCACAATTGCATTACACATCAGAAATTATTTTTCTCTGAGAGAAATTAAGAGAGTAATATTTATATTCTGGAATTCTCTAATTACCACTGGACTAATTATCAATCCTCTGCTCTCCCATCCTCACCCCATGAGACATACACAAAAAAACATTGCAAAGAAAAGTGTTAGCAACTTGTACAAGGTTCTTGCTATATATCCCAAACTATATTTTAGTTTACAGATTCTCTCTGTGCCTTCCTCCATCCTTTAGTCACTAGTTTTCTTGATTCTGAAACAAAAACTCATTGCTAGGATGACTTTAGCCTATCTGTAAAGGAAGAGGCATTGAAGTAACCAACCACAATAACAACCAAAAAGTTTAAAATCAATATAGATTTGTATCAAGAAGGCAGTAATAAAGATACAAAGAGCTTCTTCACCTCATAGTTAAAGTTACTGCAAGAAGGAAGAAGTAAAGTGCCATAATGTTCTCTCGTGGCCAGTCAGAAGCCTTAATAAATAGCAATCAGGTATACAGGAAAGATTAAGATTTCCCTCTACAGCTGTAATAGTTTGGTCAATAGATAATCTTTTAATTATCTACTATGTGCCAACAAAGAATTAGGTGCTAACTTTCAAGGGTAAAATACTGCTATTATAATTCCTCTTAGAGCTATGGTCAGAAAACCAAGTAGTGATGGGAACTTTGCACTGGTGAAGGGGGGGTGGTGTTTTTTTATATATATATATAACTAAACCCAACTACAAACATACTTGTAATTATGGTGCTTAAATAAAGATATTTATTTTTCAAAAAAAAAATGAAAGAAAGTAAAGAAAACCAAGTAGTGTGAAGTAGAAACAGGAGTAAGGAATAGTCAACAATAGACTTCATAGAATGGATATTTTGAAGCCAACTGTCCAAGAAAATAAAGAGAGTAAAGACTTTTGCTATAAAGTTTCCTCAAATTTCATGAAAAATAAGTTGTTTGTGAGAATTATCCATTAAAAAATTGGGGCCGGCGAGATGGCCCTAGAGGTAAGGTGTCTGTCTTGAAGCACTAGCCAAGGAAGGAACACGGTTCGATTCCCCAGCGTCCCTTATGGTCCCCCCAAGCCAGGGGCAATTTCTGAGTGCTTAGCCAGGAGTAACCCCTGAGCATCAAACGGGTGTGGCCCAAAAAAAAAAACAAAAAAAAAAAATTTATTGGCATTATGTGAGCCAGAACGATAGCACAGCGGGCATTTGCCTTGCATGCAGCCAACCAGATTTGATACTCTCGTTCAGCATCCCGTATGATCCCCTAAGCTTGTTAGGCATGATCTCTGAGTGTAGAGCCAGGAGCAACTCCTGAGAGCTGGCAGATGTAGCCGAAAAAAAAAAATCATTGGCATTAGAAATATCACTTATCAATGAAGTCTAGATAATATCAAATATTTAAAACCATCTATCTGGGAGTACTACTGTTCAAACTTTAAATATAGAGACAGTTATCCTTGGAGAGTTTATGTCAAGGAGAAGTCAATTATGTAAGTAGGAGAAATAGCACAGACCAGAAACTGCCCTACTGCTAAGAAGCTGAGATGGTCTAGCAGAAAAGAGGTCTTGGGAAGGGATAGGTATGGGAGATAATTAGGAAACTGGGTACCAAAGCAGGATGAAATATAATATAGAAAAAGAAGGATACGTAACCTGATGAAGAAGGAATTTATTTTTATATGTGACTAAAGGAGATGGTCCAGATAATTCATTACTTCTGTTCATGAGTTCCTGATATATAATTGAAGATATTTTCTTCTCTCCCTCTATGAGCTCTAAGCAAGAAAGATGACAAAGGTATTATTTGAAATCTTTCTACTTGTAAAACATTAAGTTTCTCAAGACAGGGCCTTTTCCGAGAACTTTTTATGTCATTTTACTCCAGATAAAAGTCAGGAAATTGACCCAAAGTTATTGATCCTTCTTTGTTTCTTTGTTTGTTTATACTTAAATTTACAAGACAATTAAGCTACCCAGCAACAAAGTTGATCTATTGAAGAAAAAAGTTAGCTAAGGATAGGAAAGAGACTGGTAAGATAGGTTGTGAAAGGACCCCGGGACGATTTCCTGTTGTCTCCAAGGTTTCTTTTTCTCTATTTCCTCTGTGACTGACGATTCCACAGTTCCATATTAACACTCAAAGATGATCCAACTCCACATGGAGTCTTAGAAACCACAGGGAAGTCATAGAGAAGTCTGCTTGTAAATGAAGTCCAAGATTGGGAATCCTCAAACGCCTGCCTGATCAAAGATTTTGCTATGAGCAGAAGATATCACTCCCACTATTCCTTCTTATTCATCATCTAAAATTGTACAGTCACTTTTATAAAGCCATAAATTCATGGAAGCTTGTGCTTCAATCTCTCCGTCCATTGTCCATTGTGTACTCTACAAGGGTGAAATTTGATGGACGGCAGAAGAAAAAGGAGTAGATACAGAATGCTCTCTCTTATATATGTGTGACTTAAAGTTACCAGCATGGGAGCAACTATGGTCCATAAACAACTTAATAAGAGAAAATATCTACACAATTTATTTGGGGGTGGCAAGTAAGAGGGAGAGTTTCTGGGATCCTTAGGAAAGGTAGGGATGTTGGAAATATGTGTATGAGAAACAAACATTAACAGCAATGTAAAATACAAAACCTAACATTTATTTTTAAACATTTTAAAAGAATCTATACAGTAATTCTCAGGTCTCAGTTTGGTGTTTCATGACAGTTCCCCCAAAATGGTTTCCCAACACAAAAAGCACATGTGTCACTTTGGAAATACTTTGTACAAGGCACAATACTTTTCTAGGTTTGCCAAGAATTCTTTTGTGTGGGTGAGGAAGGCAGAGTGATAATATAGTGGATAAGGTTTTCCTTGCACATGGCTGACCCGGTTTAGATCCCTGGTATCCCATATAATCCCCCAAGCACTGTCAGAAGTAATTCCTGAGTGCAGAGCCAGAAGAATCATTGTTGTAGCCCTAAAACAAACAAACAAACACAATTCTCATTTTTCTAGCCCCAACCAACGCTGCTTAGGGCTGACTCCTGGGTCTATATTCAGGGATCACTCCTGGTAAAGTCAGGAGACCATCTAGGTTGCCAGAGATCCAACCCAGGTCAGGTGCATGCAAGGAATGCACCTTACCCACTGTACTATCACTCTGACTTCATGCCAAAAAAGTCTTGGTAAGTTACTTAAGATTCTCAATAGAAGCTTCCTCATCATTACAGTAAAAGCAGGCACAAAGCCAGAGTAATAGTTTAGTGGGGTTGGTGTTTACCTTCCTCAAGGTCAACCTAGATTTGATCCTTGGCAATCCATATGAGCCCCAAAAACCAGCCAGAAGTAATCCCTAAATGCAGAACCAGGAATAAGCTCTGAGCACTGCTGGGTGTGCCCCCCCAAATAAAATAAAATAAAATAAAATAAAATAAAATAAAATAAAATAAAATAAAAGTAGACTAAAAAAAGTAAATCAGTATTTTATGATTCTACCTAGCCTCTCCCTTGGTTGTATCTAATCCAGGACTTACCTTATTGTTACTTTAATAAACTACCAAATCACCAAGAATCCAACCTATTGCAGGTAGATCAATTTCTGAGCAAAAGATGGGTCTTCATGGAATAGAGTGTAGATATTTAAGCCCCATAAGCAGCTACACGATACCTCCTCCAAACTCCATAGTACTTACAACTCAGTAGGTGCACAGAAAATTAGATACGAGAGTTGTATAAAATCTCACCAAGCACAAGAAGTGAAAACAGTAACACAAAAGGCTCAACTAGCCTTTCAAAGTTCAACAAATCCTCAGGCAATGGTTTTAGATACAATATTGTGAGATTTAACAATCAATCATCACAAATTGATCACCATTTAAAAAATAATGATCTATTTTCAGATCATTTCACCTGTCATTCTGTTGTAGCAAGCAATATGAACTGAAATAGTTATGTGCGTGCTAAGGGAGAAAGCTTAGAAAGTGGAAGGAAAACTTGGGAGGGTCATACTGGTGGTGGGATTGATGTTTGAATATTATATGCCTGAAACAATTGTATTATGAGCAACTTTGAAACTCATGGTGTTATATTTTTAAAATATATAATATAAGCCTGTAGGCAATGACTAAGTCTAAAACTATATGTAATATCTCACGTGCTAATCTATGACTTTAAAAAAAATTTGCAACAGCTTAGGGAACAAAACAACCCTAACAATGAATCATTGTAAATAGAAAGGGAGCTATTAAAAAATAGTAATAATTTTTCAACATTTGCTCTCCACAAAATCCTAAATCATTCGAAATCACCTTTGCAGCGTACAATGAGTCAACAGGTATACTTTGTTGGAAAATACCTGTTCGTGGGGGCTGAGGACATCAAATTTATTAATTTCCCAGACTTAGCCTAAGTTACCTTTCTTCTGTAGAACTATGAGTATATGAATGAAAGTGGAAATCACAGGTCAAGTTACTTATCTCCACTGGTTTTCAAATACATTTAAGATCAAATCAATAATGCAATAATTGCAAAATGCAAAAATATAAGCTCAGGAAAACACCCCAGACTTTGAAGTAAGTCACAATCCAAAAATCCGAGGACAGTATTCTCAGAGTAGCACATTCAGTACTGCCCAGGTGTCAGTGAAACATTCATAAATGTGTTCCACAAAGTGCCAAACAGAAAATAAGAGCAAACAAATTGAGTAGCTGCCTGCGCCCAATATTAAGAGTAACCAGGGGTAGGGGGCGTGGAGCAATGGCACAGCGGTAGGGCGTTTGCCTTGAATGTGGCTGATGTAGGACAGACCATGGTTCGATCCCTCTGCGTCCCATATGGTCCCCTGATCCAGGAGCAATTTCTGAGCACAGAGCCAGGAGTAACCCCTGGGCTCTACTAGGTGTGGCCTACTCCCCCCGCCCCCCAAAAAAGGAGTAACTGGAAAGGACAATGGTGTGGAGGTCAGTCCTGTCTGCAAGTCGGAAGTGGTCAGTTCTCCTGGGACATCCATAAGAGAATATGCATTCCAGGCATAAGAAAGGAACCTACAGAATAACAGATAGTTCCATGTTCTGGATGTTCCTGAGAGTCCAGACACGGATTTCAGCAGCACTTACTGCAAAACCAGCTTGGGGAGAGCCTAGTGTATTGAGATAAATGTGGCAGCTAGAATGTGGCAATAGCAAACTCACCACATGTGAATCACATCATCGTTCTTGCCTTTATGAAAATGACCGTGGCCACTGCATGGAGAATGGATCAGAGGATTGTGAAGTCAGAGACAGTAAGATTTGCAGAGTGCCAGCTTCCAAACTAAATTTAAGTGACCTCTTTCTACAAATGCCAGGGGTCCGACCTTGTCCTAAACATAGCTCTCCCGGTCTCGTATTGCTGCCTGAGAAGCACAGCAGAATCGAAACATATTTGAAGGTTAATATGGTTTTTAATATCCTGTTAGATTTCCTTCGCTGAGAAAAGAAAAGCCACTCAAGACTGACGAAAAGATCTAATCCTTGAAGGGCTATTTTGATCATTCTAGCCCATTCTTTTTCTGACTATAGTCCTGAATAGAATGTGGTTAAGCTTTTGAAGGGAAAATAATTCTAATAACCATATTCACTGCCTTGTATTTCTTTAGACTCTGTCACAGAAAAAAATATGAAGTGCTTTTTAAGTTGATTACATAATTTGCTGCAAGATCTGTTCCATTCTTAGTTACGAGTAAAAATTATTAAGTTGGCAAATGGAACCCTCTTACTTTTTCCTTACTTGCTCTTGAAAAAGAATACAATTTAATATTTATAAAATATGACTCGTGAATAATAAACTGTCCCAAGCAAAGTATCTTAAAATTCCCGTATTCTTATTAAAAACTAGACCAATCAAATCACTTGGATGTCGGGTAGAAACTATCTAAAAAGACAGATGATACCAAAAGTTTACGATTTCTGCTACATATTTCTCCAATATGTTAAGGAATCTGAATTCTAATAGCAGCCTTTAAAATTGCCACTAAACCCATTAGTCTGTAAGATGTTACTTCTGGATAAAAAGCACTCATGTTCGCCCACGTGAGTGAAACACTAATTCAATGTCTAACAACACAAGCAATGCTTAATACAATAAGTCACTTTTAAATTATATTTTTAAAAAGCGACCTGAATTTCTTTCAAAATAGAATATAGCCTGAGTTTTTACTGATGGATTTTAGATTTACTCTTCCATCATACTTGTTACAAAAAACCATCAGTTGGACCCACATTGGCAGTGTTTAAACATTCACTACACAGTAGACTGACTGTCCAAGAATGTATCAAAGCAAAGAGGCAGATTAAAAATAAAATTGCTTCCCCAATGCCAAATGAGCAGCCTCTACTTATGTGAAGTTCAAAGGTGATTGCGGGAAGGCGAGAGCACTTAGAGTCTAAGATGGATGTTAGAATTTTCCAGATAAAGAAAGGTGTGAAGGACACTTTATTCAGATGAACCTGTGTGCTCGGAGATACCAAAGCATGAACCAGCATAGTGAGCAGCTGTGCTAAGTCTGGCTACAGAAACAGATGGTATTGAATGCTAGACATTCTTCTTGAACCAACTCTTTGAGCCTCACTTTCTCATTTAGAATAAAATGGCATTGTACTGAATTCAAGGTGAGGATCATTTTACTGTGACCTTGTTTACCATAAATTAAGATCATTTGTGATCCTAACGCCACAATGAACTTGCTGAGTTCTGAGTGCTGAGGAAAGTGACTTGTCTTTTTCTGTCTCCTTTGAGAGCTCTCCTACCAGCCATACTGATAAACTGAGTATTATGAGGGCTTTGGCCAAGGGAAGTCCTAATATTTTCTATGTCGCTGTAGGTGAAGTAACATGTTATTTTTATAGTAGTCATTTCAGGCTGAAAGTGACTCACCCAGGTAAACAATTACATTTTATAATAAATGAGGGCATCTCTTAAACATATTGATATCTACATAATGTGATAATGACTTTACGTAGCATGGGACTACATTAACATTTCCTTTATTTAATTATTTTAGATCTGTTTTTATTCCAAGGGGGGAAATATCAAGTACAAATCCTTCCCATCCTACTTTCCATCATTTTTCTTATTTCTTCCTCCAAAACATGCCATTTCTGCCTATTTTTAAAAAGTAAAGATCTAAAACCAGATTGACTCATTTGTATAATGATAGAACTTAGATATAGATTTCCCATTTCTAGTGATATTCAAATTTTAAATCACATGATCCTAGCTGCTGTATAATGAAAACTATCACAATTTCAAGAAGCTAAAAATTTATCAGACTAATCTTAATTGTTATTAGAAAGCTCTTACTGGCTCAATTCCAGGCACCACATATGATTGCCTGAGGCCTGCCAGAAGTAATTCCAGGGTAAGACCTGAATCTTAGTTGTATAGTCTGATATGCTCTCACCTCCCCAAAAGAGAAGGCAATGAAGAAGAATGTTGCAAGATGCAAATGAGACATTCAACAAAATTTTTTTCTTGCTCTTCCTATTAGAGAAGAAAATTAATCAGGAGCAAAGCAATTAATTGGACAGATTCAATAGTCAATAACTATAACTCATTTCCACATGTTACTTTCTAGCAACTCTAGAATATATAATGGGGGTACTGTACTGGTAACAGAAGTGAAAATGAAGTGCTCTTCTTCTATACTATATTTAACTCTATTCAATACATTTTAAACTTTATTAAATGTATGATTATTGAATGTGTGCATGACATACATATCCAAATTATTTTACTTCCAAATTCAAATTATTCCAAATTCTAAAGGCATTGAGTTAAAATCAATAAGATAAAATTTAACACACAAAAATATATAAAGTCCAGTTTCAAAAATAAAAATATGAAGAGGACCTAGTTTAAAATGCTAGAAATTGGCATAGCCATAAAGTGGAACCCTTTTAAGCTATTAAAACTAGTAAGAGCCAGAGAGATAGTACATTGGGCAGGGTTTTTACCTTGCACATGGCCACAACATCTCATAAGGACTCCAGCACTTCTAGGAATAATTCCTGAGCCTAAAGAGATGAGTAACCCCTGAACACTGCCAGGTACAACCCAAAATCAAAACAACCAAGAAAACTATTTATCTAATATAAATATGCTCTATGACTATATAACTTTACAGCACTATAGAATTAAAACTAGAAAGGATAAGTACTTTATCTGAGAATCTTATAGCTACTAAGTAGAGAGATGCAAAGCACATGGGCATGTGCATTGCAATCCTGAATATTTAACCCTAAGCATGTTGCTTTCCATGCCAAAATGCAACTGTGTTACTGAAAGGAAGGAATATCATAATATAGTGTTCAGATATATAATGAACATAGGCATTCATAGCACTTAACTATAGTACTAATTTCAACATAGTTCATGGTAAAAACCTTTTGGGTTATAAAATTCTAACGCTGTTTTTGAGTCATGGCATTTTTTTGGTGATTTGACATGGTTCTTTTCATCTGAGCATTCAAGTGTTTTCTACAGTCAACGTATAATTATTCATCATTAAATATACCACCAAATTGTTGAGGCATTGAAGATGGGAATTTTCATCTTGGTGTGATGCAGGTGACAAAATCCTTGAGCCAGAGGGACATTGCTTGGAGAAAAAGAAACAACATGTCTACATCCTTTGTGCTGACACCCAGAACACAGTGTTCAAAGAACATGTATAATGGGTAGTCATGATAGCATGTGATCTAGACATGGCACTTTATGAAAAAAGGAACTGAATAGAGATGACTGAATGGAAACAGGGAGACACAAACTGTCAAAATGGGACAGCAATAAAGTATGGCTCAATTTCTTTTCCATATTATTTCAGCAAATAGACAAGTTCAAGACCCCTGTCACCCCATATGAAGGTCTTTCTAAGCCCTAACCTTATTATTAACATGAGGGACTCGCATTTACTGGGGAAACAGACCCCACCCTAAAATACTCATAAGCAAGTGAGGTTGTTCACCATATAATTACACACAGATAATTGAATTTTGTCCAGAAGAAAACACATAGGTAGGTGTTCCAATAGTAAAAGGCATGATGGCATGACATGAGGTCACAGGTACTCAGAAATGGTGAGGTGGGTGGGGTGGGTGCAAACTGGCACCTAAGGAATGATCAGGTTTGACAAGGGGGATGGAAAGCTGGTAAAATAGATGGCAGCCTTGGAGAACAAGCAAGCAAGCCTCATTCTTTCACACACACACACACACACACACACACACACACACACACACACACACACACATTTTCCTGCCCAGGAAACAGCGCTGAAAGGAGAAAGCCAAGTGCAGAGTTCCAGACCCAGAGGTACAGAACTGTCATTGGTGGTGGTTTCCTGGCATTAGCAACTCTCATGGAATCAACATGAGAGAAACTGAGTAGGACAAGACAAGAAACAGTCTTTTCTTTTTTTCCAGCAGAAGTTGATTTAGTGTCATACCTGGCAGGACTCAAGGATTACTCTTGGTTCTTTACTGAGAATTCACTCCTAGAAGTGCTCAGAGAACCATACGGGATGCAGGAGATGGAACCTAGGTCAACTGTGTGCAAGGAAAGTGCCTTACCTGTTATACTGTTACTCCTGCCCCAAAATGATTGACTTTTATCTCAAAAATGAAAGTGAGAGTGAAGAGTAAGAGACACCATCCCAAAAACATGAATGCAGAAATTTGAAATGAAACAGTTGGATGCACTAATCATTCTGAACTGTAGGCACTGAGTCAAGAGCAGCCTTAGGGAGAGGTTGACTCAGAACTCCTGTCTGCATAAATATCGATACTCCAAAAGAGATCAGTGCTCATACAACTCCCCTCTTGGAACTTGCCTCAAATTCTTATCATAACTACATGCTCTCCCATCTGCTCTTCTAGGGCACATTCATCTTCCCTAAAAAAATAAAATAAATTTAATTATTCAGGCCAAAGAGGTAGTACAGCAAGTAAGGCACTTGCCTTGTAGGAGGCCCATCTGGGTTTGATCCTCAGCCTCCCATAGGATCCCTTGAGCACTGCCAGAAATGATTCCTGAGTGCAGAGCCAAAAGTAAGTTTTGAGCATTGCCAAATGTAGCCTCAAAACAAAAACATAAATAAATAATAAATAAATAAATAAAATTATTTACTCTCTTTAGTGCTTACCTTGCCCTCCCCTGTCCCTACTAAGTGGGTTTATCTCTGAAGCTAGGCCATCTTGAGAAAGGTTCCTTTTCCCCTTAAATCCAGGAGGCATGCATGTTAATAAGTGGTCGGTTTTTGTCTTGTTCTGTGGTTTTTTTATAACAGGGATTTTAGCTGAGAACACAGAAGGGGGAAGGAAAATCATCTTCTCTCTCCTACAGACTTGAAAATGAGTCATACACATATAGGGAGTTTATGAACAACCTGCAGCAAAGGGTAATGAATACATAAATAAAAATAGTGATAGTCTCCCGAAGATTGTTCTCTGGCTGTTTTTTGAAAAAGCAGCATTTGACTAACTCCTAAAGGATAGGACACAGTGACAACTCTAAGGATGCAGATGACCACGAGCCATCTATTTATACAGGATAACCCAGCACAATCTGATAGAAACGGCTCACTGAGGATGTATGAGTGGGCAAGAAATTCACAGATACACTTGGATGTAGGCAAGTACAAAATTATAAATTTATATAAAACAATCAAATGTCCCCATAGGAAAGGAGTTCCAAGAAATCAGAAATCAGAAAAGACAGCCTCAGAAAAGGATCTCCAAGTCAGATAGTTTCTGAAAATGAGTTCCGGTGTTCACTTCGGCAGCACTTATACTAAAATTGGAATGATACAGAAAAGATTGACATGGCCCCTGCACACAGATGAAAATGTGTTCCAATGGTGACAACAGCTTATCAAAACAAAGTGGCCCTGGAATATTGTCAACTGTAGAGATGTTCTTGACCCACCCATAAGGAACAGAGGCCCTAAAGATAGGCCACCTTGAGAAATGATACAAGCAGAATGCAGAGGGTGAAAATCAACTCTCAAATGTTTTTTAATCAGAGAAAATATGGTCAGTGAGAGAAGTAAAATGGAGAAGAGACATTTTCCCTTTATCCATGAAAGCAAAAAATGTGAATTAAGGAACACGATTAAGGATCATGGAGCAAGTAGAAAAGGCAACTGTGAAAAAGGAAATAGAAATATATCACACCTAACAGACAGAATATTGCAAAGTTAATAAAGACTGACCCAACACTACTCAGGCAAAAGTTAGTTTATTCTAAAATAATGGTTCTCAAAATGTGTCTTGGGGATATGATAATGTCACTTGGGAACTTGATAGAAATGCAAAATCTTTTTAGATGCGCTGAATCAAAACTCTGGAGATCCAGGAATAAAAGTGTGATTAAATAAATACTTCATATTATTCTGTTGCACACTATAATTTGAGAATCCCTTCTCTGGAAGATAACAGCTTCCAATACAGCATAAAATATAAAATGTATAGGTTGTTACCTGGAAATTTGAGTTTGTAGATATTTGTATCTTTGAAAAAAGAAAGTAAAAGGGAAAAGAAAGAAAGAAAGAAAGAAAGAAAGAAAGAAAGAAAGAAAGAAAGAAAGACAGACAGACAGACAGACAGACAGACAGACAGACAGACAGACAGACAGACAGAAAGAAAGAAAGAAAGAAAGAAAGAAAGAAAGAAAGAAAGAAAGAAAGAAAGAAAGAAAGAGAGAAAGAGAGAAAGAGAGAAAGAGAGAAAGAGAGAAGAAAGAAAGAAAGAAAGAAAGAAAGAAAGAAAGAAAGAAAGAAAGAAAGAAAGAAAGAAAGAAAGAAAGAAAGAAAGAAAGAAAGAAAGAAAGAAAGAAAGAAAGAGAGAGAGAAAGAGAAGGAAGAAAGAAAGAAAGAAAGAAAGAAAGAAAGAAAGAAAGAAAGAAAGAAAGAAAGAAAGAAAGAAAGAAAGAAAGAAAGAAAGAAAGAAAGAAAGAAAGAAAGAAAGAAAGAAGGAAGGAAAGAAGGAAGGAAGGAAGGAAGGAAGGAAGGAAGGAAGGAAGGAAGGAAGGAAGGAAGGAAGGAAGGAAGGAAGGAAGGAAGGAAGGAAGGAAGGAAGGACTTCTTAGTAATTTCCTCCTATTGTGATCTTCAACCTATGACTTTATATGGACTAGTGTCTCTCAACTCAGCCATAGTAAAGTAGGAGAATGATTTCTGCTTGCCAGAATTGAAGAAAGGGGTAGAGAAACTGGCATCTTGAAATCTATTGAGCACAGGTCAGTGGACTGGGATTCAGGTAAAATTTTCTACAATGCCAGGACAGACACATCTCACCCAAACTAAGATTCTCAAACTAAAGATGTACTGCTGTTAAGATTTTCTGATACACAACAGCCACACTGAGAACTGAATTCATATCAAATACTATCTATTTGCTTTTCCTCTACTCCTCAACCCTAAATAGGTGCGATTGAAACTTGTGAATCTTGGTTCTATAGATATAAACAACTCTTCCTTTAAACACAAAACATCCTCCCTTTTTATTTAAAGTAAAAACAGGTTTTATTTGGAGGCATTGAGGTAGGGAAGTGAGAGGATAAGAAAAAGGGAGTAACATGCTCCAATAGCAAGCGTGGGCTTTTCCAAAGGTAGAGAGATTCTTGTACACAACCCAGCATGAAAGTAAGAAAGTCCTCATCTCAAGAGGGAAAATGCAGATGGCATATGCTCAGGTGCCAGGTACCCAGGCAACACATGGGCACCATATACAAATAATCTCTGATTATTTTCCCATCTTTCCTATATCTCATCTTAATTTCATATGAAAGCAGTTTTCCTCAGGTCACAAATTCTCTCAGTTAGACTCTCTATGTCAACATTTTTAAATCACTACAAATCCCAAAATAGATTTGATGTCATACTATTAGCTCTTCATATTGTCTGGCTTGAATATGTTGGATAAACAGAGAATGATAGTTTCCACACTTATGTCACTTGGGGAGGAGGAACAAACCTCTGCAAAATTTTAAGCCACAAAGATAATACAACATGCATATCTCAAAGTTTTAAAAAATGGTTATTTTGGGCCCAGAGAGATAGCACAGCGGTGTTTGCCTTGCAAGCAGCCGATCCAGGACCAAAGGTGGTTGGTTTGAATCCCGGTGTCCGGTGTCCCATATGGTCCCCCGTGCCTGCCAGAAGCTATTTCTGAGCAGACAGCCAGGAGTAACCCCTGAGCACCACTGGGTGTGGCCCAAAAACCAAAAAAAAAAAAAAAAAGGTTATGTTTTTCTTCTATCAATAGAAACATTAAAGCTAGGAACCTTTTTGTTGTTGTTTTTAAACATTCTTTAACTGAATCACAGTGAGTTACAAAGATATTTATGATTGGGTGTTCCAACACCAATCCTTTCATTAGCATTTATCATTCTTAAACAATATCCCCAGTTTCCTCCCCATCCTCCAGCCTGCCTCTGTGGCAGACTTTTCACCTCCACCATCATCTTAGTGCTCCCTAGGAAGTTGAAAGTTGAGTTTTTCTAAGAAGAAAGTGAAAATCATAAAAGTATTTGGTTCCTTGGTTTTCACCTAAGCTCATTAAGAACCCATGAGTTTGAACTAAGATAGGATAAATTCAGGTTCTTCAACAGAAATATATAGACAGATGGTCATAAGTGATCCCTGTGGGCAGAGCCAGAAACCCTGTGTGGCCCAAAAAACAATAAAAAAATAATAAGGGAACCCACATCTTATATTTCTCATATTTCTCTAATTGGATGTGCTCTCCCCCAAAAAATACTGTATTAACTCAATTGATTAACTGTATTAACTCAATATTATTTACTCAATTCCACAATATTTAAAGTTCTATTTTAACCATGTTTCATCTAAATTAAAAGGGCTTGGATGGGAGTGGTAGTTTATGTATAAGGAATTACTGCAGTTTAGTGCCTTGAAACAAAAACATTTACCATCAGATGTTTTCTCCGGGTCAGAGATCTAGGAACAGTCTAAAGACCTATGCTGCCTCAAGGGCACATAGGAGTCTGCACTCAGTTACTCAGAAGCAGGACTATGACTGTCCTTGGGCATGACAGGACTGAGAGTCCATTTTCAAAATGGCTCATTCAAAGATGGCATGCAGGAGGCAGCCATTTCTTACCATCTGGGCCTCTGCATTGACTGTCTGAGAGCTGAAGGTTTCCCACAGTAAGAGTATTACAGGAGAAAGGAAGAAGGAGCCAGGGAGCCTTATTTACCTACTGATTAAAATAAATCCAACCTCTGATGGAAGGAAAGGAATTAGGCTCCACTATGAATTTCTACTTCTATTCTGAACCACTATAGTGGAAAAACTTGGATTCATGATCCATTTATGACAGTTCTTTCTGAAAGGAAAGAATCTCCGCCTAAGCAAACATTTAAAACACACCTTTTTTTTTTATAAGTAGGCTATGTCCCTTATGGAATGATTATGGCTGGAAAGTAGTTATATGTTTCATGTTATGAGCCTTTTTAATTTCTTGAAAGCTATATGCTTAAAGCTTTCACCATTGTAATGTACTCAATCAGATTATTTATATCTACAAACATTTACACACACCTCCAACACTTTACTAAAACCTTTTAATTTGATATTTTAAAATTTATAAACACATTAGATGATTTACTGATGACACATAAAAGATTTTTTTAAATATGGGAAATGTTGACTAGCAAGGAGACAAGTCATTTTAGAGCTGCTTCAAACCTTATCTACATTTACTGTGACATCAGGATAAACTACTCTAGTCTTCAGTGCTCTCAGAATCTAGGGTTTGGTTTGGTTTGGTTTTTTGAGGTGTGTGTCTAGGAGATAAATAGTTTCCCCTCAAAGTGTCTTCCCTTCTAATAGATTGCTCTAAGTCCCAGCCACTTATCCCCTCACCTTTCCTATATTCCTGCCCTACAAGAAACAAAGGTACCTTATTCACTTTCCTCTTCTATAAATATCACATAAAATCAAAGTCTAAAGGTGACTTTTTAAAAATAAATGTAGTCCATATTTTTAGTTCACAAGAAATAGAAAACTACTATAACAAAAAAAAAGAAAGAAAGAAAATTCCTGGTAAAAGAAGCATCTTTGGATTATAGAAAAAATTATCACAGTCCATAAAAGCATGACCATAGATTTGCTGGACCATTTGTGCCTGAGATTGCCTACAGGTCCCCCCACCCCTTGAATGTCTTTGTAGTACTACTTTTTACAAGATGTTTATATGCAGATAGGTGCTTGAAAAGATTTCTCAGGAAGCCAACAGAGCATCTATATACAGTTCTATTATAAAGTAAATTTCAGAGACTACATTGTATAAAAGAATCTCTTGCCTTTGTATCACTGGTCAGTTCCATTTGTTGCCTTGATATTTTCTTATCCAGTCATTTAGTAATAAGCTGCTACATTATGTCTTTCTGCGTATTTTTTCTTCATCTGTTTCTGCACCTCTCCTTCAACACTGAAGTCATCACTATTAGCTTTTTTCAAGGTTTTAGGTCTAGAACCCTGGTCATCTATGAGAAATTCAACACCTTAATACCAGTAAAATGTTATCATTCCCATAGCTAAACAACCAACCTATGTTTCTGAGACAGATATCTATCTAATAGAAATAGATATTCCAATAAATATCTATTATAATCCTTCATTTAAAAGTCCCAGAATTCCTCAAACACAAAATTTACAAAAATGAGATACACTTTCTTATCCACAAACTCTTCTTCCCAGTATTACAAGTCTGAAATAAGCATACTGCCATGTTCCCATACTGGCTCACTCATCAATACTTCTTCACTTTATTATCTTGTGATGAAAATTCTTATCTTCAATCCATTCCCAACTCTATGACCCCAACATTTCGCATTTGGAGTAACTGATTGCACCAGTCTCTTCATTGGTCTCTTCAACACTGTTGATCCCTAAAATTCATTTATCACTTCTTCACATTGCAACTAGAGTACCTTTCCTAACTAGTCATCAAGTTAAAAATCCTCTGTGAGTTCCAAATTGCTCTCCAAATCCTTCTGTAATCCAAATACTTTACACTGAAATATTTATTCCAAATGTGAGAGCACTGGACATGGAGCATTTGGAGATGAGAGCAATAAGGGTATTGCTGATTGAGTCATGAAGGCAGAAGTCTCATAAATGCGATTAGTGGCCTTGTAAGAAGAGACACAAGAGGCATAATTCTCTTTTTTTCTCTATTATCTTCCCTCTCTACACTTCTCCTCCTACTTCTCCCCTCTCTTTGTCCTTTCTCACTTTTCTCCTTTGGATATTTCTTCCCGACTTATCTCTTTACTATCTCCCTCTCTTGTAGCTATGGGAAGTGTGGCAATAGATTCTCATGAGACAATTTGCAAGTTCTCTGATCTGGGCTTCCCTGACTCAAAAAGTATGAAGAGAGATTTTTGCTGGTTAAGTCATTCAGTTTGTGTTATTTTTGTTATAGCAGCCTGAGCAGACTATTACAAATTTTGACTACATAATCAAGCTCAAATCCATTTTCACTGTTATATAAAATTATTTTTGTCTCTAAAGCTGGAACAGATACAATGGATAGGGTACTTGCCTCTCATGAGGTTCAATCCCCAGCACCAAAAATTGGTTCCCCGAGGCTTGCCAGTAGTGATCCATGGACACAGAATCAAAAATGAACCCTGAACACTTCAGATATAGTATAGCATTTAAAGTGATTTAAATCAAACAATGACAAAAATTTACAAAGCAGGAATAACTGAAGCAGTAAGTTATAAACATAGAATTTTAGATTTAGGAATGCTTGTATTTGCCTGATCTTTAAGACCATAATATTCAAAAACAAATTCCTACTAGTTGCCTGATGCCCCTCCTCCAAAAAAAGCACAGCGAAAACAAATGCATTCATCGAACATGGTATTCCTAAGATTCTTCTCCATAAAACTGCATGTTAATAAAGATCTGTCATTATAAACAGAATCCATGGTAAATAGTTAAATGAATGAAAAACTGGCAACCTAAAATATCAATGTAACAGTCTCAACAACAAATAAAGGAAAGAGTATGTGCCTTTCCTCCCGAATTCCAAACCCCACTGTCCAATGTCCCTCTGAGTCACACAACTGGGACACAACCCAATTTCCATTAGTAGGTTAAATCAATTGTTTCACTTTAAATTCTCTTATTTTTCTTCACATTAAAGAGATTTATGTAAGCGAACACTCAGCAACTCATTTTTAAAAGGAAATTATTCTTTATTGGTAAAGAATATCATAATGATCCTCTGGTCTATATTGACATGGACATCTGAGATGGAAAAATAATTATAATTTATTAAAAGGCATGTCAACAAAATGGAAAGACTAGGTGATGTAGGAATTCATTCTTCAAATAAATATGCAGGATAAACTATATAGTTACGAAGTTGAATTTATTCCCTTGTTAAATATTTGGACAGTTCCACCTTTAACTATATGAAGTAATCACTCTACAGGGCTAGAGAAGTTGTGCAGAGGTAAGGTGCTTACCTTGCATATGGCAGACCCCAGTTCTATCCCTTACATCATACTTGGTCTCCTGAGTACTGCCAAGAGTGACTCCCAAGTACCAAGTCAGGGGTAACTCCATGAAAACTACTGAATAAGGCCCCAAAACTAATAAACAAAACTATATCAGCAGATTGAAAATAACACATCAAGTCAATTTTTATTAATTTACGTATTTGTAGTGCTGGGGAGGGTCAAACAAGGACCTCATACTTGTAAGGCATATGCTCTAATACTGAACACATATGCAATCTCTGGGGTCTCTCTGGTGTGGAGGGGTGGTTATTTGGGACCAGACCCAGAAGTGCTCAAGAGTCATTTCCAGTAGTTGATTGAAACATGTGGTACTATGGATCAAACTCAGTCCTCTAGCGTGCAAAACATGCGTTCCTGCCATTTGAGTTACCTCTATGGCCCACACTCCCAACCTACCACTTCTTAATCATGGCAAATTCCTCCTATACCATCCAGGTTAGCAGAGGCGCATGTTTATATGTTACATTTCCATCAGACTGCAAGATCTCTCCCAGAAATGGGACCAGCAGACAGACAGATATGACTGCATTGGGCAGCAGCTGAACTGGGTGGCTTGGTCGCCTACTACCCTCTGGGGCCACTGTTCCATCCTAGAGCAATTAGAATGCCCTACTGCAGAGAAAGCTCACAGCAAATAGAGCCAGGGTGCAGAAATCCAGGAAAACACTGTTGAAATCTGCAACTCAGGTTCTACTTATAAAGCAAGCACCCTAGTTTGCCCATTAAAGGAGCCTTTTTAGGGTCCGGAGTGATAGCACAGTAGTAGGGGGTTTGCCTTGCATGTGGCCTACCCAGGAGGGACCTGGCTAGATTTCTAGTATTCTATATGGTCCCCTAGCCTTCCAGAAGCAATTTCTGAGCATAGAGCCAGGAGAAACCCCTGAGCACTGCCAGGTGTGGCCCCAAAATAAATCAATAAATAAATAAAGTTAAAAAAAAAAGTCTTGTCTACCTCCATTTGAATCCTGAACCACCAGTTATTAGCTAAGGGGCTCTGAGCAAAGTGCTTCTCTTTGCTAAAGATATTGTGGGGCTTTGAGCGAGTCTAATGCAAAAAGTATAAAATTGCTTAGAGAATTACCTAGAACTTAAGAATTAGTGTTTGCAGAAACATTATTTTTTTTTCTGCTTTCTTATTTCTACACACATAGTTGGATTAAGATAGATGTGAAGGAGATTCATGGAAAATAAAAAGCAGCTTATCAAAGAAAGTGGGGCTCATTGGCTGTATGGTTCCCACTTTGTGAATGTCTAGGACTAGTCAATTTCAGAGATAAGCATCCACACAATCGCAGAGATCTGGCCTCTCTTATTCTCTTAAAGCAAAATGCAAGTATCTTATGATAGTACATGTTGCCAAAATTGCAGGCAGAGTCATCTAAACAACACAGTGGCTATTTACATTTTCAAATGATTATTATTTCTACTTGGGTGGGGTAGCTATTTTGGGCCAGGCCTGGTGCTGCTCAGAGCTTGCTCCTGGCTCTGTGCTCAGGAATCACTCCTAGCAATGCTCTGGGGGACATATACAAATCCATCCATCAAACCAAGTCTGCTATGTACAAGGCAAGTACATTACCCCTGCACTATCACTCTGGCCCTTAGATTCTTAAAATATTTGGTTTTGTTTAAATATATGGGAAATCACAATTGTCTCACTGAACAGGAACCATGATGATTAAACCTAATAAATAAATATATTTTTAAAAAATACAAAAATCACATGAAGAATTTCTCCATCATGACTGACCATGACCTTCACTGAGGTTTGCTTATAATTAATTTTGATAATATTTTCTATTATAAGTATAGAAATGTTTGCAGTATTAGGTGTAGATCCTGGTGATCTTACAAGATTCACTAATTTACAGGCTTCTGGCTACACAGCCATATCTTCCCCCAAGCTGCTTCCCACCATCTTCCTGGCTCTAACCAGGTATGAAGAGAGAGTAATCAAGGAAGGAAAATGTCTATGGACCTAGGTGGCACCAAGTTGGAGAATAAAGTATGTAGAAGACAGAAAATTAATATACTTCTGTCTAGAATCCCCAAAGCATAGAGACTTCGAAATGGTTTAGGAAACAGTGTTGGCATTTACAGACCAGTTACAAAGACTGGGAGGCTTAGAGGCCAGAGCAGTGGTGCAAGAGGTAAGGCATCTGCCTTGCCCATGCTAGCCTAGGACAGAAAGTGGTTCGATCCCCCGGGGTCCCATATGGTCCCCCAAGCCAGGAGCAATTTCTGAGTGCATAGCCAGGAGTGTTACCGGGTGTGGCCCAGAAAAAAAAAGAAAGAAGAAAAAGAAAAAAGACTGGGAGGCTTAGATTTAAGCACAATGGTGCTGTTAATGAAGTTTCATATTAAAGCTAGGAACATTCACTACAGGAAAACAATGCAATTTACTTCAGAAAATTTTAAAAATGGAATGGAAAACCCTTGACATAATATATTAATATAATATTACTATTATTAATAATATTAAGGGAGGAATTTAGAACAAAGCCCTCCCCCGCTCCATCCTAAGGTACAGGAGTGTTAATACCAAGCTACAAACAGGAGATGAAGAAAGAAACCTTGCCTATGAGCTAGTGTGGAAGGGAAGAGCAGGGTGAGAAGGCAGAGCAGAGAGGGCTAGGCCTCCTGACAGCATCTTTCTTTAAAACACATCTGATGCTGAGAAGAGAAAACAAGTTCCAACATGCATGGAAGTTAAGGGGGTCATGCAGAGGGAAATAAGGCAGAAGGAGAAGAGCAAATAGTAAGATGATCTCACTCCTAGGTGGTGTATCAAGAAACAAAGCAGGAGACAGGATCTGGGGAAAACAAAGTTTAGCTCTGAACATAGAGTGGAAATTATTCAAGATGTCTAGATATGAGCTGAAAGACTGGGGGAGTCCAAAAGAAGAGAGTGTTGGTGTGTCCGCTCTTTGTGGAGGACATGGTACGGTATAATTGGACCCCTAAATTACGAACACTTAAATTCTTGCAAACCAGTGGTATCTAAAAGAAAAGTACTCAAATCTGGCTTTATCTGTTTCTAAAATTAATGAAGCCTAAAATTTAAAAACAAAAATAAAGAAAATAAGTCAGGAATAAGTGGGAGGATGTATAAACTGCGAGTTTGTCCACGTTTTGTGTGATTATGCCAATTCATTTCTTCGAGTTGAATACAAAGACTTTTCTAATGATTATAAATAAAAGCAATGGAATCAGAGAAACTTAGGGTCAACTATTAACTCTATTCTCAGACTTGAATAAAGCAAGAGCACTTATTTGAATTCCTTGTTCTCAAGTACGAGAATGAGCAAGTAAAAAATAGTTAGGAAGGTCAATAGAAAGGGAGAAATCATTAAAAAGGGTAACAATTTTCTTTAATGTTACAGAAACCCTATGAAACATTATCCAAGAGTCATGTGTCCCAGAAATCATCAGAGACTGGCCACAATTTTTTGTACTATGTGAAAAAAACAAAAGGTAACTAACTTAAACTGTTTATTTCTACTACTGAGCTCTGCGTGGAAACCATGGTATGTTCCCACCTTTTAAAAAATCCTTTTATTTTTATGCTGATGAATTCTATTTAAAAATATATCACAGACACTGAGATATTCAACCCCTATGCTATTTGCTATAACTTTTTAAATAACATTTTCCTATACATTCAAATCAGCATTGTCAGACATTTAAAAAAGCCATTTTCTTGGTTTCCACTAATACCAAAGGGCATATTTTAACTTCCCCCCAATTGCATTTTAAGGTTAAATTGGTCAAGGAAAGATCTGGTCCAAGATCTCATTTGCATTTGGTTGTCACATCCTTAAATTTCAATATGGCTAATACAATTCTCTTTTTCTTTGCAGCCAAATCTCTTATTTCATATTAGCTCTGCAACAATTCATGAGCTAACTGTCCAGTGCCTTCAATGGAAACTTTAGAGCAGATCAAGCATGCTCTCTCATTCCCAAATCCTATGGCCTCTTCTCAAGCCTTATTCTCCTAGAAGACACTGCAGCATCTAATAACAATGACCACATATTTTTAAGTGCCCCTGACTGTTCTTCGCCTGTTCCTCTGACTTTTCCTCCTGACTTGCTTCTCTTTTATTCTTGATGTCCCCTCATCCATGGGTCCCCTATATACTATACTTCCTCTATACTTCCACCTTCAGTGATTTTTACACATCCTCATGGTTTCAATGATGAATTCCTTTGGTATCCAAGCCTTGATACTACTACGTTTTCATTCTTGAGCTTTAAAACAACATCAGATACCACATTTCCCAAACTGAACCTTCTTTGTCATAGCCAAATCTTAAACAGATGAAAGAGACCCTTAACCATCACTAACTTAAACATCATATAATATTTGTCTCTCTCAAAGTACAGTCCAGAAGAAGAACTTTAGAGCTGTGGTCTGATTTTATGGTATCATGCACCCAAGTTCCTACAGACATCACTCTGTGGAGTCTGTTTTTTCTCCTTCTTCAAGACCAATATGGTTTATTCTCCTTCTGCTTGCTCTATAGTTCTGACCTTCTTTCTGGTTACATTACTTCTAGCAACTTCCTTACAACTTCCAGATTCTGGTTGAATCAGAAGAGTCGAGATTTGTTTCAGGCAAGCCGAGACCCTTCAAATTATGACCTGAATTTGCCATTTTATCTCTGTAATCAGTCATCAAATCTTTCTAAATCACCATCTTCCCAAATGCTTTACAAGGCTTTGGTTCCTTCTTGATTTGTCTAGAACTGACTTTCCTTCACCTTTATTCTGCCCTTTTCCTCGCCATTCTTCACTCATCTCACTTGCTAAATTTTTTATCCTAGAGAAGCTATTCTACCTTCTACCTGCCAAACTGAATTCAATCAATATTTCATGAGCACAAAGCAAAGAGAAGTATTAGATATATCAAGATAAGTAGGAGTGCTTGTGCCCTAAGATGTTAAATATTCAATCTGAGGTGAACTCTTCAATCATTACAATAGAACTGTATTATAATTGAATAATTGAAACAGTATAGTTGAAATTGAACTGAATGATAAAAAGGTCTTACACTTAATCTTACCTGCACCAAAATAAATTATTTTGTCTCCAAATATTTAGCACCAAGTTAACATGGTACTTGAAGGGCCAGAGCAGTGGCACAAGTGGTAAGGTATCTGCCTTACCCACACTAGCCTAGGACAGACCACAGTTCGATCTCCCGGCGTCCCATATGGTCCCTCAAACCAGGACCGATTTCTGAGCACATAGTCAAAAGTAACCCCTGAACATCACTGGATGTGTCCCAAAAACACAACAAACAAGCAAACAAACAAAAATCAAAATCATAGCACTTGAATGTTCAACAAGTGTTTTTCCTCTCCCATATTCAACTATGAGACTATTATATTTGTACCCAATACAAACCCAAATAACCTCATTCCTGGTGTATGTAGAAGTGTAGAAAAAATCAAACTTTGTAACAAACTTAAAACTACATTAAAATACTGAGAAATACTTGTGTCATAAAGACTGAAAACCTCACATATCATAAGGAGAGATTATTTGAGAAGCTATTGAAAAATAAAAGGGTTTAATTTTCAGAAGAAAAACTAATTAAAAATAATGAGTATGTTAATAAAATTAAATCTAATTAAGACATATTTTAATCTCCTACAAATAGATTTAACTTTAATAACACTTTGCTATCACATAAAATGCAATAAAACTGGTTATTATGAGAGAAATATTTGAAAAACATTAAATATCAGAGCTACTTAATGTAACTCTGAGATGAGCTGTATCAGAGATATAATCTTGCACTAGTTTCTTTTAATTAAATGTGAAATTCATTATTTCAAAATTAAATGGCTACCTATTTGGAAGAGCTGGTTATAACCTTCAGTTATTATGACTGCTGATTTACTTTTGGAAAAATCATATTCTTATTAACCTATTTTTTCAATTCTTAATAAGAATAACATTGGTTTGATCATTTGTTAAAAAAATAGTGACTTTGAGAGTTTATCACTTTACTGCATTTCATAAGATAAGTCAACTGGGAAATTAGTGCTATGATGCCAGTATATTTCATGAGTTAATAAATGCTAACGTATCTTTGTCAATTACAAAGAGATAAAAAATATGTAGATTTCTAATTGCAACTTTCTTAAGAACTCTCTATGTTAAAATATATTCAACTAAATTCTTATGCTAAAGATCCTTTCTCCCTAGCAAGATCCTGCCATTAAAACAAACATTTGTTGAAGCCAGAGTGGTGGCGCAGCGGTAGGGCATTTGCCTTGCACACAGCTGACCTAGGACCGACCGAGGTTCGATCCCCTGGCTTCCCATAGGGTCTCCCAAGCCAGGCGCGATTTCTGATTGCATACCAAGGAATAACCCTTGAGTGACACCAGGTGTGGCCCAAAAACAAAAACAAAAAACCCAAAAGTTTATTGTTATCCTAAAACGAAAAACAAAAAGCACTTTCTTAAGTTGAAGGAAATTTTTCTGATTTGATTATTTAATGTGATTTCCAAGCATCTGCTCGTGACAGCCCTTGGGAACTCTTTGTCTTGCTACCATTTTCACTAGTTTGGTTGATTTTTTTTCTATCTACCCCTACAAATTTATAGCCTTTATTCTTTACCATTATATTTAATGTCAAACAGGAAGATATTGCCATTTTCAGAGGACTAGAATTTAACGACCTACTGCATTCTGACAGGTCTATCAGGATTTCTTTTTTTTTTTTTGGTTTTTGGGCCACTCCCGTTTGACGCTCAGGGGTTACTCCTGGCTATGGGCTCAGAAATCGCCCCTGGCTTGGGGGGGACCATATGGGACGCCGGGGGATCGAACTGCTGTCCATCCTACGCTAGCGCTTGCAAGGCAGACACCTTACCTCTAGCGCCACCTTCCCGGCCCGTATCAGGATATTTTTTGAAGAAAGATTTAGGTCATGGTTTAGTTGTATTTTAATATCTTAACTCCAAAATACTTTCAGCTTCCTTGTTTCCACAGAGATGGACGCAAAAGTACATAAATCATTTTAGGTCATGTGGATACAATAGCTAGTTTCAAAAAAAATTATAGTTATATTATTGTTACTTTATTATTATAGAGGAGATACTATTGGTGACCCTATATTTTACTATAATCTTTATGTTAGTTGCTAAAAGCATAAATGTGTATATTTATAATGGAATAGCCTTTGTTTCCTTGGTAAATCTTCCAAATGGCAAAAAGTAGACTTGCCTTACATGAAGCAGGTCTCAGAAGACCATTCCTGAGGTTGAAAGCAATCATTGTGTTTAACCCTAATACTTCCTTGACACAAATATGAGGCTGTCTTGGAAATCTTCATCATGTACTAAGTCCTCCTAGTGGAGTCATTTCAACATGGCTGACTCCATCCACTTAGTGTGATATCTTCTAATTCCTTCTAGTATCTTCTAGTTCCTTCCACATTGTGGCAACTGGTATTTTTTTATCTTTCTTAGACCTTCATCATCTTCCACTGTATATAAATACAACTTCTTAATCCATTGATTCATGGTTGGACTTTGGATTTTTGTTTCTCTCTTAAATCAATTAGCTGTATCTCTCTTAAACTCCCTCACTTGGGTCATATGCATTAGCTTCAAGTTTGATCTCCACCTCCCAGCTTTCATATACATGTTTTGTTTACATAAGTAAATAAACTTACATATACACAAATAGTTCTATATCTATGTTGGTCTGGGGAAACATAGAAAAATATTTATGTTATTAATGTATGAACATATATATTATATTCGTTTATCCTACTATCTTTCTGTGAGCTAACTCTAGAAACTGGCTCTATTTCTATGAATTAATTATGTTTCCAACAATAATGCATTGTTTATGTAAATGATTCTCTCTTGCTCCTAACATTTGTTGAACTGATAAAAAGTAAACCAAGAAATTAAATTTAGAGTACATAAAAAAAGAGTATGTTCTAATGGAAGAAGATAATATCATAAAAATATTTTTTTTGTTTTTTATTTGGGGGGGCCACACCCAGTGGTGCTCAGGGGTTACTCCTGGCTGTCTGCTCAGAAATAGCTCCTGGTAGGCACGGGGACCATATGGTACACCGGGATTCGAACCAACCACCTTTGGTCCTGGATCGGCTGCTTGCAAGGCAAACACCACTGTGCTATCTCTCTGGGCCCATAAAAATATTTTTTATCTCATCCAATTAAAACTAAAAATAAAAGAGATTTTTAAAGTGTTAATTAGGGGGTGGAACCCTAGTACAGTGGGGAGGGCATTTGCCTTGCAAGAGGCCAACCAAAGTTTGATTCCTGACACCTTAAATTGTCCCCTGAGCCTGCCAGGAGTAAT
This sequence comes from Suncus etruscus, assembly GCF_024139225.1. Lineage (NCBI taxonomy): Eukaryota > Metazoa > Chordata > Mammalia > Eulipotyphla > Soricidae > Suncus > Suncus etruscus. Next base: position 117,445,313 of record NC_064855.1, read on the forward strand.
TTCTGAAGAATGCAGATCCTGTCGTAACCCTTGAACACTGCTGGTTATGGTCCAAATCCCCCCCAAAAAAAGTCAATTAAAATATAATTCTGCTGCCTCTTGAGGCGATTCATAAATTGCAGTCTTGCAAAAGCTGTTCACACCCAGCCATCCTCCTCCCCATTGTCTGGGAAATACTGAAATTACCAAACTAGAGCCCATTCCTCCTGAGCCTGCAGCAAGCAAAGGTACAAAGGAGCAACTGAAAAGGCAGAAAGGCACAAGAGCTTCATCATACTACTGGCATTCAAAGAAACAATCATTTAAAAATCATTATTTTAATAAATGTAATGTTTCTTCAGTAATAACCTACGTGATGATAATCACATAAAAATGTTTAGGGAAGGCAACGGACATCCAAATAAATTTGTATTTGATGAGCAATTTACATGTATATTTATTGAACTCTTCAGTGCCTCAGGGGCTCCGTATATATGGCTGCATGCCCTTTGCAGACCACATATCTATTCTTGAATATTCTAGTCCTCTTCTTTTCCCCAGGCTACATAGCCTGACTGAAATATGTGTGCATGCAACACACACACACACACACACACACACACATACACACACACACCTCCTTGCCAAGAAGCAGCATCTTCTATATTCAGTCTTTTACCTATAATAGACTGCTAATAAAAATGTCCTTAGCATAATCTTTTTCAAAACTCCACAATATGATTTAACAGATAAAATAAGCTCAGACATAAAATCTTAAAACAGATAAAAGCACACACACACTTGTTGGGAAATAAATTGTATAATATCTCTCTTCTGAGCTAGCAGCATAGATGAATTCTTAGTCTGGAACTCTTTGATCAAATAAGATAACATTCCACTCCAATTCCCTGGCCTGCTATTGTGTGACAATCGCTATGAAATACACTACTTCATAATTCAATGATTTAAATTTGTTCTTCCATAAATAGGAAGAATACCAGAGTTGAGGGGGGAAAAAAACCACAATGAAAAGAAGTAATTCCCAAAGGTCTGTTGTTTTCCACAGGTGCATAACAAACCTTACCCCAAACTTAAAATCTTAAAATAACAGGAAAACTTCACAGCCACTACACACAGCTTCTGAGGCCCAACTTGAGCTAAGTACTTCTTCACCTTCCCTCTATCTCAGAGTTCTTTAGGAGGGTGCAAGGCAGGAGCGGTGGGTTTGGGCCCAGTACCCTGAGAATTGCTAGGGCTAATGTTCCTACTTTCAAGGTGACTCCCCATCATGGATTTTGGACTTCCTTCAGGATTTTGACAGCAAGTCTCAGTCCTGGCCACCTAACTCCAGAAACCTGCAGCAATATCTTCACATTTACAAACGGGTCAAGAGAGAGCAAGAATGAACCCAAATGCCCCTCATCTCTGAAACCATATCTTGGCACTTCAATTCCATTTCTGTAGGGAAAGTCATCCTACTGTAGGACAAAGGGTGGAAAATTATCATCACAAATACAAATGGATGGGATTGTGTCGTCTAAGAGGACAAAGGGACATGGAGAACCCAAGTTAAGACAGTCTTGTAGGTACTAGCTTGGTAAACACAAGGCTTTGGTAAACCAAATTCATCCAGTTCTTGGAGCATGTACAGTGAATGGAATCCTGACCCTATTTCACTTCATGAAGCCCCAAATACATATTAACTGCAGAATAGATACCAATGATACATGCACGTATCCATGGGCATTGAGTCTCTTAAAGGCAAAAATTTCAGGCAGAAAAAAAAAATCTTTTGCCTTCTAAGGGGAATAAAACCACCCCATTGAACTCAACTGCACCTAAACCCAATCCTTACAAAATCCTTGCCCCCAAAGCACCCAGTGTAACTCCCTGAGAAGTGTGTCATAATGCCTTAGTAAATTTCAGAGTGCAGATCTAGGAATAAACCCTAATTGCCACCGGTGTGATCCAAAATCTCTCCTCAAAATGTTAATTAGATTACAATTCTGCTGCCTCTTACATGGATTCATAGATTGTCTACATTGCCGTCATCTACAATGACTTGTCTTGAAATTATTTCTCTGAGAGAAAGTACTACACTATGGAAGTATCTTAGCATCTTTTCTCTCTAATAGATTATTCCAGAGGCTGGAATTGTCACTTTGTCATCTGACTGACTGATTCTTTCCTTCCAAAAAAACCAAGAAACTGGCTTTTGAGCTGGAAACCATTTTCACATATTTTCTTGAATCTATAAGATTTATATCTCTTCCAGTCCCAAGTCCTGTGATGCTCCTCTGGGTAGAAGGGGATAAGATGAGAAGGTCCAGTGGACACAGGTATGGCCATGGCCATCTTATGGAGCTGGTTGAGCAATTCCTGCACTGAGCAGGAAGTCAGCTAGACCTCCCCTTGAGATTCAGCTAACAGTGCTCACTCAATTTCTCACCCTATCTCTGGAGCTTCCCTGAATCTGTTCTCCCAGAGCAAGAATTCTTCCCAGTACAGAAGAACATGGGTACCATCTTGAAAGCTGGATCCATACAGAATTCCAAGTCACTAAACCTTGTGCAGTGTTAGGGTAGAGGATACCAATAGAATCTCTGAAAAGAAAGAGACTTGTTTCTAGAACCAAGTCTACTGATTACCAAGTTTGTGATGGGGAAGTTTGACCTCATTTCTTTGAATTTCAGTCTGTTTCTAAACAGGGTTATGGCACATATGCCCAGCAATGTCCTTAATATCTGTTTGCTTCCAGACAGTTCCCAGCCCCCATGTGGGAGACCAGCCCACATGACTAACTGGCCAATGGGCCACTAGGGGAAATAATTAGATGTTCCCCTCCCCCTAAAAGTGCTTCCTCACCCTCCACTCCAAACTGCCTACTCAGCACAATGGTGAATTAGGGGCGGGCAGAAGAAACTCTTGCTTACCAGGCCCCTGAGAGTTGGGGTCCATTTACTAGCTCCAATGCAATACAGCCTTTTTCTAATTTCCACACCTAACACCATGAAATCGGCTTTATGAAGCACAGGAGAAAACATTCCTTCTGCTCCTAACACAGTAACGACCTCCTGCTAGGTGTTTTAACATAACAATTCTTTGCCAGCTTCTCAACTCTAGGCCTATTTCCTCATTGTAAAAAGGAAGAAAATATCAGAATCAAACACACCTCCTAGAATTGCCTTCAAAATTAAAACCAAATGTTTGCCTCATGCAAACAAGTTAATCTACATTCAAGTTCCTTTTCTGCTTTCCTCTGATTTATGATCACAGCTGATGGGCCTTTTTTTCCTCCCAAACGAACTGCTCTTCTTCCACATTCATTTGAGGACGTTTGATGGTTCCCAACCAAAATACTATTCTTTGTACAAAACACAAAAATGCTGCTGTTTAACAGAAATGGATAGTCATTTAAAGGATTTATTGATCCTGACAACAATCCAATGGCTTCATGTCAGAATTAGTCCTGGGTAGTTGTCATGAAAAAAAAAAATTCTGGGGCCAGAGTGGTGGTGCTAGAGGTAAGGCGTCTGCCTAGAACAGACCTTGGTTCAATCTCCAGGCATCCCATATGGTCCACCAAGCCAGGAGTGATTTCTAAGCACATAGCCAAGAGTAACCCCTGATCATCACCAGATGTAGCCCAAATAACGGGGGAAAAAAAGAAAAAGAAAAAAAAATGAAGGAAAGAAAGGAAAATTCTATTTTTTTCATGCCTGCCCCTTAATCTACCAAGTAGGAGGGCATACACAATTGTCCATCAACTCTGGAAAAAGTGACATTACCTGTACTATTTCTAACTTAATACATAAAAAATTGCAGAATAATTGGATCCTCTGGGCCTTAAATGAACAAGAATAAGAGACTGCCAGAAGAATTCTTTCCTTTGAAAGAGTCCATCCATTTGCATGTCAACAGTCATAGGATTCATCCCAGAGACATTGCCTTGTTGAGGTCAGGAAAATAATTGATGGGGAAGAATGCTTGCTTAGCTGATGCAAGGTTCTGAGTTCTATCCCCATTACTGCATGTCTCTGCACCAGCATCCCAGGTGTGGCTATGGTGCCCCCAACACAGTCACTGGGTGATCCTAAAACCCTCTCTTCAGCACCATTGACTATGCTCCCCAAAAAAGGGATAAAGAATATACAGTTTTGTGCTCCTAGGTCAATACAGCATGTGTGTTTCCTCATTGCTCATCTGCATGTGTGTCTTTGCCACCTGGGCCTTGGGATCCCTCTTCCTCACCCATTTGGCCATGCCTGACTGGTATGAATGGAACATAGTTTGGCAGTCATCTTTGCAGCTCTGAATCTTTGTAGTCCGCAAGGTTCCTCTCTGAAATGCTCCAGAAGCCCAGAAGGTCCAGAAGCACAAAAATAGAGATAAGCATGTACTTCCTCTCCTCCACAGAGGTGAGCAAATGCAAATGCTCAGACTATTTCTGTTGCCTCCAGATGCAAGAGCACAAGAGATGCATGATGGGGGATGCAGGTGCCATGTCTCAAAGGCCTAAGATCGAACAGCCTGCCTGGTCCCCTCTGTGCTACTGTAAGCGTCCAGTGCTGCAGAACTGATGTGCCAGTGATGCTGAGTCATGGTGATACTGGCTTGCTGCAGATGTGACCAAATGAGAAGCCACAGGGTTGTGTTCCTTCCATCCCCACACCAGCTATGGAGCAACCTACTTAGGCAAGAGTAGGCTTCAGAGTCCGGGGAAACTTCGGTGTACCCCTCTCCAACTGTAGTTACCAAAGGACCATGCTGGATACCATTGGTGAAGCAAAACTACAAATGATAATGAAGTGTCCAATACACATAACCATATTAAACAGGGCATTAAACAGGGCATTAATACTCTTCTTGGGGAAAGGTATTCTGTTTGGTGCTCCTCTGTCTTTGTCAAGTTTATGGTTTTTGCTATAAAGCTACAATGATGAGTTCAAAGTCTACAGGGCATTTCCTCTCAGACTTCCTTATCACTAAACTGTTTAATTTATCAATGAAAAGAATAATTCTGTTGACACATTTAAAAAATACATAAAATAGAAGAACTGTGGATTATTCTACTTTAAATAAAATGGTAACTATTACATGACATTAAGACCAAGATTGAGTTTCATTATTTTTATCATTATGTTATCAGAACTCTGAATTGTTTATTTAACCAACTGGAATAAAAAATGAATTTTATATTGTACATCTTGGCTTAGCCCTCTAATACACTCAGTAGATTTACCAAAAGTGTAAGAAAGCATTGGTTAAAAAATATCCCCTATTTTTGCTTATTATATTTCTCTTTAGCAGAATTTGTTGAGCACTGTCTGATGTGTATGAAGAGCCAAACAAAAGTGTTATAAATCTTCGCTTTTAATCACTTTAAATTCATAGAAAATAACACAGAGAGAAAAAAAATCAAATTCTAGTAATCCTTGGTATGTTTCCCACCATGATTGACCAACACCACCTACTAATCAAACTATGCTTATTCTTTTTTGTTTGTGTTTGTGTTTTTTTGGTTTTGGGGGGCCACACTTGTTTGATGCTCAGGGGTTACTCCTGGCTATGTGTTCAGAAATCGCTCCTGGTTTGGGGGGACCATATGGGACTCTGGGGGATTGAACCTCGGTCCGTCCTAGACTAGCGCTTGCAGGGCAGACGCCTTACCTCTAGTGCCACTGCTCTGGCCCCAAACTATGCATATTCTATTTTCTCTGTCATTATATAACTCAAACTATTGGAACAACTTGTCATCTATCTTCCATATACCAGGTATGCTCCTAAAATATGAGCCACTAGGCCGTCTGCCTTAAAACATGAAGTGGTTCCTCATTGACTAGGCCGGAGGTTCTCAAATTTATTGGATTTGCCATCCCGTTTTTGAAAAAAAACAAAAAAACAAAAAACAAAAACGAAAAACAAAAAAAAAACTCACTATCTCCCAGAAATCTGCATTCTGTAAGTGAACAAATAGAAAGTACACTCTACTTGCTGAGGGTTCTAGCTTTCATAGTTCTAGTGCCCCCCAGGATGGGAGCACTACCCACTTTGGAAAAGATTGGAATAAAATAAAAACCTATAGCATAATTTGAAATGTGTTTTGTACATGGATCTGTTTGAAACCTTACTCTATCCTATTGTGAATCCTACTTATGAATAAAAGTAATGTGTTAGGTCTCCTACACTTGTTATGGTCCAAAAGGTGACCCATTTCACTATTACAGTATCTGCCACATGATATTATAATGTCAATATTACATCTCTCTTTCTAATGCTATATTGAGCTCCACCTGGCCAGTCATTCTGTCTTATTTATTTCTACTTCTCCAGAACCAAACACAATTCCTGGCAGAAAGAAGATGCTTAGTCATGTTGAATACCAAATGAAGTATAAATTCTATGGAAACAGAGGGGAGAATTGAATGTTTTCTGGAGTGATTAGGAATTGCTATATCAAAATAGAGGTCAATTAAATCTTGTCAAGTAAAACATGCCTTAAATGTATTAATAAAGTAATAAATTTTTCAAAAGCACAAAGAATCATTTTTCAACCTTATTATAACATCAGACTTGCTTAAAATAAGATAGACTAAAACCATCCAGTCTGTTCTTTAATTGGCTCTAAGTATGTAGTTGAAAGAGTCTCAGAATTTAAATTCTTGAGATCAGAGAAGTAGAATACACTCCTTTATAGGCACCAACACTGTCTAATTTCTTAGAATTAATTTGTCACAATTATGTTGATAAAGTTCCAATAAATCGGGGCCAGGAAGGTGGCGCTAGAGGTAAGGTGTCTGCCTTGCAAGCGCTAGCATAGGACAGACTGCGGTTCGATCCCCCGGTGTCCCATATGGTCCCCCCAAGCCAGGAGCGACTTCTGAGCGCATAGCCAGGAGTAACCCCTGAGCATCAAACGGGTGTGGCCCCCCCCCAAAAAAAAAACAAAAAAAAAACAAAAAAAAACAAAAAAAAAAACAAAACAAAACAAAAAAAAGTTCCAATAAATCAAGCCATTTTAATGCTAGAACTTAGCCCTCTAACTTATCTAGGCATACTTATCTATACTTCAGTCAATAGTGTGACCATTTTATGATCAAACCTGTCTAACATTTAGCCCACACATTTCTTAAGTAGCATGCAGTCATGGTGCCATATTTTAAAAGAGAGAGAGAGAGAGAGAGAAACCTTTAAGATAAAGATAAATTTGAGTTTCAGTTAAATAATGAATAGTTTTTAGTATAAACAAACCCTGTGCAATATTTGTGCATGCTGATACTAAGAAAATAAAAACTGACTTTTCTGAAATTAAAATTTAAATGTGTCTTAATTTCATCTGGCAACTCTACATGAAGCGCACAAAAGGATTAGCAATAACTTCAGGCTAAGAAGGTCTTACACAGCTGACCACCAATAAGGGATGATTTTCCTGAATCTAAGGACTTCAGCCCTTTCCTATGTGGCCTGAGAGGATTCTTATCCCAGGTTACAAGCTCAGAAGGAAAGTGTCACAGTTTGTAAAGGTACAGTCTAAGATTATGTCCTAGATTAGTTTTTTTATAGTGGAGAACAAAGATGATCAATACAGAACTAGCCTCAGTTTTTTGTCCTGCTACTGTCTTAAAAGATATCATTTTCTGTTGTTTTTTTATTTTTGGGGCCACACCCAGTGACGCTCAGGGGTTACTCCTGGCTATGCACTCAGAAATTGCTTCTGGCTTGAGGAACCAAGACATTAGGGGATCGAACCATGGTCCATCCTAGGTCAGCACATGCAAGGCAAATGTCCTACTGCTTGCGCCACCACTCCAGCCCCAGGTACCATTTTCTAATTATAACAATCTGGCCAGTAATACTCTTGGATATACTAAATTCCAACAGGTATATGAAACAGTGCTCATCTGAGTAATGCCAACTAAGACCACAAGAACTACTATCTTCTATCGGGTGGCTAATATTTTCTAAAAAGGGAAAGTAAGATAATAGCATTTAATAAAGTTGCGGAGAAAAATAAGCCATGCAGAATATATAAATTGAAATTGTCCCTATGAAAAAGAATATGGAGGATCTTCAAAATTTTCAAAAAATAGAAGCTGGAATGACAGTTTAACAGGAAGAGCACTTGCCCACTTGGGTTTAATACCTGACACCACTTAGAGTTCCCCAATTCCACCAGAATTTAGCCCTGTGTACAGAGCTAAGAGTAATCCCTGAGCACCTCTGGGTATGAACCCCTTAATTTTTTTCATATAATTACAATGTAGTAATTTGTAGTAATAAATGTAGTCTAGCAATCTTATTCCTAAATATTAATCTAATGAAACAGAAAGTGAGATACTGAAAAACACATTAACTCCTATGTTAAGTGCTTTGTTTACTAGAGCCAAACGATAAGAAAAACATATTTCCATCAATGAATAGATTAAAAAATAAAATGTGGTATATCAACAAAATGGGACATTATTCCACCTTCACAAAGAAATAATCACTGAAGTTTCTGACAAGAGGAGTAGATCAGGAGGAGTTCTTTTCTAAATGAAATAAGCCAGAGACATAAACACAAGTACTATAAGATCACACTTCAAGATAAACTCTAAAATCATATCCAAACTCATAGTTGAAGGGAGGAAAACGAGACTTTCATGGATGATGGGAGAGAAAATTATGTGCAAAGTCAATGAAAGCCAAATGGTAAAAGAATATAGCTCTTTGGAATAAGTAATCTGGAAAAGTTTTATACACCATAATGAATAGAGCTATATCATATACTTTAAAATTTTTTAAGAGGGTAGAGGTCATTTTAAGTGTTCTTTTTTTAATATAATTTTTATTTTAATCATAGTGGCCTACATATCATTGACAATAATATTTTAGGTACATATTAACATAAAATCAGGGGAATTCCCATCACCGAATTGTCCTCCCTCCCCCTCCATTCCATCCTACGGTCCATATCCTCCTCCCTCACCCTTGGGGCTGCCAGAATAAGTGGTCCCCTCTGTGCCTAACTTACTACTTAGTGGTCCTACACCTGTTTGGTCTTGGTACCTCCCTTATTTCCCGCTCTAATTGGGAGGCGGGACTAGATAGTTCAAGTTATGCGGTTTTGTTTGAAGAAGAGAAAAGTAATAAACTGGGGAAAAAATCAGATACACCGAAAATGGGCAGAGTCCTTCTGGAAGCTCTCATCCTATTTTTGAGAGACAAAGGGGATAAAGAAGGTGGAACACCACAACAGTACATAAAGAAGTGCCAAATAAAACATCCAGTGAACACTCCAACAATAAAGATAAGCACCACATAAAGGCCATGGTCTTGAGATAAAAAACATGGCAGAGCACATAAAGAAAGAAAAGAAGGGGCCGGGAAGGTGGCGCTAGAGGTAAGGTGTCTGCCTTGCAAGCGCTAGCCAAGGAAGGACCGAGACCGCGGTTCGATCCCCCAGTGTCCCATATGGTCCCCCCAAGCCAGGGGCGATTTCTGAGCACATAGTCAGGAGTAACCCCTGAGCATCAAACAGGTGTGGCCCAAAAAAACAAACAAAAAAAAAAAAAAACAAAAAAAAAAGAAAAGAAAAGAAGAAAAAAATAAATATAAATGGAGACAACAATTTCAATAACCACACCAAAACAACTAGATAAATAAATAAAAATTTGTGCTTTTTGGCTTTTTGTTTTCTTTTTTCTTCCCTCCTGCACAGGCAAAGTATTGGGGTCATTCGAAAAGGAATTCCTTTGGCCTAAGAGAAACAGGGTTTCTCCCTTTAGTACTAATTAACACTAGTCATAATAATGATAGAGAAAAGGGAGAGATTCAGGAGATAATAGATGTTCTGTTCTTGATTTCAGTAATATTAGGTATATTTTTATCTCCAAAGTCAATCATTTGTGAACTTCAAATACATATTTTCCATATTAATATTTTACATTGGAATGTTTCAGTAAAATATTAAAAAGTCAACCAGGGGCTGGAGCAGGGGCTCAGCAGTAGGGCTTTTGCTTGCATGCAGCTGACCTAAGACAGACGCCGGTTTGATCCTCCGGCATTCCATATGGTCCCCCGAGCCAGGAGCAATTTCTGAGTGCATAGTTAGGAGTAACCCCTGAGCATCACTGGATATGGCCCAAAAACCAAAAAAATAAATAAATAAAAATAAAAAAGTCAATCAGCATTTCCTTTTACCAGAAGGTTATTTAAGATTTATTTTATCTGCATTACTATTAATCTTTACAATATGCCTAAAAGATAGGTATCCTTTTCCAAGCTTTCCAAAGAAACTGATGATTATATTCGTTCATAAATTTCCTCAGCTCTCTCAATAAGAGCTGGATATGAGCCTCAAGCCAGGTTTGTCTGACTCCACAACTACTTCAATATTGGATAATAGCATTTCAGATGAACTTTTCATTCCCAGATTCCATTCAAGGAGTAACGAATAGAGCTGACACAGAAATAGATGGTCGCAGGACCCTAAAAGTGTGTGCATTTATGTTTGCAATCACATAAAGTCTCTCTAAAATGAAACACTTTACAAAAACACATCATTACCTTCCCACTAAGTTTTTCCAGCATGGAAGTTTTCTAGATAGCACACAATGGTCCAAAGAAGCTAGCACACTTCCAAAAAGGCCTACCTAAATTTAACATTATAATTATTAAGTGTTGGTTCAATCAGTGAAGTAACATCAAAAAGAATCTGCCCGCTCTCTGATTTCCTAGGCATTAGAAAATTAAATAATCATCATACTCTAAGAGTAAATTTGCATCTATGTCACACCAACGAACCTGATGACACTATACATTAGATGCTGAAAATGAATGAAGTGATTTCTATCATCAACATTTTGGAAATCGTTCAAGAATGCTGCAAGATCACTTCAAAGAAGATAGTTCAAATCGGAACGTCACTCTCTCTTCAGTGTTGTTTATCAACAGCTTAATATCAAATTGCTGAACTTGATTTGTTAGGTAATTTAAATAATATACTATTTAAACATTCTTATAATTAAGTCAAAATTTGAATAAATGGCATAAACACGAAGCTAAGTTTGGTACCAAAGTGCTCACTTCCAGAAGAGTTTGATCAGACTGGAAAAACATTGGGGTAAAAAATGGCTCCTCACCTCAAGTTGCCCGAGAAATTTAAAAAGTACAGATTCTGGGAGCCGGAGAGATAGCACAGTGGTAGGGCATTTACCTTGCATGTGGCCGATCTGCAAAGGACCTAGTTCAATTCCTGGCATCCTATATGAACCCCCAGCCTGCTAGGGGTGATTTCTGAGTGCAGAGCCAGAAAAAAAATCCCTGAGCACCACTGGGTGTGGCCCAAAAGCCAATCAGTCAATCAATAAATAAATAAATAATGTTAAAAAAATACAGATTTATTGACTCAAGAGACAGTACTGTGAATAAAATGCTTGACCTGAACTAGGATATCCAACACTGCCAATGGGCCCTGAGCACCACTAAAAGTGAAGTGGTCCTTGAGCAAAGAGCCAAGAGTAAGAGCTGAGCACTGATGGGTGTGGTCTAATAGCCCCTGTGTGTGTGTGTGTGTGTGTGTGTGTGTGTGTGTGTGTGTGTGTGTGTGTGAGAAAGAGAGAGAGAGAGAGAGAGAGAGAGAGAGAGAGAAGTGCCACAATCTCACTTCTGGAGATTCTGATACAATTGGACTGAGGTGAGCTATAAACCCTGAGGTTTACAAGGTTCTTGAAGTCCTTGATCAGTGGCCTACACTGGCTATAGGCAGCAGAGCAGTAATAGAGTAGGTAAAGCATTTGCCTTGGACGCAACCAACCCAGGTTTGGTTCCCTATACCCCATCTGAGCACTGCCAGGAATCATCCTGAGTGCAGAGTTAGGAATAAGCTCTGGGCACTGCCGGGTGTGTGCCCTCCCCCAATCACCACCAAAAAAAAAAAGAAGAACGAACTATTATAGAAAGGACTCAAGGGTGAAGGGTTAGGACCATGACATTTCAATTCAACTGGTCCTGAAGTTTAAGTCAGATTGGTAATCTGGCCCATGCTCTGAAACTGTTCTCAAGGGTCTTTGAAGTCCACATTAGGACTACCTTGTTGCAGTAATTTTTTTTTCTGAGTCTATCTGCATATTAAAATGAGTTGTCACCAGGAGTATCCTGCCACCCTAAGTCCTACTGATGCCTTGAAGCCCCATTTCTATTGAATGACCTTCTCCATTTGATTCCTAGATACCTAGAAGGCATCTGCTTCCTGTCAGAAATCTTCCTTAAGTATTGAACATTCAATAAAGTTAGTCTCTGATATCATTAGAAAACACAATTCCTTTTCTTTTTTCTTTTTTTTTTTTTTTTTTTTTGTTTTTGTTTTTGGGCCACACCCAGCCTTGCTCAGGGGTTACTCCTGGCTGTCTGCTCAGAAATAGCTCCTGGCAGGCACGGGGGACCATATGGGACACCGGGATTCGAACCAACCACCTTTGGTTCTGGATCGGCTGCTTGCAAGGCAAACGCTGCTGTGCTATCTCTCTCCGGACCCAGAACTCACAATTTCATAGGCACCATGGCAGTACACAAGATTAAGGGAAGTGCTGGAAAAATAACTGACGGGGGTCTCAGGATCACACTTTGCACACAAGGACCTTGGTTTGCTCCCCACATGGTTCCCCTAAGCACAACCAAGGGGTCCCCAAGCACCTCCAGGTGGCTCTAGTGGCCTCCAGGGGCACATGACCTTAACAGCCCAGCACACTCAGGCCTATCATTGCACTATCCAGTTCAGTGGGTCAAGTATCAACAACCAACAGAAGAGATAAGGGGTGCTATTCTCATTCCCTCCTTTTTGTACTGGGTGTTGGGGTAATGGGAGCTCACTCACATGCCTGGCTCTGTGGCCCACAGTATAGTGCTCTTCAAGAATTGCCCATCGGACTGGAAGTGCCAGCACATTTGGCCATGATGTTCACTGGAGTGTTGACCCTTGTAGCCATGGTACCTTTGCATATTCTCCCTAGAAGTTGCATTTCCTGACTATAAGGCTCCTCCATCTTGTTGTGCTACTTCCTAAGACCACAGTATGTGGTACTTCTTCCATAGGTTTGGCTGTGGAGATGCTAAAAATCTCTCTGGGATCAAAAACAGCAGAGCAGCCAGCAACCAACAGCAGAGCTGCCAGCATCCACCAGCAGAGCTCCCCACATGATTGTTGGAATAATCGAATTTTCATTCTATTCAGGATAATTCTTCTTTGCTGGTGCTTGTAACCCATTCACCTGGAAGTACCTTTGAATTGAAGCTCCTTTTGGATTGGTCCCTTATCATACCTTTTCTGCACCATAGCATCCTTTCCTTCCCAATAAAGACCCCCAGTCGCAGGGAGAAGCTGCTTTTGGTTTCTTTTCCACAGCTAGGCTTCTGCTGGCATATTTGCCTGCTAGCAGATAGCTTGTGGTGGAAGTTCCTGAACCTGTTTTATCTTCCTAACTGTGTCTGGATTATTTCCTGTGTCAGTATTGCTTTCAGACCCACATCTCCCCAATCCTTTAGGATTGGGGCATGAGGCTTCCACTTCCCATGATCATTAATGCCAATTAAGTCTGCTTGAGGTCAAAGTGCACAATGGCTCCTTTCAGAGATTTTATACCCAATAGAAAAAAAAGCAGTTCAGGATAAACATACATTCTTATCAGCACAGAAGTCCACAACTCACTTATTTTATTAGGAGGGCAAATAGCAACATAAATTAAAATACTCTAGGTCGGATTTTATGTCTGTCAATAAACAGATATCAGACTCTTGCTTCCCTGGATACTTGCCTATGTAAATTTTGTTGTACAAAATCAAACCAACTCTTTCCAGCATGTATTTTTTTCCACTGAAGAACTCATGTTAAAAAAATTTGTTTTGTTTTTGAGTCATGCCCAGCTGTACTCAGAGAATACTCCTGGCTCTGTGCTTAGAAATTACTCCTGGTAGGACCAGATGGGATGTTAGGGACTAAACCCAGATTGGCCATGTGCAAGGCAAACATACTCCTTGCTGTGCTATTGCTTTGGCACTCATGTAAAAAAAAATGTTTAAATGACTTGAACTATGGTGGAAGTTGATGCAATCTAATCAAATTGCCAATTATTTGAAACACCTTTCTAAAAATAAAGCTTGCAAGTGAATTATACTTGTTTTATAAAGAACATTTGCAATATGAAATTATGTCCATTAATAAATGTGATTTGTTTGATTCTATTTCAGACAATTTACATGTCTACAAACCTGAGTTTAGAAGGGAAGAGAAATGCAGCAAATCCATAGAGAGGGGAAGAGTTAGTGAGAGGAGGACTATGAGAAACAATCCATAACATCTGTACAATAATTTCAACTAGCTTGGACCAAGAACTCAAGTGATGGAGGGGTCATTGGCTGATCAAGTGATAACTCTGCTGCAGTAATCCCTGAATGAACAGAACCATTATCCCCCTGGGGCCTCAGTTCATCTTTAACAGGAGAAAGAGATGGTGGGCAGGGCATGTGCTTACTGCGAACCCACAGAAAGTTGCTCTCTTCTTTCCCACTTCTCGCCCAAGGTACAAATCCCCCACTGTGATCACACAGGTGACAGGATTGTGAAGCAAATGCTGCTGTCTCTGAAAGTGTGAAACTTTGGAGTGTGCTAAGTACCTGAGAATCAAGCTCCAGATTGTAACTCTTTCATGAGAAGGATAGGTGAAACAAAGCAAGGTCTTATCATTAAAAAAAAAAAAAAGCCAATTAAATTCGGCCTAGAAAAACCTACCTTGAAAATGAAGTGCTGAATCTGTTCAGTAGATTAAACTGCTTCTCTGAGATGTTACAATCAGAAGCAGAATTTCACTCTTTATTGTTGTGAGGGGTCTTCCCATTCCCAGCAATGAAAAACAGTCTCCTTAGTGCTTTTGCAGACAAGATAATCCACTCTTTTAGTCTTATAAAACCCACCCTCAGTACAGTAACTAAAATATCAACGTAAGTCCTCTGACCTCTTTTATTTCTTTCAATTTTACTCCTTGAAAAGATCAACACTAGATGAAAATCTGTGGACATAAACTCAAACTCATAACCAAAAGAACAAGCCTCCATTTCTCCTGTGGACATTCAAATGTTTAAGGACTAAGCCACTGATTCTGCTGTGGAAAAAAAAAAAAAAAAAAAAAAAAAAACCTGCCCGGGCTGATTATTTTACGAAAGATTGATGTTTATAAACAGCCAAATTGAGGCTGTACGCCCCTGCCCCCCCTCCCTTTTCCTTCTTTTCTCTACACCTCATCATTTGTTTCTAAGTTTTCTGTCATTGACCACAATTGATAACTATATATGACTTTATATAGATCAAGAGACTGTTTATAGTAGAGAAATATCCTATCTCCTCCAGAAATGTTTTCCTCACCCACAGCCCATCCTGAGGGTAAAGAGGGAGGGGTTCTACTCATTTATAATTTCTAACAAATAAAATGAACTAATATCAAAGGAAGCACAGAGTAACATTAAATGAAACTCATACTATGCAGGTATCAGGTTGAATATTCAATAGGAAACTGAGTAATTGATTTTGCATTCTGTATCAAGTCTCTTCACTTATGAGGTCTAAGGTATATTTTTTCAGCCTCTTGAAGTGTTCTCTCTTCCAAGAATTTTTGTATTGTAATCAAAAGAAAAGCCAAGTCCTAACTGTATTCTTTGCTGTCGCTTCCAAGTACAAAAGCGCAAAGGTGCCAGGTGTTGGAAACAGTGCCAGCCTGTCTGGATGCTGGAGAGAAAGGGGAAGGGTATGTCAAAGTCCAGTCTGTGTGTGTGTGTGTGTGTGTGTGTGTGTGTGTGAGTGAGTGTGTGTGTGTGTGTGTGTGTGCCTCTGTCTCTCTCTCTGTCTTGCTCTGTCGCTCTGTCTGTCTCTGTCTCTATATCTCTGTCTGTCTCTGTCTTTGTCAGTCTCTCTCTCTCTGCCCAAGATAGACTTCTCATTTATACAGCAGTGTGTTTTCCATAAAGCCCTTTAAAAAAAAAAAAGGCAAATTGCAAATGGAGAGTTAATACTTGCCTTTCATGCGGTCAGCTCCAATTTGAGCCTCAGCATCACTACGGTTCACACAAGTACCACCAGGGGTCACTACTGAGAACCACCCCAGGCCTGTCCCTGAACATTGCCAGGTGGCCACACCACTTAAGTACAAAAATAAGAAATTACAAAGCATATTCAAGCAAAACTTTGAAATATTAACAAGATCTTCTTTTTCTTAGAAGAAAAAAATATATGACAGAGTCCAAACTTGTCACATAAGAACAAAACAAAGAAACTACAATATTCACAAATAGGATAAAAATGTGTGGGACTGGCCACAAATGGTGTTCAGGTGTGAGTCAAAGCGTCCATACAGGTAAAACTCAGACTGAGACGCAACAGTGGGGGAATAATGAAAAGCAATAAAGACATGGTAGCAAAATAGAAAGTTCCAAGCAGAAAACCGAGAATGTTAAAGCCACAGAAGTCAAAGACGCATGCAATGACACTCTTCGATTGCAGGACAGTGAAAGAAACTGCTGCTTTCCAATGTGCCTCTTTCCTTCGGAACTAGGACAAGCAGCAGGATTGGGAACAACAGGAACAGGCTCTTCCAAGTGTCCAAGGTAATCACGGTTAGATAGAAGCAGTGATGGGAGAGAATAAGAAAGACAAAGTTCAAATTCAAGGTGCACATTAGAGATGCTTTGAAGATGAATTGAAGGATTAATTTTGATATCCAGAAGAGAAAGCCAACTTAACCAATTTGTCAGGAAAAGAAAAGACAGTAATATTCCAGCACAAGTATTTAACATTCCTTAGCTCAGGAACAATACACACATTTCAGAACCGTTTGCAAGCTGCCCCACTAAGGAAAAAACAAAATGTTCCATCTCCTGGAGGCTTGGAAGACCTATGAGAAAAGGTCTGGTCAGGCCATAAAGCATGAAGGAAGACAGGGGAATATTTCCTAACCGGCATCTCCATCTGTCTTCCTTCAATTTTTATAGACACTGAAGAAAAGTTATTTCTTTGTGTACCAAATAGCATTAGCTGCAAGTAAAAGATCTATCATAATATTTTTTATTTAGCATGGATCAACTACCAGACATGATAGAAAAAAAATGAACATTGTTCCTGACAAGAAAATGGAAAGATGGGAAAGAAGGAAAGAACCAATAGATTTCAAAGTGCTTAGAAATGTCTAGTTACTTCTATAATGTGGTAGGGGGCTCCTTAGCCATGCATAGAGGCCTGGGGGGCTAATCCTAGCAGTATTTGGCTTGACAGTAGAAACAGGTGGTTCAATGTTTCCATCCTGAGATTGCTGCTCCTTAGACCCAGCAGTGCTCCAATCACTGGGATCTACCCAGCAATGTCAAGGACCATGCAGTGTTGGAGATCAAACTCAGTCCTCCCATGCTTCATAGCACTCTGCAGGCCCTATGTACTATCTTTTATTTGAAGTTTTTAGGGGTGGGTCACACCTGATGATGCTCAGTTGTTACTCCTGGCTCTGCGCTCAAGAATCACTCCTGGTGGTGCTTGGGAAACCATATGAGATGCCGGGATTGAACTCTGGTCAGCCAAATCAAGGCAAGTGCCCTACTCACTGTGCTATTGCTCTGTGCTATTGCTCTATCTTTTATGTATTTGTTTTGATTTTGGGGCAATACCCAGTAGTGCTCAAGACGTAGTCCTGGCTCAGGGATCACTCCTGGTGGGGCTGTGGCAATCAAATGTAGTGTCAGGGATCAAATTTAGGGTGGAGATCTCTATGGGGCATAAAACAACACTCTTGTTTCTTGGGAAATTTCACTTAGTCTAAGCACGTTTATTAAGTAAACACATTAGGTGACAGGTAGTATAATGGTGAGCTGGGTTTGATCCCTGGCACCATCGATGGTCCCCTGAGTACCGCCAGGAGTGATGCCTGTATGCAGAGCCAGGAGTGAGCCCTGAGCACCGCAGAGTTAATGTTTCAAAATTCACCCCAACAAAGAAAGATAAAAATCAAATGTCTGGTTTGTTTTTAGATCACCCGTATTCCTAGGTGATATGATTATATGTGTGTAAGTGTGCACCCTGTCTGCACACACACATACACACACACCTGAGAATTAAATAAGAAAATATTACTATAGGTTTCTAGATTTCAAGTATACACATAGTGAAGGTATAACGAATACCAGTCATGCAAACATGCTGATGTTAATAACTAATCCTAAAGTTTGGGGAAACCAAAAGAAAAAGTTAGAAAGGTGAAGCAAAAACCATCTTATATCATAGGACTGTTCTCTGGCAAGAAAATTGGATATTTTTAGGGATTTTATGTCTCCAAACAACACAGGTACCCAAGAAGGAAAAGCTCATGTTTGCTAACAAAAGCAGCTCAATAGTTTGGGATGGAAAGACAGCTGGACTTTGACAATCCTCTTCATGCCTGTGAGTCACCTTTCTCTCAGTACCACAGAAACAACAGCTTCAAGAGAAAGAAGATCAGCACTGCTCTAAATCTAACACTTGAGTTCAAGCAGAATAAGTGCATGGCCCTTCTCTTCATTTCCTAGCACAGAATCAAATCAAGATTGCAGCCCTTAAATATACACATTGGAATAGGAGACAAAGAAGATGACGCAGAACATGAGGGAAAAAATGATCTCACATCTGGACAACCTGCTTTCATTTGAAAGTTCAATCCAAATCAGGACCCACTCTGCGCAAAACTACCTCTAGCAGCCAAATCTTCAAATGCAGAGAAGAATTAAAGAAGAAAAAGAACACACATCTTTTCTGGTGTAGGGATTTATTCCCACCTTCAGAATTCAAGCTCATGTCTGTTCCTTTCACAGGATATTCACATCAAGAAATATTTAATGTTTTGCATGAGTTATTTGAGAAGTAAATAAAATATCATTAAAAGAAGAATATCCTCTCTAATAATGATTTCTCTAATTCCCACTGAATTAATATTAAAGCAAATTAGACATATGTTAAATGTAAATATAGAGGACCAGAGAGACAGTAAGTACAATGGGTAAGTGCTTGTCTTACATTCAGGGAACCCAGGTTCAATTCTGGCACTAAATATGGTCCCGTAAAGCCCACCAGGAATGATCTCTGAGTGCATAGCTGAGTATTACCAAGTATGATGATTCAAACACCAAAAATAAATAAATAAAACTACAAAAATGTAAAAAAATCATCTACTTTGCATACCTACAAAGTTACACAAGTTAATGTTTTATTTTTACTAGGGTATTAAGTTTTTTAATGTGAGTTTAAATGTAATCAAAGTACTACACAGTTAATAAAATATTATTGGTATCTCTACTAGCATTAGAATTATGTTCATGTAAAGCTGCCTTTAATAACAGTGTAGAAAATGTTTTGAATATCTCCAGTATAGTTACTTGACATATGATTTATTTCTTTAAAATACAAAACAGTTTTAGATTGTTCTTTGGTTAAAAACAAATGAATGGAGTTAATGAAAAGGTCTTTAATTATATAGCAATTTAACATGAGGTTTTTAAGTCTTGTGACATTTTCAACAAGTATACTGGATAGTTAAATCTTCATCTACAAAAAATGAACTGAGGATACATCTCATCAGACAAAACTTAATTCAAACTGGGATTAGTCTCACTGTTCTGATTTTTGTAATCAGGGCAGGCTAAACACTGCTATGAGACCAAGTATGTGTCGCCAGACCTAATTCTTTACCTAGTCTGGTCTTAAAAATACTGGTTCTAAGTAAAAAAAAAATTTTAAGTGGATAACAGGGGACAGAGAGATAGTACAGGGGGTTAAAGTATTTGCCTTTTGTGTGGCTGGCTCTGGATCCATCCCCAGTATGGCATAAGATCCCAAACCAGGATTTATCCCTGAGAACAGAGCCAGTTCTGAATAATACTGGGTGTAATTCAAATCACCTTTTAAATAATGGACCAGAGACCTAAATGTGAGGGTTACAGCTAAAACTCCCAACCAAAAATTTAGAATCCAATATTAACAATATTCAGTTATAAAATGGTTTCTTGGCTTTAATACCCAAAACATAAACGATAAAATTTTAAAATAGAGCCAGGGAGATACTGGTACTCCTCTGTACGTGGATGACTAGGATTTGCTATCCAGAACTAGGGGTGGTCCCCTGAGCATTATCAAAAATGACCTCTGAGTACCAAACTAGAAGTAAGCTTTGAGCACTACTTAGTATGGACCATAAACTTTTTAATAAATTGAACTTTATTAAAATTTAAAACTGTGTGCTTAAATGAAACCATCAAAAACAGTTGGGAGGTAACGAAAAAACAGCCCACACAATAAAGAAAATATCAATAAATCAATCATCTGATAAAAACATGTATTTGGAAGGTTTTATCAACTTTTACAACTCAAATAAAAAGAAAAATAAGTCAATTTTGAATTGACAACTGACTTAAATAGGCGTTTCTTCCAAGAAAAAACTGCAGACACCTGAATAGATATTCCATGGAGAAATAAAAAATAAAAACAACAGTGACACATTACTTCACACCACTAAAATAACTGGAGTAAAAATGACAGACAAGTGCTAGCAAGCATGTGGAGAAGCAATACACCCCAGGTGTATTGCTGGAGAAAATATAATGCAGAGCCTTACTAAACTGTTTTGTGCCTCTCCAAAATGTTAAACATGAATTATCATGCATCTGGCAATTTTACTATTTTGTATATGCCCAAGAAAATTAAAATGCAAGCCCATTAAAATTATATGCAACAATATAGCATCCTCTGTAGAAGCACCGAGTGGAAACAATTCAACTATCTGCCGAAGGAACAATGGATAGATAAAATGCGGTGTATGCAAATAATGTGGAATACTGTTGGAAAACTTAATAGATTGAAGTGCTGACTGGTGCAAGCTACCAAGTGCATGAACCCTGAAAATGTTACACATAGCAAAGGAAACCACATATTATGCTATTTGATTTATACAAATGAAATATATGATTTGTGTACAAATCATATGATTTCTACATAATATTCAGAATAAGGAACTCCACAGAGATATTATCATTGCCAGACTCAAGGGAGAGGTGGGAATGAAAGAGGAATTCTAATAGGTAGAGGGTCTGAAAATTAGATAGGAATGATGGTTTCACAGAAGACTTAACAAAAACTTTTGTGCTATGCAAATTATCTCAATAAAACTAGTTTTAAAAAGTTATAGATATCTCACTACTGAGTTTTAAGAATATCTTGTAACTATCACAAAGTACTGTACAATATTTTATAATATATTTTTAACTATTTTTAATCAAATAAATATGTCTGTTATAGCCAAGGAGACATTTTTAAAAGAAAAATTTCAGAAAGAAACGAAGGGCATTACCATTCAACCTAACAATTAAACCAATTTCTAGTCATAGTCCATTTCTATCTTCATTGTGCATTTTAACTTACAAAATGTAACTTTATAAGGCATCTGCTTTGCGCATGCTAGCCTAGGACAGACCACGGTTTGATCCCCCAGCATTCCTGATGGACCCCCAAGACAGGAGCGATTTCTGAGTGCTTAGCCGGGAGTAACCCCTGAGCATCACCAGGTGTGGCTGAAAAACTGATAGATAGATATAGATGATAGATAGATAGATAGATAGATAGATAGATAGATAGATAGATAGATAGATAGATAGATAGATAGATAGATAGATAGATAGATAGATAGATAGATGATAGATAAAACTTTAAAAAATATAACTTAAAAAGATCCAACTTAGGTCATAGTGATAGTACAACAGTTAGGGGACTTGACTTGCACACGACTGACCTGAATTCAATCCCCAGCACCATATATGGTCTCCTGAGCACTGCCAAGAGTAGTGACCCTTAAGCACCACTGGATGTGTCCCCCAAAAAAGAAGCAAAACAAAGAAGTGCCCAACTTGACATAAAATGCTATCAATGTTCAGTCACTAATTTCTCATTCTGTTTGGCACAATTCAGCCTAAATCCAACCCCAGTTTGTGAGAGGACAGGCTATGGCAAAGGAAAAAGAAAGTACCAGAGAGAGACAGAGTAAAGGGAACCTAGTTCCTCTATCTTTATTTTATCTTTATCTTAATTCAAGCTATCTCTATCAACACTGTCCATCCACCACAACCATTGGACCTTTACCCAACATTCCAACTGAAAAAGATCAAGTTCCTGTCTCCACATATCATCCATGTGGCCCAACATGCCACTTTCCGTGCGATTTTATAAATTTTATAAATTCAGTAGTGCTGGGTATTGAATCAACATCCTGAAACAGAATTTCATGCCTCAATGCGATCCAAAAAATTGTAATCGTTTTATTTTCCTTTAAGGAGATCAATCCCTCAAACATTAAAATGGAAAATAGCAGTTTTCAGCCTGGATGCCCTCAACACTCATCCTCAATGACAACCGTGAGTAATCTGTCACTGACAATAAAGTACTCGTGTTGGTCAATTATTGATTTCTTTATATAATTAAAATATATCCAAGGCTATTGTTCCAATGTTACAGCATTTCTGGTACTATTTCTTGAGAAACAAAAAAAAAAAAGAAGTGATAACTAGTAAGCAGAGATGATTATTTATAAGCCTGTATCAGACATGAAATATTATTGACCATGACTCAGAGTTGGGCTCCAGAAGGCTCTCCATGTTTCTTGTTGGTCTGCCAGCAACAAAGTCACAGACGTCAATGATGGGTCTATGATATTACTCAACCCAATAAAGCTAATCAACAGAAATTAATACTATATCCTTAACACACACACACACATATATAGTATGCACACACTTTTTAAAATGTAACTAAAACATCATTTCTGATGAGGTTAGGTACCTGGTCTTCTCTCTTTACCAAATAAAGTTGATAAGAAAAACCATAAGTAGGGGCAGGAGACAGAGTACATGGTGCA
Organism: Suncus etruscus; assembly: GCF_024139225.1. Taxonomy (NCBI): domain Eukaryota; kingdom Metazoa; phylum Chordata; class Mammalia; order Eulipotyphla; family Soricidae; genus Suncus; species Suncus etruscus. The sequence continues at coordinate 117,468,235 of NC_064855.1, forward strand.
GAATGCTTGCCATGCACACAGTTGACCAGGGTTCAGTTCTCAGCACCATATAGTATCCCTTGAAGAACTCACCAGGACTGATCCCCGAGTCAGAAATAAGCCCTGAGAAACCCTAGATGTTTTGTCCCCAAGACAAAAACAAAAACCCAAAAATAAAAAGGAGAAGAAACAAAAACAAAGAGCACACAAAATCCATTTTAAAATAAGGTTTTGTTCACCTCTAAAATGAAACAGAAACAAGCAATTTTATTCTTTTAGATGGAAGGTGAATAAAGTGATATGGAATACCCATAGTAGATCTTGGACCATTGCAAAGTGAATAACATAGCTGTTCACTGGAGCAACTGAAGCCACTTAAGGTGTGTTTTCAGCTACAACAATCCATAGAGCTAGGATGGTGAAACCACTGATCTACCACAACTGCCTGTCTCTGGGCCAGAGTCCCAGGAGGCACTTAGTTGTAAAGAAGCAAAAAACCACAAATTTAGAGCAATTTTTTATCCTTATTCCAGTGAGCTTATAAATAATGAATGGCCTGTTGACTTATTTTTTTTCTTCAGTGTTTTATTTCTTGCTTTTATTAATCTAACACCTGTCAGTTTACAAGAATCATGGTAACAAACAACACTGAAACATATATGTGTGTGTGTGTGGCTTAAATACAGCAGATATTTGCACATACCAACTCTTGACTACTAAATTTGTCCATCGATATGGCTTAGGTAGTTGAGAGAAGCTTAAAGTGCTGGTTCTACTGTTTCAATCCACAGCTACAAGACAAAGATGTCTCAAGAATCCACCTGATGAATTCCTATTTAGTCCTATTTAAATGTCCTACTTAGTCATTATATTCTTTGCTGCAGTTCTCAGTAACTAGTTTTAATGAAAATCTGGGGATGAAGTGATAGTACAGCAGGTAGGGTTCTTGCTTTGCCCACAACAGACCAAGTTCAATCTCTCTGACTCATATGGTCTCCGGAGCCCTACCAAGAGTGATCCGTGAGCAGAGAGAGCCAGGACTAAGCCCTGGGTACTGCTGAGTGGAGTCCAAAAACAAATCCCCAAAAAGTCATTTTAACAAAAGCTGCTTAAAAGTTATGAAGTTACCTGGTAGGGATATGAAATATTCTGTTCTTTAATTTTAAAAATTGAAAAAAAAATAAAAATTCTGATTCTATTATTTCTATTTTGATCCTACCTCTTGACCATTTTTTCTGTTTTCAAATTCCTGTTGGCATGTAACCTCCCTTCCTCTTTTCTGGGGTGAAAAACTGTAAAGGATCAGGTCAAGGAAGATATACATCCAAGAGGCAAACAGAAACCAAGTGGGGGCTTCCATAAGTCTACACCCATCAATGCATTCTACAAATTCAGTGTTTGGCCTTCAAGTTAGAGAAATTCAAAGGACAATTTAGTTCAAAGTAGTTCACTCTTCACTGGCTCACAATATGGGATTCTTTATAGTGTAATAACAAGGAAACCCATACAGTGCCACTACTCAAAAATGACTAGTAGGCCATTTTGAAGTTTGTGCCTGTATCACTTTATTTACTAGAAGCATCAACTGTTATCATCTTTCTTAATGTTTTTATAATTCTGAAGTGGAAGGAAACAAGAAGAGTCGCCCAAATATACAATAATATTTCAAAATATTTCTACCAATTATAAAACATAAAAGTTACCCAAAAAATGGTGCTTCAATTTTGTACATTAAGACTGTAACAGAGGATCCTAGAGAGGTCTAGTTCAATGGAGAGGGTGCTGGGGGGAAAATGCCACCAGAACTAGAGAACTCGGAGTGGATGGTGGCCTTAGTTTTAAAAGATGTGCGCTAGACCTCTTCCAGATAGGAGCTATGTCTGCCAGGGGGCTGGCAGCCCAGCCAGTCATTTCCTTGCTCACAGTTGAAGCAAATCTTCTGACCCTGAAGTGACAGAGATCATCCTCTCCTGAACTTCCATAGTGATCCTAACTTGCCTCACTTCTTTGATTTCCTCCAGCCTCCAAAGCTTACCAAGGATTTGGCCCCACCCCATCATGTCTCATTGTCCCTCAATTTCTCCCTTTCCAGCTGCTGAGCAATTCTTTCCCCCAGAAGAATTCTTCAACTTCCTTCAGAATCCTCCTTTCATCTTTCTCCAGCTGTAAAGGACCATGTAGCAGGAATGTCACCTTACTCCCAAATCCTTTCCACCTAGCTGAAATGTTTCCTTATCCCCAAGTTCTTCCTACAGTCAGTGCCACAATCCTACTTTTTGACTGCAGAGCATTTCTTGAGCATGTCAAATGCCCCTGTTTGAACAGATTCTCCAGCTCTAGTCTTCCTCTTTGACCTCCACTGTTCCTCTTCTGCAAGAGTTTTGGACTCCAAATTATGACTCCTCTAATCCAGTGACTTCAAGCACTGGTCTAGGGTCAGTACACAGATGAAAACAGCTTGAAAGCCATTGGCCTACCACCTCAGATGCAGGCAGCCTGTCCAAGTGGTCATGAAAACCTGCATTTCTCTTTCAGTTCAAGTCACACTTCCACGATTTCTCTTTCTTCCGTATTTCCTACATGTGGACCTACAACAATTTCACTATAATGAAATTTTGGTTCTGGACTCATGCTTCTACCTAGTGTTCTCTGTACTTCTACTGTAAGCACTTAGGGGTCAAAGACCAACTCTTTACAGAATGTTTTCAATCTCTTCCAAACTTCCACATACTAATTATCTAAATAGAAGTAGATATATTTATCGTGCAAGGTTACATATTGTCTTCTCAAAATCTCAGGGTTGTTTTGTAATTTCCACATAAACAGATATTTTTTCTCTTGATGGCACAGCTTCAACAAGAATGGCAGTTCTCAGAGAAATGGAAAGGTCAGACAGGACTAACTGCTTTGCAGGAAAATAGAGTGAAGAGCTAGCCTTGGGAAGATGGGTGGGTCTTTTAACAGTGTTTCTCTCAGCTCTCTGGCCAAGGCTATTTGCATCACAAACCTCCTCTACAACCTTCTCTTGTATATTGGAGACCCAAGACATTTAAAGAGAATACAGTTAGAAAAAATAAAACCAGGCCGGAGAGGTGGCACTACAGGTAAGGTGTCTGCCTTGCAAGCGCTAGTCAAGGAAGGTCCACGGTTCCGATCCCCCGGCGACCCATATGGTCCCCCCAAACCAGGGGCAATTTCTGAGCATTTAGCCAGGAGTAACCCCTGAGCATCAAACAGGTGTGACCCCCCCAAAAAAAAACAAACAAAAACAACAACAACAACAACAAAAGACCTGGGCTGGAGAGATAGCATGGAGGTAAGGCGTTTGCCTTTCATGCAGAAGGTCATCATTTCGTCCCATATGGTCCCCAGAGCCTGCCAGGAGCAATTTCTGAGCACAGAGCCAGGAGTAACCCCTAAGCACTGCTGGGTGTGACCCAAAAACCAAAAATAAATAAATAAATAAATAAATAAATAAATAAATAAATAAATAAATAAATAAATAAAACCAGATAAGCAATGATTTTGCAAAATGTTTACCCTACTTCAACTGTATAACAGTATCATTAAAAGTATGTCTACTGCACAACAACCATGATCTCTAGTTCCAGAGGTCTGTCTGAGACAATTGCAACAGAATGGGTCTTCTGGAAACATAACGAAAGACGCTATCCCAGACCCCATCCTAGGATCAGCGCAAAGACCAAGACAACCAACCACAGAAGATGGATTAAAATGACACTGAGGGAACAGAACTTCTAGAACCACAAAGAAAGACTTCATCATAAGTTCCACTCCCTGACCTGTGCAGATACCGAGATCTCTAGATACAGAGGTCTGATTTTATCACCCAGGATGGAGCAGAAGTCTTCCATACACCACAAAAGCACCAAGGGGAGAGTAAATGAACCTGAAAGGAGTCTATACTTAATCACATGACAATATACTTCAAGAGTGGAGAAACCCTGTATCTCTTAGGCCAAGGGAATTCCTTTTCGAATGACCTCAATATTTACTGTGCCTGTGAAGGAGGGAAGAAAAAAAAGGGGGGGAAAAGGCAAAAAGCACAAAACAATTTTTCTTATTTATCTAGTCTTTGTTGATTTCTTTGTTTTGGTGTGGATATTGAAGTTGTTATCTCCATTTATATTTATTTTTTTTCTTCTTTTCTTTTCTTCCTTCATGTGCTCTGCCATGTCTTTTTATCTCAAGACCATGGCTTTTATGTGGTGCTTATCTTTATTGTTTTTTGTTTTTTGTTTTTGTTTTTGGTTTTGGTTTTGGTTTTGGTTTTTGGGCCACACCCGGCGGTGCTCAGGCGTTACTCCTGGCTGTCTGCTCAGAAATAGCTCCTGGCAGGCACGGGGGACCATATGGGACACCGGGATTCGAACCAACCACCTTTGGTCCTGGATCGGCTGCTTGCAAGACAAACGCCGCTGTGCTATCTCTCCGGGCCCGCTTATCTTTATTGTTGGAGTGCTCACTGAATATTTTATTTGACACCTCTTTTTGTACTGTTGTGGTGTTTCACCTTCTTTTTTCCCCTTCGTCTCTCCAACCTAGGATGAGAGCCTCCAGAAGGACTCTGCCCATTTTTTTATTTGATTTTTTTCCCCAGTTTATTACTTTTCTCTTCTTCAAACAAAACCACATAACTTGAACTATCTAGTTCCGCCTCTCAAATAGAGGGGGAAATAAAGGAGGGTACCAGGACCAAACAGACGTATGATCACTAAATAGTAAGCTAGAGACAGAGGGGACCACTTATTCTGGCAGCCCCGGGGGTGAGGGAGGAGGATATGGGAGGTAGGACGGGAACGAAGATGGAGGGAGGGCAATTCGATGATGGGAATTCCCCTGATTTTATGTTAATGTCTACATAAAATATTATTGTCAATGATATGTAAGCCACTATGATTAAAATAAAAATTATATTTATTTTAAAAATGGGAAAAAGTATGTCTAATACATAAGCAATAGAATTATTTTTTTAAATAATTTCAATATTGGGGCCGGAGAGATAGCATGGAGGTAACGCGTTTGCCTTTCATGCAGAAGGACAGTGGTTAGTATACCGGCATCCCATATGGTCCCCTGTGCCTGCTAGGGGCGATTTCTGAGCATAGAGCTAGGAGTAACCCCTGAGCGCTGCCGGGTATGACACAAAAACCAATAATAATAATAATAATTTCAATATTTTGCACAGGTACCAAAGCCCATTAAAAAATATTTCCAGGAGCTATAATACACCCACCAGAAGTGGGGGGGCTTGCTCTCAGCTGATACAGGTTCCATCCCCCGCATTCTTATGGTCTATGCCTACCAGGAATAATTTATGAGCACAGAATCTCTGAGCACTGCTGGGTGTAGCCCCAAAACAATTTCCAGAATTTTATATCAACTTCTGTATGTCTGAATTATAAGGAGTGGTCTTTTTTGTTTGTTTGGAATCTGCTTTTAAGACTTGGAGACTCACAAGATCCACCCCCACCACCCTCAGCAATTAGTCAACAATTAGGCCAGTGGCTGAGTGCAATAAGCCTGCAGATGAGAAACTGCTCAAGATCTGGAGCAGCAGCAATGCCTGGGTCACTTCAGTAGTGCTGCTAGGCATTGTTAAGTCCAGAACTAAAAAGACTACCAGGGAGACAGGCAGTAGTGTAAATGCAAGGGAGTTTAGTTCAGCATGCTGGGGTGCAACAACTCCTAAGACATGAGGACTCCAAGAATGGCTCATATGCCAAATTTAAAGGGCACTTAGGGCTCAGTCCAGGGGATCCCCACCCCTGAGTATTGACCTTTTTAAAATTATTGGTCCTTAATACAAGGTTCGTTTAGGATTGATTGTAGTTCAAATGTAGCCTCAGACAAATGGTTATGGAGGGCTGTCAACTCAGCGAGGGCTGATTAGGCATCTCCAGATTCAGGGTGCAGTGTCATCTGACTATCTGCCCATTGCTGCAGACTCGGTGCGGTTGTCATGTGGCCCTCTCTCAGCTGCTGTTTAGCCTCTGATATCTGACCAGGAAGCCAGTTCCTTGAATATCCCCATAGGGTCTGGTTCCAAGAACTGCCTGTTCTTTTAGGCTTCGTTTTTTTTTATACATTAGAACTGCAGTCTGTCATGGCGGCACTTAGGTTCACAGCAAAGCAACTTCCAAGTTAATTTTCTAAACCAAACTTTGGATTGGTTTTGGATTGGTTTAGATATTGAGCCAGATGAGGTGCATCCAGCTGCAATATTCTTTCCCAGCCTAAGGAGTGAACACTTATTCACTAAGTAAAAGAAATAAATAAATTAATGAAAAGTGTGAGCTTCATGAAAATAAGCTATTTGATCGCGAAGGAGGGAAGAGGACAGTGGATTATTGTTTTCAATCTATCCCACAAGGATGCTGGGGAGAAACAGGAGAGAACTGACTTCCTCCTCCTTCTTTTACTTAAGATATACAAGACCTGTTGCACCAAAGTAGCACAAAAATGACCTGCAGGCTCTGAAATAGATGCTTATTCAAGGAGGTGAAAGCTATAGTTGTGCTAGTCTTTCTGCCTTCTTATTTTTGCATTCTTTCTTTTCTAAAGAACAGTCTCCCACAGGAAACCGCACAGGAAGAGGAAAGAATAAAGATTCCAACTCTACTAGTCTACTCTTCCTCTGAGAGGCAGTAGTGCGTCCCAGATTATCACTCCCTTCAGTGACCCACTGTAATTTTGCAGACAAAACATGAGAGTGCAAAAAAGAGAAAACTGTCATTAAGTGACATTCATTTCTGTCTAAAAAGTAGGTGCATATACTTACTTAGTAAACTCAGAAATGTTCACGCTTCCCTTTCTTGCCTTGTCAAACCTGAAGAGATTGTCTTAAAACTTGGCTTTTCATTGCATTTACCCCTCAATTGAATAAAAGTACAGTGTACAAAAACATCTACTACTAACAAAGAATTATATAGCAACTCCAAAGCCAAAAACTTTGGGGGTCCAAAAAAAATAGTGCAGTGGACACTGTGCTTGCCTTTCATTATAGCCAACCACAGTTCCATTCCTTGCACTGTATATTGTACCCCAATTCCCAACCAAGAGTGATCCCTGAACACAGAGCCAGGAGTAAGACCTCAGTACCACAGGGTGTGACCCAAAAGCCCTAGCCCCCAAAATGAGGTGCTATGCTTTATTGTAAAAATTTCTATATTTTACTTATCCCTATGGACTTTGAGGTGTGAAATCCAAAAAATGAACTTTCACCCAGAGCCACAGTTCTAGAACAATCTTTTATATCTAGATCTGGAAGGAGGAGTCTGGCAGAGTCTTCCAATTGTACTTAAAAGCTACTGCAGGTAAGTGCTCCTACATAAACAATGCAGAAAGGGTCAAGTTCTTACCCCATATTTCTGAAAGATGTGTGATCTCTGGGAAACTGGTCAGGAACAACAAAAGTTGTTCAAGCCAGAGCCAGAGATGAGTGGTGAGGACTGACTACACTTCTTCTTTCCCATGCTGGCCTCCATGCTGGGTGAAAACTACTTCCTTTCGTTTCTTTGGACCCTTACTTCCACTCTGGCCTTTTCCCCAAGATTTGCTCCATGCTGCTTCTGTAATGATGATTGCAAGGGAAAATCTGAATCAAAGAACTCAAATACAAGGCCTTCCAAAAATTTCAAGTGTCCACAGCGGATTCATGGAAAGATTCATGAGTTAAGGAAAAGTTAAAAACCCAAAGCACTTCAATCAAAAGACTAGAAAGAACATTGAATAACATTTGATTTGTAATTATGAAATACAACTGATTTCTCTCTCTTCCTTGACCTCAGTACTCACACTCGAGTCATACATTGTTCCCAGTTATGTGTCCACTCTGAAGGAACCATGCAATTGTGATCAAATGGCCACCAAGTCAGTGGCCTCTAAATCTCCCTACATAAGGGCTCTTTCAGGATGGACAGAAATCAGCTCTCATTTTTCCTGCTATTCCCTTAAACATCCAAAGAGAAGCTGAGTGAAAAATCTGGTTAAATCCAGGTCTATACTGACACTACTCTGCACATGATTTTCTCTAGTGCCTGCAGATGAGATCCTAGCAAATCTAGCAGAAACCAGATTGAATCCTTGCCCCAAGGGTTCCTTCTCGTGCAAGGCCTGAATTCACAAGTATGGATCTTTCTCTCCCAGTGACAGAAAAGTCTTGCCTTCTTGATTATCTTACTTTGTGCTTTGAAATTATGAATTGGCAACCAATAGGTTGGGAGCCCTGCAAGTAAAATCAGACAGAAAATCTGGTACTCTCTCATATGGTTTGTCCTAGGGATTGTTGTTGACTCTCAGGTCACTGATCTGAATCATGTCCAGATTGTCTTTGGGAATGCTCTGGGTCTTAGGAGGATGGTACTTCCAGAAAACTTCCATTTACAGACTTTTCCCCGTATCACCGGGATATTTGCTATTTATCCACACTGACACCAGACAAGTTGTTTGGAAAGTTGAAGGGGGTGGGAGGTAATTTATTTTTCCTTCTATATTCCTTGGTTGGTGCATTCACCGTTGTACGCTGCAACACCTTCAAGTTGCAATTGGATACTTAGAAGAATCAAAATTCACCTCTGAGGTCCTACAAATATTTACAAGGGCAGTGAAGCCACGTAAAATCCCCATCAAGCTCCCCCCAAATCCTGGTTTCCCTTGTCCATCTATCAAGTCTTGCAGGGCTTGTAAAATTTAGGACTGGGGAAACAAGTTTGCAGAAGGCTTGAAGGATGGATGGATGGATGGATGGATGGATGGATGGATGGATGGATGGATGGATAGATGGATTAGTGGGTGATGGGTGGATGGGTAGATGATGAATGGATGGGAGTGAATGGGAGAATAGATGGATTGATGGGTGAATGGATGAGTGGATGGTGGGTAGGTGGGTGGATGGAACTATGGGTAGATGCATTGATGGATGCATGAATGGATGGATAGAAGAACAGAAAGATGGAAGAATTAAAGGAAGAATGGAAGGCTCAGAGGATGGATGGAAGGTTGAATGATGAAAGGATTGAAGGATGGGAAGATGGAAGGATAGAAAGATGGAAAGTTGGACAAATGAATGGAAGGATGGATGAAGGGTGGGTCGGGATGAATGGTTGGATGGATGGATGGATGGATGGATGGATGGATGGATGGATGGATGGATGGATGGATGGATGGATGGATGGATGGAAGGGTGGATAGATGGATGGGTGGATGGATGGATAGAAGAGTGGATGAGTGAATGGATGGCTAGATAGATGGATGGGTGGAAGGAAGGAAGGAAGGAAGGAAGGAAGGAAGGAAGGAAGGAAGGAAGGAAGGAAGGAAGGAAGGAAGGAAGGAAGGAAGGAAGGAAGGAAAGGATGCAAAGATGGAAAGATGAATGGGAAGATGGAAGGATGGTGCCTTCTGCCTTTAACTCATGTGTGAAATGGGGAAACTTCAGGAAAGAAATTCCCAAAGAGGTGGAGGGGGGGGGCTCCCTATTGAGAACCTGCTCTAAAGTCACCCTGGAAGTGACCCCCATTCCTGATGTCCCCTGATAACTCGACCACTACCCCAGCTCGCCCTGGGCTAGTCCAGGAGGCGGGCGCGGCCACCTGTGGGCGGAAGCTCGGGCTCCTCCTTAGCCGCCAAGGCCCGCGAGATCCAGCCGCTCCCGCGCGACCCCGCGTGGTTCCCATGGCAACGCCCCCGCCCGCCCCCCGGAGGCGCCTGGGGTCAGAGGTCGTCGCCGTGGCAACGGAAACTTCCCGCGCTACGGCGGCTCGGACGGGCCATTTCCGCCGCCGCATTGTGCCGCAGAGTCCCCGGCGCGCCCAGCGCCCCGCGGCTAATGGGGGGGCTGCTCCCCAATTCTGGCCTGCCCGCGCCCACTCTGAGGGGCACAGCGAGGCCCGAGGGCGTCCCTGCCAGCCCACCCAGGATCCCCAACCAAAGGTGTGCGCCCTGGTGATGATGCCCAGCGCCCTGCATGCAAGCCTGCAAATGAGGGAGCCTGGTGCCTGCGTGTGGTGCAAGAAGCCACCAGCAAGTTTGGGGGAACACAGCTCAGAAGTGCCCCCCAGAAGCAGCTGAGGAGAGCCTGCCCACCCTGGCTTTCAGCACAGCACCCACCCCAAGGGCTGGGAGCTGGGTGCTGCTGTGTCCTAGGCCCCCAAGAACAGGGAGAGATGGAAGCCAGTTGCAACATCTTTGGGGAGGACACATCTGGAAGTGCTTCCAGCACTGCACCTCAAGGGTTGGGTTGGATCTGGGTGCTGGGTGCTGCTGGCTCCTAGGCCCACAAGAACAGGGAGAGATGGAAGCCAGTTACAAGTTTGGGGGAACACAAGCTCAGAAGTCCCCCCAGAAGCAGCTGAGAAGAGGAGAGCCCACCCTAGCTTCCAGCACAGCACCAACCCCAAGGGCTAAAGCTGGGTGCTGGGTCCTAGGCCCACAGGAACAGGGAGAGATAGAACACAGATTGGAAGTGCCCCCAGAAGCAGCTGAGAAGGGGAGAGTCCGCCCTGGTTTCCAGCACTGCACCCCAAGAGCTGGAACTGGGTGCTGGGTCCTAGGCCCACAAGAAGAGGGAGAAATGGAGGCCAGTTACAATAAGTTTGGGGAACACAGCTCGGAAATACCCCCAGAAGCAGCTGAGAAGGAGAAGAGCCCGCCCTGGCTTCCAGCACAGCACCAACCCCAAGGGCTAAAGCTGGGTGCTGGGTACTGCTGAGTCCCAGGTCCACAAGAATAGGGAGAGATGGAGGCGAGTTTGAGCAGCAGAGAGGAACAGAGCTGCCCCTGGCTCGAAGGCCTGTCCAACCTCTAAAAGAAGAAAATTAAAAACTAGGAGTGACAACAAAAGAATCAAGAGACCGAAACTCTTAACAAGCTGAACTTAAAATGGGCCTGTTTTACTGGCAGGCCAAACGTAAAAGGGTGATGGTTGGGGTGCACTCTGGGAATATTGCTGGAAGAAGGTGGACACTGGTGGTGAAACTGGCCCTGATTCGTTCTATGTCTGAAATCCAACTGTGACAGACTTTGTAAATCACAATGGTTTTAATACAGTAAAATTAAAAAAATAATAATAAAAGAAGGAAAAAACTAGGGGCTAGAAGCAGGGGTCTCAAACTCGGCCCTCCGTACAACATTTTGTGGCCCTGCCCTAGAGGAATCTTTTTTTGTTTTGTTTTAGTTGTTTGGGTCACACCCCCCAATGTTCAAGGCTTACTACTCACTTTGCACTCAAGGATCACCCCGAATTTGCCTCCTGTGGCCCCCAGGTAAATTGAGTTTGAGACCCCTGGCAGATAGTTCAGTGAGTAGGATACTTTGAACCCTGTTCTATCCCTGGCACCCCACAAGGTCTCCTGAGGTCCGTTGGTTGTGTTCACAGAGAGAAAAGAAGATGAAAAGGGCCTTTGCAGAGAACCCTCTAACTTTAGAGAAGTGGCTAAACCAAGACTTCATGAATACACTTGGACCCCTGCAAGTGTGGAATAGGGGAGTTTGAAATTGGGGCTCCTGGTATGCGAATCAGGTTTCCCAGCCATGGCGGGTTGAGACCAAGAAAGCCACAAACAGCTTTTTCTACTCCCCCCCCCTTTTTTTGTTATCAGTGCTATGAAGAACCATTGAAATAGCTAATTTCAAGTAAAAGGATGTTGGTTAGAGTGCCACAGTTAACCTCCTCCAGAAGCCCTTTTTTTAGTTGAACTTGTTAATGGTAGTTAAGGCAATTTGTTTATAACAGTGTTAGCTTTTATGGTCTTGATGTATAGTTCATCACCTATGTCCTCAAGAACCCTATTTCTCACAATTAATTCGTTAAATAAAAGTATGTTGATAATGTGCTTTGTGTCAGAGTTTTGTAATAAAACAACAATGAATGTACAACAGCTGTTGGGTAACTTAGAGTTAAGAGAGCAGATAATCTAACAATATACCTATCAAACAGCTGCCTCATGCCCCTTTTTGGCTTCTCATGCAGGAAGAATTGTTCTTCTCAGCTCCTTCATTCTCCCTTCAACATCCTGACAAAAGCAGGGAGTACTCTGCAGCCATGAGAGAAATACATCGGAAAAGAATCAGGACATACTCCATCCTTCTAAGGTTAAAGAATGAAAACACGAGTGCATCTTGGAGGTGAGTAGAACTAGCAGCCTCCATTCAAAAGCCACTGTCTTTCATGCTACATATAATTCTTCCACTTAATATGTGGTCCTTAGACTAAATCCCTGCAGAAACCCACTCAGTCTGTGTTTTCCTGACCCATAAGTCCTGTATGGGAAGGAGCCCTAAACTGCACTTGAAAAGTTTAACAAAGAATGTGTATACACACACACACACACACACACACACACACACACACACACACACACACTTTAAAACCTATAGAAGAGCTTTTGAATATACCCTTGAACATCACAACTGTTTCCCTTCAAGTCATGCGACTATTTTGAATAAATGCTTCCATTTTGAGAAATTGACACAGTATTTATAGAAAACTTCTGAGTCAATTGAGGGAGTCCTGATGCCAGCGTGTGCAAAGGAGCAAAAACTTTGCTGGTTGTCCTTGTTACCATATGTATAAAAACACTTCCCCAAAGTTCCCAATGTTTGTGTTGCTAAAACATGGAAGACTGGGTCTGAACATTTTTAAAGGAAAGGTTCCATGTGGGAAATGTGAAATGGAAGGATAGAATTAGATTTCGCACCTTCCGAAAGCAGTGCCTGGTTTGAGCGAATGTTCTCCGTGATGCTGTCTGGGATGAGAACAGGAAAAATATGTGTACAGCCAGCCATCCTCATTGTAAAAACCAAGTGGAGTTTCTCACGAACTGCATTTCCCACTTGAATTTAAATGTCACACAGAAAAAAGAGAAAGATCCAGTCTCCTAACAAGTCAAATAATGCCTAAACCTACCTAAAGTGCCATTAAGTGACACTTTTCTGCAAAAGCCATTTTGCTTTTTCAGTAACTAAAACTTCGTAGATGACATCTAAAGTCAAAACTGCTTTCAGAAGGCAAGACTTAGGAGGAGCTCTCATACCTGGGAGGTGCCCAAAAATGCTCTGTATGTAATGTCTCCGCGGGATAGATTCTCAGTGTTTGGAAATGCAGAGACATTGACAGCCCATCAGGAGGAGTGCACAAACTGAGGAGTAAAAGATGCTAACTTCCTATGTTTACTCCTCACTTCTTATTTTCTCACTTCTAACCACCAAGACAACCCTAAGTATTCAACAAGTAGCTTAAAGAGAAAAAAGTGGGACTGGAGCACTAGCACAACCTATAAGGCGTTTGCCTATAGAGTTACATCCTCAGGTTCTAAAACCAAAACACTGGAGAGATGCAGGTCTGGAAGCAAATGTCAATCTGGGAGGTAATGTATACGCGCACGTGCACACATGCGACTGCATAAAGTGAGAAATGGATTTAAATAGTTCCCACATGCTTGCCCTTTGTTCCTAAGAAGCAGCATGCTCCATGGAGGTCTGGAAACGCAAGAGAGCATTTTCCTCAAAATCTGAGTATTTATTCTGAAGCAAAAGACCACACCTGGAGGTGGGACCAGGTGCTCTAAACACCAATCCAAGGAGCTACATTCAAAGATGTTTCCAACCAATGAATAAACAAGACATATACTGAGTGGGGTGGAATCAAGTCAGTCCCACAATCCCATTAATTCTACATTTGCCTTGCACACAGTTTACCTGGATTCAATCCAGATATTCCCCTGTGCATAGTTAGAAGTGATCCCTGAGCCGGAGAGATAGCCTGGAGGTAAGACATCCAGAAGGATGGTGGTTCAAATCCCGGCATCCCATATGGTCCCCCGTTCCTGCCAGGGGTGATTTCTGAGCACAGAGCCAGGAGTAACCCCTGAGCGCTGCTGGGTGTGACCCAAAAACAAACAAAAAAACATAAAAACCCAAAAGCACTGGGGCCGGTGAGGTGGCACTAGAGATGAGGTGTCTGCCTTGCAAGCGCTAGCCAAGGAAGGACCTTGATTCCATCCCCTGGTGTCCCATATGGTCCCCCCAAGCCAGGGGCGATTTCTGAGCACTTAGCATCAAACGGGTGTGGCCCCAAAAACCAAAAAAAGAAAAAAAAAAAGTGATCCCTGAGCATAAAATCAAAGAGTGCATCCTAAGTACAGTTGGATGTGGCCCCAAACAAAATAATAATCAATCAATGAAAATCATTGAAAGGCGTATCAGGAACTAGAACATCTCAGTGAAAGCCAAGAGCAGAGTTGAAAAAAACCCAAAGAAAATAAAAAGGGCCAAGAAGTTCTCTCAAACTCACGTGTCTCTTCTCAAAGTACTGATACCAAAAAAGGCAACCCTCCCCGTTACCATGAGTGTGTGTGATTTTTCTAGACTGCACCGTACAACCAGTCCAGAGCATTTGCTTCTGTCCCTCCTGGCCACTCATACCAGCACTCAATCAAGTCATTTCAGATTGTAATAGTGTTTAAAACCTGTACTTTCCAAGTCCTGTCCAGTCATGAATGTGCAGAGGTTTCCTGTGTATGTGTACATCTCTGGGCATATATATTTGAGGATTAGTGTCTGTCTTTGCCTTTTGACCTGACGTACTGAAAAGAATGCTCATGACATGACTTTTTTTTTTTTGGATGGACTTTCGTCTCCAACTAAATCTCCAAGATTTCCCTCCTTAGTAGAGTCAAAGTTCAGTAACTTGAACTTGGTTCCCTGAAATGGCCTGTGATAACACCTTTGACGGATCTAAACCATTATGACTGCTGTAAAGAAACAAAGCAGCCTTCCTTCAAGCAAAATAAGCACCTTAGACTTAGTATTCTGTATTTAATGGTTTGCCTAAAATATAGTCACCTGGCGTGACTCACAGCAGGGAACGAAGCGGGTAACATCTATTGCTCTAAAAGAAAATCAGGGGACATGAAAGCGTGCATAGGTGCATGGTCTCAAACAATAATGAACTTTCTTTATCAAGATTAATAATATACCTCCCTATCCAAACTTTCTAAGTTATTGCCATTTTCTAAAGAGCACATATCCTACAGAGATATTCCTCCTGTTCTCCTAAAGTTAGATTTTTCACTTAAAAAACTATAAAAATATTTCATTATCACCTCTTACTCAAATACTTTGCAGCTAATAATTTGAGTAGATGAATAACTTTGCCCTTAAATTTGTGAATCTATTATCTGCTTATTTTCACCTTTAGTTGATCTCTGCTTATATAGCAGTACTTTTAGTTTTTCTCTGACTAACCTAACTACAGTTACTGACAATTTTTTTCAAAAGGAGAATAATCAGAAATTATTTTAGAACTTGCAATGATTCGATAGAAATAATCTAGTGAAAGTCTTTACATACTGTTCAAGCACCCACTTCTCATTACATGGTGGTATTCTGCCAAAATGCTTCTTTTGAAACCAGTTAATTGTCTTCATTTTAGATTTAAGATCATAATAGGTAGTAGTCAATCTGTTCTGTTGGGGTTTAACAGTTAAGAGGATTTCAGCCTTTGTCTTATTATAATTACCCAATTAACTTCTTAGCTGCACTGCTAGCTTGAGATTAAAATCCTGCAAAGGAGTCCTCGACTTGAAGACCAGAATTTGACAACTACCATCCTGAACCAAGAGGAACGGCCCAATATGGACTTGATTCAAGCATCAAAGCAAAACTTTTTCAGGTATGACTTAAAAAAAAAAAAAAAGTAGAGCACATTAATGTACCACTCTTAAAAGTTCTGCATAACTATCCCAGTTCCCAGATTAAAATCCCAATTAGAATCCCCTGACAGACTAACAAGGACTAATCCCACGAGAACCAATTGGCAGTATTGATAAATATACTTTGAATTAACCCATCAATTCACAGCCAAATCCTTGAGCATTCATACACTTCAAA
Source organism: Suncus etruscus (assembly GCF_024139225.1). Taxonomy (NCBI): domain Eukaryota; kingdom Metazoa; phylum Chordata; class Mammalia; order Eulipotyphla; family Soricidae; genus Suncus; species Suncus etruscus. The sequence goes on from NC_064855.1 coordinate 117,484,123, forward strand.
ATATAGAGCTCTAAAAATAATCTGTCATTCCTTTGACACCTTCCAAATGCCTAGGAATGGAATGGAGAGGAGAGGGCGAAAAAATCTAATTTATTCCCCATGGAGTAGGGGAAATGTGAAGAGAAGCTTTTGAACCCTGCAGAAGGAAATTGTTTCTAGTAAAAATCTGTTTGTTTTTTTTTTTGGGAGGGGGGGGAAGAATGATAAAAGACCAGCGACGTGATTTCTTGTCCCCAACTAAATTATATGCCTGACTGACTTCAAGGTCCCTAGACAAAAGGCAGAGTTCAACAACAACAACAATGCTTTTTTCCATGACCCCCTTCCCTGCTGGCAGGGAAGCTGAACCCCACTTGTAATGAGGTAAAAGAGGAACTTCTTAGGCCTCTTCTAAGTGCTCCCTAGTTGGGGGTTTGCTTCCACTCTGGAAGTCTTACTCGGGGAACTTGAGGGCTACCTGGGGGAAGCCAAGGCCTCAACAGTGTTGGGCTCAATGCAAGTTTTTAGGTTTTGTTTTGTTTTTGTTTTTTTGTTTGTTTGTTTTGAGGGGGAGCTCAGTTCAGGACTGAAGAGGAGGAGGTGTGGGAGGAGTGGGAGGGGGATGGGGCCTCTAACGGGAAGGTCCAGAGCAAGCAGGCAGTGCAAATCCAGGAAGGCTCAGTCCTTTTCCCCAAGCCAAATGCACCTGCCCTGGGGGGGGGGTGTATCTCTGCTGAAGACAGACCCCCCCACACACACACACCACACCACACACCCTGTTCCTGGCTGTATCCCAACCCTTACATAGTGCTCAGCATCCACAACCACCGCATGCATCCCCGCCCACCACTCCTCCTGATCCTCCTCCTCCAACTCCTGATTCTGATCGTTCTGCTCCTCCTCTCTTTCTCCTCCTCCTCCTTCTCTTCTTCCTCCTCCTCGTTTTCTCCTCTTCCTCCTCCTCCTCCTCCTCTTCCCCCACCTCCTCCTCCTCCTCCTGCTCCTCCTCCATGCGCTCCCACTCCGGGGCGCGCCGCCCCAGCTACGCGGATTTGCCAGGCTTGGGGGCGTGGGGGAGGTGGAGGTGCGAGCCTGCAGCCACTTGCTGCCCAGCCTGCTGCTGCTGCTCCGGATGCCAGAGCTGCCCCCGCGGGGTTCGGAGTGTCAGCGTGGCCCCGAGCAGCCATGATCTACTACACCGCAGTGCCCGAGTCTTGGAAAACGCAGGACAGTCGCGCCCCCGCCCCCGCGTCCCTCCCGGGACACCCACACCGAGCCGGGCCTGGAGAATGGGTGACGGGGATGGTGGCTGTCTCAACGGCAAGACCCCACCCCGGACTGGGGCACCCACACACCCCCGCAGCCCCTCCATGCGTGCGCGCATCCGAGCGCCGCCGCCACCACCGCGCAGTCCTCGGGCTTGGCCTCCCGGGTCCCCTCGCCCACAGCGCCGCGGCCACCCCCAAGAGCCTCGGAGCGAGTAGAACCCGGGGAGCGGATCCCGGGGACCCGACTCGCCTGCATTTGCATTTCTTATGTAATGCGCTGCAAGTTTCCCAGGGAGCGCCCTGGATGGAGAGTGGGGACCCGGGACGCCCAGAGAGAGAGAGAGAGAGAGAGAGAGAGAGAGAGAGAGAGAGAGAGAGAGAGAGAGAGAGAGAGAGAGAGAGAGAGAGAAGCCGGGACCCTCGGCCAAGCTCAACCCACTCGTGGAATCCCTTCCTACTGGGCTGATCGTCAAAGGGGGGCGTTGGGGAGACTCCACGGAACGGGTTGGACTTGTCCCGGGGGCTCCAGCTCAGCTCCAATGCTTTGGAGAGGTTGGAGGCGCACCGGCGCGGGTGTCTGTCTCCACTGCGGGCGCCCAGAAAAAGGCTGGAGGGTTAGAGGCACGGCTCCCTTACTTTGGAAAAACGGCCTGGAGATGTTGGGGGCGTGCAAACTAAAAGAAAAAAAGCCCCAAGTCTGGGTCGTGCATCTGTCCCGGCACCCCCGACGTCCCCAACCTGCGGCAAAGTGGAGAGAGCGCCCAAGGCTCCTGCTCCTGGCAACTATGGGAAAGCTAAAGCTAACACTGCTCAGCGCGGGCAGAACCGGGCCACCATCGCCCTTCAGGATGGCACCGACCCGATGCCACCCAATACCTTATTTTTTTTTCTTTCTTTTTTATTGCAAGAAAAAGTTTCCTCCTCCCTCTCTCCCTGCGGCCCCGCCAAGAGATGCTGCTTAGGGTTCAGGGGCGCACAGATGCCCATCCAGCTGTTTCTTGTTTACCCACCCCTAGGAGCCCAGACTCCTTCTTTTTCCTTTCTCTCCCCCCCCCCCCGCCTTCCTGCATAGCACAGCTGCGGATCTAGCCCAGCAAGCAGCAGACAGGTTATAATGAGAAAAAAAATCAAATTTAATTTAATTTAAAAAAAATAGATATAAAACAGATCAGGAAGCAGGCTTGGCTTACCAGTTGGATTCTTGTTTTTCTTCAGACTCTTACCACAAAGACACTGCAGCATATGCGTTCCTTTGCTGAAAATGTTCCAAAGAAACCACATTGATTTGGGCGAAAAGCAATCCAGTAGCTTAGACACCCTGAGGAAGAAGAGGTCCTTGCGGTTGCATAATAATAATTGGAAATCAGTTCTCCCGAGGAGGGGCACCGGCTTTACCATAAGGAAAAACGATAATATTCCAAACCTTCTCCCAGTATTTTCCCCTCACGTGGTCGATTTCTTTGAGACTTCCCAGAGATTGTTGTTTTTTTTTTTTTTTTTCGGCCAGGGTGAATGAATGGATGATTTTATTCCTCCTCGATCAGCGCTGGATTATGATCACCGAAGGATGAGAGGGTTGGAAGGGAGTGGGGGAGACGATCCTTTTTTTATTTTCAGCATCAAGCCCAGCCAGAAAGGCATGAAAAGAAAAAAAGAAAAAAAAATCCCAAGTGAGATGAGAGAGAACTAACCGGACAGAACCCAAATGCACAAATGTCCCAAAATGCACAAAAATGTCCCCAAAGAGACCACCATAATAATAGCCTTTTCTGTTTTCTTTTGTTTTCTTTTTTCTTTCTTTCTTTTTTTTTTCCTGGATGGATGGCTAAATGAGGATGGGTGGGTCAGGACTCAGTTCATGGAGCGCCCACAGCCATGGTGTAGATCTTCCTCCGGAGAGAAGAAAAAAAGAAGGAAAAAAAAGAAAAGAAAGAGGAAAAAAAAGCAGCACACAAAGTACCACCTGGGGATGGTGGAGTCCAGCTACAGAATCATTCTCCGGGCATCCATCACATCACCCGCGCGCAACGGGCGCGCAGCGCATCCGCACGAAAGGAATGGAAGATGCTGAGGCAGGTGGTACCCAGCACCCCTGGCCGGGCTCGGGCTGCGAGAAGACAGAGCTGGAAGCCCCGGATCCCCCCTTCCCCGGTTCTTGGCAGCCAGCCTCCTTCCCCCCACGGCTCCTGGTCCAGCGTGGGGGCAGCTCCGGGGCTCCGCGTCCCTCGCCCAGCCGCGGCTGCGAGTCCCGGGCACGCGAGGGAGGAGGAGTTGAAGTTGGCACGGAGAGCGCTGGCTTGCCATGACGTAGCCACGTGCTCGCAGACCGGGCACCAGTGAGCTGCTTCTCCCGGGCCCCGGGGAGGGCAGCGTCACTGCAGTCTCCGGGTTCTCGGGGGTAGGGGGTGGGATGGGGAGAATGGGGGTAGGGTCTGGGGTACACCCCCTTTCTCCTCCGCAAGTGCGCCCCTACGATCTAGGGCGCATCCTGCTTGCTCCCTGGCTTCTTCCCCAGCCAGCCAGCCAGCCAGCCGCTGGCAGCAGACCCTCCTCGCCCGCCTCTGCAGAGCTGCTGGGCTTAGTAGCCAGGTTTGCTAACTCGGGGGGTGGGGGTGGATGGGAGGGTGGAGGGAAGCCAGAGAAGACAGCCCCCCTCTCCCCCCTTGGAGAGGTGGGTTTGCAAAAGCGGACATAGAGCAACAGCAGCAGCAGTGTAAGAGGCTGGTGTGGAAAATACAAGCACCTAGGAGGAGGAGGAGAAGGGGGCTGGATCCATCTCTAGCAGCATCCCCCACTCCAGGCCTCTGTTTCTCAAGCAGCAGCATCTTAGGGAAACTTGGAAATTCCTTGAGTCCTTATTGTTGTTGTTGTTGTTTTGTTGGGGTTGTTGTTGCTGGCTCCGCCTTAAAGTGTTGGCTGGAAGAAAATAGAAACTAAACAGATGATAAATATGGACTTCCAGAAACAGGCTGAGAAAGGCACTAAAAGCCATGGGGGGGGGGCAAGTTCTGTTTGGGTGCAGGAGTGGACTTGTCTTGTGCCTTTTCTAAACAGGCAATCAGAGAGAGGCAAAGAGACAGAGACATACAGAGACAGAGAGACAGAGTATTGAGAAAGCACTCTGAAGAAATCTCACTCTGATGCCCTCCTTGTTTTGGGATTCATCACCCAGAATCTCCACTTTTCCACTGCACTAAGAATGTACAACCAGGTTGCCATCACCCCCTATTGTAACAGAACAGGCCAATTTTCTGTTTCACCTACATTTTCTACATCGCCTCTAGAAAATAAAAAATTTTAGGGCAAAGCTAACAATCGGCTTCACCTCCCCAGGGGTGGGAAAAATACAGTGTGGAAAATGGGACAAGCTATTGAAAAGAATAACATAAACTCCAGATACTAGCCATACAAAAATGACTAGATTTTCACATTTCTTCTTCTTTGGGAAAAGGAGATTGCGGAGAAAGTGAGTTAAAATTATGTCAGATGATTTCCATTTTCATAATATTTTAAGTCAAATTTTAATATATATTGAGTACATATATTTCTGCATGGGATAGTAACCTATAAAAAAAGAAAACAGATTAATCTTGTTCAGACTGTCTAGACAAGAAAAGAGTGATTTTAAGGAAAAGTAACTCCATGGTTATCAATTGACAAAGGAAAAATGAAATCGAGGTGTACTGTCATTTCTATTTTAGGTGGGACAAAAAAGGAATTCCAAATAAATTCCATAAAAGTTCCAGAACCAGAAAGTTAAATAGTGGTAAACTCAATGAACCGTTCCCACAATAATGCCTTATAACTTCAAGAAATGACGTAGATTAACTATAATCTAAATAAATCTGGAGCAGTAAAGAAAGAATGAATTATGAAGAGCCCTGGATTTTCATGCCAAATGAGTTACCAAGAAGAATTTGAAAAATTCACTAAGGACCAGAATTGTTTTTTGAGAGAAGAAAAATAGGATGCCTTTGCCAAATAATTAGGAAAAGATCCTCTTGTATCAATCAATCAGGGACAGATGCCATATGCTGCTCGGATAACATTCTGGGGTCTTCCTAGGGGGTCCAGAATATCCCAATATATTACCACTGGACATATGCCAGAGAACAGTTGGATCACTAACATTCGCCATCAAGGTCCTCGAATCTCATACTCTGCTCAAAGTTTTTAGAAAAATTTGGTTCCCTGTGGAATTTCACAAGCAGAGTAAAATCTGGGGAGACGTTCTGCCATTTTTGCAATACCCCATTATTGTGATTATACGCTAAGTTTGTGCAACGAGACTATTTTTTCAAGCAGCTCTTCTTGACTTTCCAACAGCAATGCTCTTTCTGTTTTGATAGTGAATTTCATCCCTATTAAAAGAAAGAGTGATTGGGGCCAGGCGGTGGCGCTCGAGGTAAGGTGCCTGCCTTACCTGCGCTAGCCTAGGAGACGGACCGCGGTTCGATCCCCCGGCGTCCCATATGGTCCCCCAAGCCAGGAGCGACTTCTGAGCGCATAGCCAGGAGTAACCCCTGAGCGTCACCGGGTGTGGCCCAAAAAAAACCAAAAAAAAAAAAAATAATAATAATAAAATAAAAAAAAAAAAAAAAGAGTGATAGGCTGAAAGAACTATGAAACTATGGTTTCTTTCAGTGTCTTGGTAGGAAGTTCTTTATGTCTTTGTCCATCATCTAAGGAACAACATAAAGAGTGACTAATTATAAGCACTATTTATTGAGAATATATTATGCCAGGTAGGTATCATGCTACTTTATTCTGTTTCATACCATTTTAAGGAATGAGAAACCTTTTTTGGGGGGGCCACACCCGGCACTGCGCAGGGGTTGCTCCTGGCTGTCTGCTCAGAAATAGTTCCTGGCAGGCACGGGGGACCACGTGGGACACCGGGATTCGAACCAACCACCTTTGGTCCTGGATCAGCTGCTGGCAAGACAAACACCGCTGTGCTATCTCTCCGGGCCCTTATCTCTATTTTTATGTTTTTTGGGTGTGTGACTTGTTTCTCTGTTCTTTTCACCCCCAAATGCAACGGCAATATAATGAAGCACCATTTCTTCCTGCAAAGGCACACTAAAAGAGGGGAAATCCCACGTATATAACAAGCTCTTATCTACTAGGGATAAGAACTCATACTTATTTACAATACAGGGGAATCTCCCACCTTGAAAATATGTCATGTGGATCCATCTTAGATGCCAGAAGATTATACACCGACCATCCAGACTTGAATCCTGAACCCCAGACATAGAATCGACACAGTTCTTCACAACAGCTACAGGAACCAAAGCCCACCTGGGACATCCTGAATACTACTCGATCTCCAACATGTGCCAGTTCTAATATGATATCCTGACAACGAGGAAATTGGGAACAAATGAACATAAGAACAGGTTAGCCTACCTTACCAACTAATGATAAAACAAAATTGGAAGACTTACCACACTATGAGCTGTGCAAAAGCCAAGAACGTGATCTACAGATGACAGATATGTATTCTGGGACCGACAAGAAAGCCCTAGTCTAGGGTTTGGTCTACATCCTGCATAACAATCATGACCTCCAATTCCAGATTCCTGACTGAGGCAATTGCAACTGAATGGGTCTTCTGGAAACATAACGAAAGATGATATCCCAGACTCCATCTGAGCTTCAGCACAAGGGCCAAGACCACTAACCACAGAAGACAGATTAAAATGACATCAAGGAAACAGAACTTCTAAAATCACAAAGAAAGTCTTCATCATAAGTTCCACTCCTTGACCTGTGCACAGACTGAGACCTCTATATTTAGAGGCCTGTCTTTATCATCCAGATCGGAGCAGAAGTCTTCCATACGGCACAAAAACACCAAGGGGAGAGTAAATGAACGTGAAAGGAGTCTATAGATAATCCCATGACAATATAATCCAAGGGTAGAGAAACCCTGTATCTCTTAGGCCAAGGGGATTCCCGTTACGGATGACCCCAATATTTACTGTGCCTATGTGGGGAGGGAACAAAAAACACTAATCCTTTTTTTATTTTTTTATCTTAATTTTTTTATTATTTTTATATCTAGTTTTTGTCGATTTCTTTGTTTTGGGGGTAGATATTGAAGTAGTTGTCCATTTTTTAATTATATATTTACTTTTTCTTTCTTCTTTTCTCTTTTTCCTCTTTGCGCCTTGTCATATTTCGTATCTCAAGACCATGGCAACTATGTGGTGCATATTTTTAGTGCTGCAGTGCTCACTGGATATTTTATTTGATTCCTGTTTTTGAACTGTTGTGGTGTTTCACCTTCTTCTTTTCCCCATCATCCCTCAAACCAAGGATGAGAGCCTCTAGAATGACCCCGCTCATAGTCAGCGTCGTCAATTTTTACCCCATTATATTACCTTTCTCTTCCTCAAACAAATCCACATAGCTTGATCTTTCTAGTCCCGCCTCCCAACTAGAGGGGGCAGTAATGGAGGCACCAAGACCAAACAGTTATAAGACCACTAAGTAATAAACTAGACACAGAAGGGACCACGCATTCTAGCAGCCCCTGTGGGGGAGAGTGGAGGATATGGGAGGCAGGATGGGAGCGGTTGTGGGAGGACAATTCGGTGGTGGGAATTCCCCTGATTCAATGTAAATATGTACCTGGAATATTACTGTGAATGATATGCAAGCCACTATAATTAAAATAAAAATTATATTAAAAATGAAAAAAAAGGAATGAGAAACCTTTTATTACAATGTACAAAATTTTCATAGTTCCATAGTTCTCTATGTATGGATATATCATCTATTTATATTACATCTGTGATTGATTACATATGTCATGTTAAAAAATATCACATATAATTTATATTGCATATATTACAGGTGTAATATGTAATATATCCTATTATATATCATCTATTAACATTGCATTATTTACACTACATTACATATTTATATCTATGTTATGTATCATATGTATTTATGTTACATATTCCATCATTAAACAAATAAGCAAGTGATACCAAGTTTTTTAATTTTCTGATTTGGGTTGCACCAGGCTGCTCAGAGGTTACTCCGGGGTCGGAACTCAGGAACTACTGACAGATCCCAGACAGTGCTCAGGAATCTATATGGGATGCCAGGGATCAACTAGGGTTAGCTGCCTGCAAGGTAAACTCCCTACCTGCTGTACTATTGCCCTAGCCCCAACACCAAATATTTTTATCTAGAAAAGGTGACTCTTGTTATATTTGGGCCTAAGAATTTGCAATTTCCAATAAGGCCTGGATGCCTCAATGTTTCTTGCTCAATAAATCTACTCCTGAAAAGAAAATGTAGTAAACTCCATGTTTCTTGCTGACTCGTAAAATTAAGCCAGATACAAAACAAAGCAGGCCCAGTTATGTGAAAGATTCCCTTCTCCTCCTCCTCCTCCTCTTCCTCCAATCCCTCCTTCTTCTCTTCTTTCTTCTTCTCATCCTCCTCTTTCTTACTCCTCTTCCTCTTCTTTTTTTCTTCCTATTCTCCTGCTTTTTTCTTTTCCTTCTCCTTTTTCTTCCTCTTCCTCTTATTTCTCTTCTTTTCTCCCCTCTCTTTATCTCCTCTCTCCCTATCTCACCCTCTTTATCTCTCTCTACCACTCTCTTTCCCTCTCTTTCTCTCCTTTTCCCCTTTCCCCACTCCACAACATATCCATGATCCACTTTTAGCTTTTCAGATCTCTATCTACAAATATAGAGAGACTTGATCCTGGCAATGGTAGACCTCTGTCTAACGACTCAGAAAACTCTGAAATGAAGACCCCTAAGAGAAATTTCGCCATGACTAAACATACTCCTTTCCTTACTTTGAGGAGAGGAAATTATCAGAGAGATTATCAGTGTTTTACATCCTTTCTCAACATCTCCTTGTGGGGGTTCAGGCATCATCTTCCACTTCGGGAGCTGGTACTTTAACACAAAGTTCCCTCCCACCTCTCTATCTCCCCTTCATCCTCTGGACACACAGACCAAGACAGGGCTGAGGAGGGTAAGCAGTGTGTCTAAGGGAAATGTACCTACTCCCCAAATAATCTCTCTTCTTCGAGTAGTTGTTGCCATTTCCAAGAGTGGGGTAAACATTTAGGAAAACTAATTCATATACACAGGTCAAGAGTTACTTGTTCTCTAAGAAGCTTCCTCTGTAACCAAAGTCCTGTTTGTTCCTCTCCTTCTGAGGTGGGTAGTCATATTTCCTAATTGAAATTTAACTCAGATGGGGATGGGGAGAGGCAGAATTAATTATCTTTGTTCTTACTGTGCTCGCAGTATAATAATAAAAAGGCCAGGAGCCTGCCAAAAGTTGCAGGTGAATTCCCTTGAGTTCTCAGAAGTCTGACCGTCTCTTGGCACAAAGCTAGGAGGCTTTATTTCACACCTCAATAAATTTTAACTTAGCCTTTAATATATTGTAAAGCCCAACTTCTTACACAACTCCAGAAAATTCAAAGGACCCCTTTATTCTGTCCTCCTGAGCAGATAGGATTTAACTTCAAGCAGAATTAATCTAAAACTTCCTGAGGACTTCTTTAGCATGATTCACTATATTGAATTGCCCAGATCTCTCGAACCCATGTTCTCTGAAGAACATCCAGTACCTCTTTTGATATGATTTATACTTGATATGCATGAAATATTTTGACTAATCCCCAATCAAACTGGTGATAGTGATTTTATAAACTACATTATGTCTGTCTTCCCACCGACCCAAAATGAAAGGAGGAGTGAGGCACCCTGGTTGAAAAATAGTGTCATCTGTGTTTTAATGTGCTCCAAGAAAAGTCGCATTTTCTGTACAGAGAGTCTGGCCCTTTGTCACTCAAGCTAGTGACCAACACAGCTTCAGATATAGCGTTTTAGGGGCCGGAGAGATAGCACAGCAGTAGGGCATTTGCCTTGCAAGCAGCCAATTCAAGATGGGCAGTGTTTCCAATTCCAGCATCCCTGTGCCTTCAGGGAGCGATTTCTGAGCAGAGAGCCAGGAGTAACGCCTGAACACCACTGGTTGTGATCCAAACAAACAAACAAAGGCAACAAAACAAAACAGATATAGCATTTTAAATTGATAGAAGACTTGTCTACTGAACTTTCTCAGTTTGGAAAAAGAGTTATATATTCTCTGATTCCAGATATCATTTACCCTCACTACAGTTTCTTCATAAAATCTGTCTAAAAAGGAAAAAGATGGGAGAGAGAAAGAGAGATGTCTTCCTCAGAAGCAAACAGGGAGAGAGGGCAGGAGGGAAACTGGGGACACTGGTGATGGGAAATGTGCACTAGTGAAAGATGTTGGACATTGAAAGACTGAATCTCAATCATGGACAACTTTCTAGCCATGACTCAGGTGCTTCAACTAAAAAAAATATTTCTAACAAAAGTATTTGAGAAAAAATAAAATGTGGGTTGCTCTGGCCTCCAAAGCAACTCTTGAAGGCTCATTTCCCATGTTTCAGCCTAAGTTGCTGGAGAGTCTTGGGTCTGATTTCATTTGCAACTTTTTTTTTTTTTTTTTTTTTTTTTGGTTTTTGGGCCACACCCAGCAGTGCTCAGGGGTTCCTCCTGGCGATCTGCTCAGAAATAGCTCCTGGCAGGCACGGGGGACCATATGGGACACCGGGATTTGAACCTACCACCTTTGGTCCTGGATGGGCAGCTTGCAAGGCAAACGCCACTGTGCTATCTCTCCAGGCCCATTTGCAACTTTTCTAGCACTTTTAAGGCCTCTTGTTCCACCACTTGCAATCAAACTATAGTATATGGCTTCCATTTTATCATTATTATCATTACTATTATTATTGCCCAAATTCCAGGCCTTTGCAACTACCTTAACCGAACTCCTTCAAGTCCTCCAATTGTGATACTAGCTTGATAGCTAAACATTCAGTCTGACAATGAGTGCTACATGTTTCATCATATACTGGCTCATATGCAAAAAGATTATTTCCTCTTCTGAGTGTGTGACAAGCACACTAAGGGGCTTCCAATTGGCCGTTTTGGGGTAAAGAATTCTTTTAGGCACTTTTCACTGTGAATTGACTAAAACTAATTTGCTTGAGCTTATTTCTTCCGTGTCCTCAGTAATGAGGCTTGTATAATAACATTCAATTCTAGCATTAAAATATAAGGAGTTATTTCACATGTAAACCAAATTTTCTGCAGTAACTGAAGATGTGTCATTCAAAAAGCAGTTTATCAAAATTAATGTGAACATGGCAATCCAAAAATGTGTCAATCTACATTTAGAAAAGAGAACAAAGCAAATAAAGAAATAGCACAACTCAGAGTGAACTATTATTCCAAACAGTTAAATGGTACAAGTGTCTGGGACTATATACATCCAGAAGTCAAAAAGTATAGGTATTTATCTTTAATATAACACCCAAATAATTACAGACACATACATACATTTAATTATCCATGTCACGAATATGTAATTTCCACATAATTTCAATTCTGAAGGTTACATGAAAAGGGAAAATGGCAATCTTTTGTTCACATCAACAGACATTCTCATGAACATTTACAATATTTTAGTCTTCAGTGTCAATAATTAAATTTCTGTCCATGCAGGAGTGAAAATATTTAAAGCCTTGTGTCTGAACATTGATTGAGTCTCATGTATTATTGGCATCTGGACAATAAAACACTCTTACTTTATTACTTGTCTGAATGAGATAAATAATAAAACATCCACACATGTATAATAACTCCAGATAATTGCTACTTAGCATTAATTGTGCTGTTGTTTTTTTTTCAGTCAACATGATAAATCATTTTCAACCACATGGATGGTCCTTGAGGGCATGGTGCTAAGTGTAATATGTCAGATGGAAAAAGACCAATATCACAGAATTACTCATATGTGGAACATACCAAAATTAAGTGGTAAACAAAGCAAATGTCAAAACTAAGAGACAGATTTGTAGGTTTATAGGAGATATGGGAGTCAGAGAATGGACACAATGAGTAAAGGGGACCAACAGGTGGTGGATGGATATCAGGCTTTTGGTGATAAGTACTGTGTGGCCTATACCACAGATTCTCAACACCACAAGATCTCTGTAGACATACCTGTCCATCTAGAAGCTATGTAAATCTGTTTACTTCCTTACCAAATTTCAAAATAAAGCATGAGGGAAGTATAGAGCAACCATACAGCAGTATAGCAGGAGGAGCTATTGCCTTGCATGTGACTGTCCAGGGTTCAATTTTCAGAATCCTGCATGGACCTCTGAGTATCACCAGGAGTGATTTTTGAATTCAGAGCCAGCAAAAATCCCTGAATAAGGTCAGTAAGGCCCAAAAGCAAACATACTGATAGATTGGATGGATGGATAGATGGATGGATGGATGGATGGATGGATGGATGGATGGATGGATGGATGATAGATAGATAGATAGATAGATAGATAGATAGATAGATAGATAGATAGATAGATAGATATAATAAAGCATGGGAATAAACTTACATAAGTAGTGAAACATAGCCAAAAGTTTATAGTTGACGAATTTAAACTTCTTTAATAAAATGGGAATAAGAATAGGAAAAAAGTTGCATCTTAGCCACACAATGCCACAACACACCGTTTGTATATTGGTTTTTTTTAATTTGGTGGGGTTATTTTATTTTATTTATTTATTTATTTATTTTTGGTTTTTTGGGCCATACTCTGATGCTCTGGGGTTACTCCTGGCTAAGAGCTCAGAAATTTCCCCTGGCTTGGGGGGACCATATGGGACGCCGGGGGATCGGGGGATCGAACCGCTGTCCTTCCTTGGCTAGCGCTTGCAAGCCTTACCTCTAGCGCCACCTCGCCGGCCCCTATTTTATTTTGTTTTATTTTATTTTGGTGCTGGTGGTGGTGGTGGGAACCTGGAACCAGGGTCAGCTTCATGCAAGCACCTTACTCACTGTACTATCTCTCCAAACCCAATTTTTATTTTATTTTAATTGGAGTCTGATAGACACCTAGAGAAATGCATGACTTCACCTGACTCTTTTCATACATGACCATACAACACACACACACACACACACACACACAAGAATACAGAATTGTTGAGTAGCCCCAAACCTCATTTAGTAACCTTGCTCAGTTCATTTGCTCTCACAGCCACAGGAAGTGACTGACTTATTTAGCCATTTATAAACCTGGAAGCATAAGTGTATTGTTTGTGCATGGCACTTCCTCCTAAATATTCTCTTTGAGAACCACCCAAGTGGTTACAGAGAGCAGTAATTTCTTCTTTTTATTGCTATGTTCCACAATTGAATAGACCACAAGTTATCCATCCATGTTATAATTAATGGGCCCGAGGGAACTTCCTATCCAGATTGTATGAGTCTCTGTTTATGTTTGGTGTCTGTGATAATAGTTTTTATTGGTGGAACAGGGGTGAATAAGCCTCCAAGCTGTGTTCAAGAGGTGGGGTGGGGGGTCCTAATTTTCAGCCAGTTACACAGGCGGTTCAAAACCAGAGTGCAAGGTTCTATGCAGATGGGGGCTTTGCAGTGCTGGGATTTCCCAGGACACAGACTGTGAGGCTTGAGGGACCCTGTGGAGCTGGGGATGTGCTGAGGATTAAACCAGGGTCAGGGGCATGCTAGGTGCCTTAATCCTAGGACTGTTTCTTGGGCTCCACTAACCCATTCCTTGAGGTAAATACTGGAATTACAATGTAGTCATATTCTACTCGAATAAAAGCTACCCAACAGGTTTTCTAATGACTGAACATTTATTTTACCCCCCCAAATCATGCTAAAGTTATAGACCTAGACTCTGAACAATACCTGGCATTTTCTCTCTTTTCATTTTAGTCACTCTGGAATAGTGGCAGTCATTGAGGCTTGATGTTAAATTTAACAATTTGGTGCTAAATAATTATGTTTATCACTTTTTCATATATGTGATAGTCATCTACATTTCTTTTGTGCAGTGTCTATTCACATGACTATTTTTAATTATGTTGCTAATTACATTCCTATGCTATATGGGAGACTTTGATATGATAAGTATATAACTTCTGCTATATACATATACAACAAATATCTGGCCTTGGTGTCTGACTTGCTGTTTCATTTTCCCAAAAGTGTATTTTTACTACCTGAAGTTTTTATCTTTAGTGAATTACATTTTGATCTTGAAATTACTGAATATATTGCAGCACATGATACTGGAATCATGAGATGAATAAAAAGGGAATTCTTTTTAGTTCTCTTCTCTGGAAGAGTCTAAGATTGATATTATTTCTTTTGAAGATTTTTTTTAAATTAAGCAGCAAATCATCCGAATATGTACCTTTATCTAGGAAAAGATTTTTAATTAGATTAAATACCTAATAGACATAGCATAATTAGATTTTTCCTTTTTCTCTTGTCAGTTTTGTAAACTTGTTTTTCTCAAGGGTATTTCAATGCTATCTAAGTTCATTGTCACTAACTTATTTAAATCTTCCCCTTTTAAAATTTCAAAGACTATAGGATTTGTAATGATATCTCCTTCTTATTCCAAGTAAAATCACTTGGGTTATTTTAATCAAAGTTTATTAATTTTATCAAACTCTTATTAAAAACTAATTTCTTATTGACTTTTATTAAAGAAACTGTTGACTTCTATTCTTGTAGTTTTGATTTTTATTTATTTTTTGTCTATCTCCATTTACCTATTTTGGGGGTTTTATTTGGTATACTTCTTTCTAGCTTCCTGACAAAGTATCCTAGATTACTAACTTTAAGACTTTTGCTTTTTCTAATGCATATATTTAGAAGCTTTTATTTAAGGACTGCTCTAGTTACATCCTCAAAGAATAGATAAATTATATTTTTATATTATTCACAAAATATTTTATCCTACCTTGTAGTTATGTTCTCTGTATTCTATGCTCTATTGATATTTATTTTGTATTTGCAAATATTTGAGGATTTTTAAATTATAATTCAGTTGTTGATTATGAGTTTAATTTTCACAATGGTCAGTAAAAGTACTCTATATAATACATTTTTTGACATTTGTTAAAAAAAATTTTTACCCAGGGTACATAGTATTTTGATAAATGTTTTATGAACATTTAAAAAAGTAGCAGCTTAGTTGGATGAAATGATCTGTGACTGTAAATTGTTAATGACCTTATATTAAGATAAACTATTTTTACTGTCTAATAGAAATATAATTTGATTTAAAAAGGAACTCTAATTTTCAGTAATCACATTTAAAAATTAATTTTGATATATTTTATTGAAACCAATATTTAGTTTAAATCAATATGCCCTCAAATATTGTAATTTCAATATTTAATCAATATAAAGTCAGTAAGAAATATGGTATTTTTCATGCCAATTCTGTTATGTATGTTACATTTGAAACCTATCACCAAACACTAAAATATCATTAATTATTATATTAACATGATATGCTATCTAGAGCCAAAAATGCAGATTCATAAACTCAAGTTGCTCAGTATCTACTTTTCTTTTTTTTCAATAACTGAACCCAAAGAATATTTTCCTAAAATTTTTCATCCACAATACAAAAGTATTTGAAAGTTGTTTTTATAAAAGCCAATTTGAGTGAAAAGCATTTACATTGCAAAATTGTATCTTCAAGTTCAGTAAGTTCACTCAATATTTTGATAACACAGCACTATAAATACCTAACTCAAAGCAGTTGCATAAAATAGAGTGGTCAAGAAATTTCACAAACACTGATTGTTTAAAATATTGTATGACTCTATGTATATAAATGTCAGCTCCAAGTAAAACTAACCTGTGTTATCTTCTAAGACACAGGTTAGTTTTACTTGGAGCTGACATTTAAATACATGGAATCATACAATATTTTAAACACTTAGATAATATAAGAGAAATAGGAGACAAATATAAGAAGAAAGCTGCTCTACTTAAGACTTCAGATGAATAAAGATAAAATGCATATTATCTTAGCAAGAACTTTGTAAATTTGAAATGCCTTTGTAAGATTGATAAAAAAAAAAGGGGGGGTGGGTGGGCACGGTGGCGTTAAGAGGTAAGGTGTATGCCTTCCCAGCGCTAGCCTAGGATGGACCACGGTTCTATCCCCGGCGTCCCATATGGTCCCCCAAGCCAGGAGCGATTTCTGAGCACATAGCCAGGAGTAACCCCTGAGAGTCACCGGGTGTGGCCCAAAAACAAAAAAACAAAAAAACAAACAAAAAAAAAGAATCCTTGTTCTGAGTCAGTAAAATTGACTGGACTATCTATTGGACCATTCTTGACATATTTTGTTCTGAAAATACGATGGCATTGGGAATATATTTTGGGAAACAAATGGATCCAATAAAAGTCATAAGTCAAGACAGGATATTTTTCCTAGAGTCTTTGGTGAGTGTCATTAACTGGTGTCTTCTCAGAATGTTCATATGGGTCAGTGGAGGTGCTTACGCCTAAGGTAACAGCAAACATTTCAGTAGAGTGATTCTGGTAGAAACAGGCCTGTTTAAAGTTGGCTGTTTTCTGAGAAGTATCATAGAAAATGTTTAGGTCATTGCCTTGCATGCAGCTGACCTGAGTTTGATCCACAGCACCACAAACCTGGGGACAAAGCCAGGAGTAATCCCTGAGCACTGCCAAAAAATAAATAAATAAAGTTTTGTATTTAAATTTAATGATGACTAATAATACTGTTATGGGATTTTCAGAAATCTATTGATTTAGAAATACCAAATGCTTAGAAAGCACCAAGAACTTAGAATTCAGAGCAACCCAGATCTTTGTAAGTTGATAGTGATTCTGGTGGAAAGGATGATTATAACTAAGTTTTACAGAATCTTTTCTGAGCACACTGTGAAGTGCTCACATATGTCATCCCATTAAAATATCAACCTCAGATGTATTGTTATTTACTTAGAAGAGTGGGCTTAGGAATATATGTGTTTTCCTAATGTTACACATCTAGTTAGGACAGAAATGCTACCCAAGACTGAATTGAAAAGGCATTGCTCTTTATGATGACTCTGAAAACAAATATTTGACTTTTGAAGGGTTTCTCTACACATGGAGGTGCCCGTGTACCAAAACTTCCACTTAAATAGAGTTGTAATTTCCACTTAATTTGGAAATGTGTCTCTGTGATACTCAGATCATGTACCTGACTAAGAAATATTTTATTTTTTAATATCTGAAGGTTAATTGCTGAACAAATCAAACTTCTTTTCCTTTCTCTTCTCTTATCCAGCACGTCATTCAGGTCACCCCAAATCTACTTGATATTAATCTCAAACTTATACGTATTCTCAAACTTATAAACAGTCTTCTCAAAACTGCACCATTGCAATGCACATTCAACCAAAAGAAGAATAGACCACCAGTCTGGCTTTGATGTATTTGAGGATTAATAGGTCTGTTTATCTAAAAAAAAAAGTATTTGCCAATGCATATAGCATCCCTGCCTACTGATTTTTGTCACCAGCACTTTAATCAGCCAATTCACTGGAAATTTGACCAGCTTCTAAGACGTGGAAAGTTCTGTTTCTAAATTTCTACAAGATTTTAACTTTGTCGATGTGAGACCAAACAAGGAAAGTTTTAAAATTCAGACATCTCCATTCTCTCTCTTTCTCTCTGTTTCCTCTCTTCTATCTTCCCCCCCTCCTTTCTCTTCTCTCTCTAATTTCTCTTCCTAATATGAAACTTGCATTAACACACATAGAAATACGACTGTTTCAATTTTATTTTTCCTTTCATTCTTATAATTTTAAAAGATTTAAAATACACAAGGCTGGCTGTAAAAAAAGGGGGGGGGCATTAACATACTATCTCTATAGATAGCATATAATAACAGATATGGATATGTGGTGTGGTGTGGTGTCGGATCATTTCCACACACAGATCTGTGAGGTTTGGCTTTCACATTTCTCTAGCAAATCATTTCTCTTACCTCTTCATTCCCTTTAACCCCATCCATCAACAATGGGAAAAATTTCTAGAACAAGTTAATTCGTAAAATCACAAGGAAAAAACACCATTTAACCTTTGTCCTCCTTAAAAGAATGCATTATCTATTTATATATATATATATATAGATCTACTAATATATCAAGGTAAATTTGGGAGAGAAACTTATAAATCAAGTAAAGTATACTTCATTTACACAGTCTGTCTTTTAACTTGTAATACCTCTCTTCTGATCATTCTGCCTTGATTACTGTAGTTTCTTTTTGTTATTGTTATTCTTCTGTAGAAAGGCTGTACTCTAAACAATATGGCTTGTTAGATCCCTTGGGAGAGTACGAGGTTACATTTTTTTATTTGATAGTAATAAGAGTTTTCCTCTATGATGGTCAATGCATGGTGAGTTTAGAAGTGCATTTGATTTTACTGAACCTTTATTACTGATTTATTTGTTTGTTTGTTTTTGGGCCACACCCGGTGATGCTCAGGGATTACTCCTGGCTATTCTCTCAGAAATTGCTCCTGGCATGGGGGACCATATGGGACTCGGGGGAATCGAACCATGGTACGTCGTCCTATGTCAACTGTGCACAAGGCAAATGCCCTTCTGCTGCGCCACCGCTCTGGCCCCCTTCATTACTGATTTTGTGAAGTCTTCTTTAAATCAAAAATTCTTCAGATATTCAGTTACTTCACATGAGATTGGAGAGTCCATGGAAACCAGGTTCAGGAATATACAGTGACTACTCTGAAAGACTCAATGCTCAGTCCCAAGGAAATGAAGCTAGTCAATGGAAATATTCATACAAAAAATACCCAGCCTTTTCTTCCTTTATGTCTTTAATTCACCATTTCCTTCTCACTTGATGTATATTTTCAGTTTTCTATTTAAGCATCTTAGACTCATCTTAGAATCTCTCTTAGATTTTTGATGAAAGTAAACCAGCTAAGGATTGAATTCAGATTCTGGTATTGATTTTGAGTGATATAAATGTGTTGGAACCTGGACCTTACAAATGGTAAGAATGTTTGTATGTATTTAACTGGCTTTTCTCTCCTCCCTAGCCTCTTAGTAAATCATTGCTTTAGTAATTGATTTAGTAAATAAATCTTATGTCTTCTTTTCATTCAAAAGCTGAAAGGAAAGAAGACCTCTTATAAAGTTTCAGAAAAATACTATATCATAAGTGGTCTGACTTATCTGAAACCTCTTACAATTTTCAGAGTCGTACCCTATGCACTCATTTAAGTTGTAGGATATACAATCTACTCTACCCCCATGATCAAATAGACTATTTCCAGTTTGTGTATATGTATGTGTGTGTGCACCTTGTGGTTTTGTGTGTGTGAAATATTTTTGCCTGGCTCTACCCCAGTGGAGGGAATAAAGTCCACCTTGAGATGATATTTGAAATATAGAGCTCTAAGTCTAAAACAACCCTGAGTCAATTTAATCAATATGCTTAAATCCAAAAGAGATTTGTTTTTCCAGGCAATTATGAAAAAAGATGAATTTTCAAAGTTTTTTTTTTGGTTTTTGGGTCACACCCGGCAGTGCTCAGGGGTTACTCCTGGCTGTCTGCTCAGAAATAGCTCCTGGCAGGCACGGGGGACCATATGGACACCGGGATTCGAACCAACCACCTTTTGTCCTGGATCGGCTGCTTGCAAGGCAAAGGCCGCTGTGCTATCTCTCCGGGCTCGAATTTTCAAAGTTTTATAATAGCAAATAATCAAGGAAATCAAGGTCAAATGCAATTCCATAAGAACTGGGAACTATGGGAAACAAAAAATTATTTAGTTAATAATGGGAGTTAATTTACTTCAACAACTAGTGCTTTTCAAGAACTAGATTAGGGGCCCAAGACAAAGCACAGTGATCTGCATATACAGAAATACAGTGGAATTGCCAGCACCACATGGTCATTGTTAACCAACAGGTATGGACTTGGTTTCTCCTAAGCACTGATGGGGTGAATCAGGCAGTCTCCAGCCCTGCATCTGAGGGTCCTAGCATTGACCATCTGGGCCACTTATCCGAGTATTGACCACTACCACTACCAACCCATCTTCCTGAGCACTGATTGGGAAGCACCCTTCAAAAAGAAAGGCTAAGATGTTCCAACTGGGCCAGCTCCATAGACTCATTCTTTTCTCAAACGAGATGTAAACCAAGCTGTGAAAGATTATGGCTTCACCAGCCCACACAGAAGAAAACTGGCCATCTCCTTCCAAGGACACATCTCCAAATACCATCACACCAAGGAGCTAGTGAATATTGAGGTTACATATTTTGTATGAAGCAGGCATCAAAGTGGGCCTTTAATCCCTGAATATCAGCTGCAGCATGTTTACATCTCAGCTGATGTGAAGTACACAAGATTCTCTCAAAACCGTAGCAACCAATGATCTATTTCATTCCCATATGCTTTCAGCCCCACATCCAATAGCAATGCAATAGCAATCTTGTGTTTTTCAAGACATCAATGGAAAATCCTCAACTTATCTCTTTCGGGAGTCATTTTGTCCAGCTAAAGTCACTTTTTGAGAAAAATTTAATTTACTTAGAAATTTAACAATTGGTGCGATGGTCATAGTTGTTATTGGATTCAGATTTTAAGACCAAGTTGTGTTTAGACTGTGACATTCAAAGTGTTTTTTCATGTTCTCTTCTAGCATTCAGGATTTGAAGTTTCTCTTTCAACCAACAAAGTCTGGAATTCATAGACTATTTTTCCATTCTTGCTTTAAAATTAACCAATATTGTTCTGATTTCGTGTCTATCTTGTTTTTTTTTCCTTTTCTAATAAACACTTTTATTGCTATAAACTTCACTCTAAAAGTGAAATAGTTCTTACTGTGTCCCATATAGTGCCTTTTATATACCATTTCATTTGTTTCCAAGATTTTTTTATTTTTATTTATTTATTTAAACATCTTGATTACAAATATGGTTGTGATTAGGTTTCAGTCTTGTAAAGAACACCCCCCTTCACCAGTGCAACATTCTCACCACCAATGTCCCAAATCTCCCTCCATCCCACCACACCCCCACCTGTACTCTAGACAGGCTTTCCAGTTCCCTCATTCATTCACATGATTATGGTAGTTCTCAGTGTAGTTATTTCTATAACTGCACTCACCACTCTTTGTGGTGAGCTTCATGAAGTGAGCTGGAAGTTCCAGCCCTCCTCTCATTGTCTCTGAGGATTGTTGCAAAGATGACTTTTATTTTTCTTAAAACGCATAGATGAGTGATACTATTCTGCGTCTCTCGCTCTCTCCCTCTGACTTATTTCACTCAGCATAATAGATTCCGTGTACATCCATGTATAGGAAAATTTCATGACTTCATCTCTCCTGACGGCTGCATAATATTCCATTGTGTATATGTACCACAGTTTCTTTAGCCATTCGTCTGTTGAAGGGCATCTTGGTTGTTTCCAGAGCCTGGCTATTGTGAATAGTGCTGCAATAAACATACGTGTGAGGAAGGGGTTTTTGTATTGTATTCTTGTGCTCCTAGGGTATATTCTTAGAAGTGGTATACCTAGATCGTATGGTAGCTCAATTTCTAGTTTCCATATCACTTTCCATAGAGGTTGGACTAGACAGCATTCCCACCAGCAGTGGATAAGAGTTCCTTTCTCTCCACATCCCTGCCAGCACTGATTGTTCTCATTCTTTGTGATGTGTGCCAGTATCTGTGGTGTGAGATGGTATCTCATCATCTCATTGTTGTTTTGATTTGCATCTCCCTGATGATCAGTGATGAGGATCATTTTTTCATGTGCCTTTTGGCCATTTGTATTTCTATTTTATCGAAGTGTCTGTTCATTTCTTCTCCCCATTTTTTGATGGGATTAGATGTTTTTTTCATGTAAAGTTCTTTCAGTGCCCTGTATATTTTGGATATCATTCCCTTATCTGATGGGTATTGGGTGAATAGTTTCTCCCACATGGTGGGTGACTCATATCCTGGGCACTATTTCTTTTGAGGTGCAGAAGCTTCTCAGCTTAATGTATTTCAGCTAACAGCAGTCAGCACATGCTACTAAAAGTTTGTTTTCCCATACAGCTACAAATTTATTAGGCATGTAATTTGCCTTCTAAGTTAACATGAGCAACAATTTCACAGAGTACTCTGCCACTCCATAGTACAATTGCCATTCTTCTATCCTTCTTTATCCATTTCCTTGCAAACTAGGCCATAAACCAAACCCACATTTGAGATTATGGCAATGGCATTCAATCTGGATTCTAATTTCCATTTCAATCAGACAACTCTGTCTTCTATCTATTCAGCAGAAATAATCAACCCTGTATTTTCAGTGACTTCGAATGGCAAATGGTACATCGTATTTCATATCTTCATCATAAATAGTATGGTGGCCCCACTTCCCATTACTACTGTCCAACCTTGGGACTGTTGACTGAAAGAATACTCACTTTCTGAAATATTATAAATAAATACAGAAAAAGAAGATCATAATGGCATACATTGGCTCTAAAAACCTCTGTTGAAGAGACCACTATGACAGTAAGAGTTGAAAAGGATCACTCTGAACAAGAAGTGGGTGCTGTCCCCACTCCACCAGGGCAACATTCCCAACACCAATGCCTCCCTTTTCCCTCCTCCCCCACCCCCTGCCTGTATTCCAGACAGGCCTTCTGCTTATTTCACTCATTATTTTTTTAATAATATCTTTACTTAAGCACCATCATTACAAGCATGTTTGTAGTTGGGTTTCAGTTATAAAAAAAGAACACCCCCCCTTTTTTAGAACTATGCCCCCTTGGCCCCAGAGATGAAACACAATTTCACACTGTAGATCATTATTGTTGCTGTATTTGAATATAAATTTATATTATTCAATCATGGCTTGTACAAGTAAAAAAAAATAAAAGATGTGGGTGCTGAAAGGAGATAAAGTGATATACATGATGCCCTTCACATAATAGTATCGCAATCTATGATGCCTAAAGGAAAAAGGAGGGTAAATGAGAAAGAGAATAAAAGTATATGACATGGAGGCAAGCTGGGGGTTGGGCCAGAAATGAGAGGGAAACAGGAATATTGTGCCAGGAAATGCACACTGGTGAAGAAATGGTTTGTGGAAGGTTGTATGACTGAAACTCAACAGTCACCAACTTTTTAACTCTGTATGTTATGGTCATTTTATTAAAATTTTTTTTTTTGGTTTTTGGGTCACACCTGGCAGTGCTCAGGGGTTATTCCTGGCTCCAGGCTCAGAAATTGCTCCTGGCAGGCACAGGGGACCATATGGGGCGCCGGGATTCGAACCGATGACCTCCTGCATGAAAGGCAAACGCCTTACCTCCATGCTATCTCTCCGGCCCCTTATTAAATTTTTTTCAAATAAGTTAAACAAATAAAGACTTCTGGCTAAGACACACACACACACACACACACACACACACACAAATCAGTCCTACTCTAATCTCACATAGTCCAGAGTTTATTATGAAAGTTAAACATATTTGCAAGGCAGAGAGCAGTCCAGATATTTGTGGGAAATGTCAAAGCCTAAGGAAAAAAGTACAGACTTATTTACTAGCTCAAACTTGAAATTTTCAAGAGGTAACAAGAAATATAAGGGAAAATATGAGTAAAAATGAGGTAAATATGTAGGGTTCTAGAATTAAAATATGCAAATGAAAATAACAAGAGAACCAAGTTTATGAATACATTGAGCCAGGCTTATTATGTAAGCTGGAAAAATCATAAAGGACTGTGCAGCATCTTATATAAAAAATGGGGGTAGGGTGTTTGTCTTGCATGCAGCCAACCCAAGTTGGATTCCCAGCATCCTGTATAGGCCTCTGAGCCTGCCAGGAGTAATTTCTGATCCCAGAGCCTAGGAAAAAACCCTGAGCACCACCAGTGTGGCCCAAAAACCAAAATAATAATAACTAAATAGGAAGGAAGGTTATTTCCTTTGAAAAGGAAAAAAATACATGATGGCAATTTGGGAATTTATAAATCTTCTCAGATCATTCCAATTCCCAGAAGAGAAAAAATATATAAATCGTACTTAGCAATCAATAAAAACAGTATTTAATTTTCCTTCATAAAAATATAAAGCTGTCAGACAAGGAGACATGAAAAAACTATAAGAAACATAAAATATTGAAAAACTAAAATGCACATAATAAGGTGAAGAATATGAAACTCAAATTATTGCTAGCTAAATGAATGAAAAATTCAGATAGATTTTCAGATTAAATTTTTAAAATGACAAAAGCAGGACCAGAGCAATATTACAGCAAGTAAGGCACATGCCTTGGTTACAGTCAAAGTGGGTTTAATCCCTAGCAATCCAAATGGTGCCCAGAGCATCCTTTATTCCAGGAGTGATCCTGGTGTGCACAGGCAGGAGTAAACCCTGAGCACTGCTGAGCCTGTGCTCCCAGTTTCCTTTTCCAACATTAAAGTGTTTGATACTCAATACCCAATTCTTTCTTTCACTGGGACTTGTCAAGTCCTAATAGTTTCATTTTACCAATGGGTTTTCATCTGCTCACAGGAATAATTTTATAAAGAAAAGCTTCCCTTTGTATACTAATTAATTTCCCAGTGGAAAAGTTCTTATAAAATATTTAGGAAAAACTATTGTATTTTATATCTTTCTCTTTATGTGTGTGTGTAAAGCTGTGTGTACCCATGTGTGTATACACTTCCTGAAGAAAATAATGTGGAAACAAACTATACTATAAGTATAATTAAGAATTTGGGCTTTCTTTGACCCTTTGATGCTCAGGGGTTCCTTCTGACTCTACACTCAGAATGACTCCTGACAGCCTCTGGGGTCCATATAAGATGCTAGGGATTCAACCTGGGGCAACTGCATACAAGGCAAATGCTCTACCTACTGTACTATTACTCTGGCCCTAAGAATGATTTGTTGGTGTAAGTAATTGAAATGTTATATGGAATGAATCGCATCATCAAAATGGTTATTCTTGTCAATAATTAGAGTCCCCCCAATACTGGAGAAGTAACAGGGTGAAGTGAAATAGTGTTAAACTTGAAAAGTCAGCTCATGTCCTGTGCCAATGCAAACAAATTGAAAGTTAATCCGTGAGAGACCTTTGGGGAAGATTATAGTGTCATGTTCTAATTAAATAAAAGAAGAGAATGTTATATATCTCCCACAGTGACAGAAAAGAGTCAGGAGCAAATCAGGAGATCTAGTTCTATTCTCTCTGTTTAGTCCATGAAGGCAAATGTCCCTCTAACCCAAAACCCCTAGATTGAGGCAAACCCCTGGGTGAAAGAGTTGAGGTCTTAGAGTATAAAGGGTTGCAAATGGGCTTGCCAGAAAGAATAGAATAGATGACAAACAGAAGAAGGCTGTCTATTAGATGGGAGAGAGTAAGAGTAGGACAGGAAATTGATTAGGACTTACTACTACTGACTTTCTACCCTTCCTGTACCTATTGAATGCTGACGTCTCACTAACTTCCTTAATGTCTTTGTCAGCTTAAACAAATATTAGGAACTAGGGTGGGAGAGTGATATTGTATTGAATAAATTACCTGTCTGTGCCACTACTGACAGCTGCCAAGTGACCCTTGTGCTTGTAAGTCCTTGTGTATTGGTTTGTCTTCTTCTGTGTTTACTTTTCTCTTTCTCTGACACCAACCCTGGTAGTCAGAGCTGTAGAACCAGTTTGGAAAGATTCAGGGTAGGCCACAAAGCATGTAAATTCTAGGAAGATGAGGGGACCTTTGAAAGATTCTCCAGGGCTACCTTGGAATAGGGGCCCATAGAGTAAATTTAAAATTCAAATGCCCTTTTTTCCTGATTTGAAATGAAACCATAATTTTAGAGGTGAAGAAATATTATTAGCCTGTATATAATATTGAAGAGAATGAAGAGGGGAGTATTAAAGGGGTAGAGAAAGCCTGGACTTGACCCCGGAGAGTACCACCTTTTTGAAGTTGGGACACCCAGGAGATTCCAACAAAGAAGACTGAGGGAAAGTTGCCAAAATGGTGAGAAGAAAAAAATGTGAAGTGGATTGTAATAAGTCAAGACCAAATATAGAGAGACAGAGAGATAAGAAATCATGACAGTCAGGTTGGAATAGAGGTGGGAAGCTCTATTGGGAGTTGCAAGGGACTATGGGAATATGGTGTTAGGCCTCTAAAAGAGAAAGAAGGAAAGCCGGAGTGTAGGAGATAAATCAGGAGGGCAAAAATATAAGTCAATGGACTAGAGTACAGGTACTGTATGCAGGATTCCTGGGTTTAATCCCTGGTATCCACCTTCAAGCACTGCTCAGAAAGATGAGATATAGATCCCAAAGGGATTTTTGGCATTATATAAGCATTCATCTTTCTCATCCTAGTCATAAGCAAGGGTTCCAATGCAATTACATTTCTAGACTTGGAAGTGAAAATATGAAGATATTCCTAGGTGATAATTTTTACATTTGCATGAAATCAGAGACAGAGTTAATAGTGGGAATGAGAATGCAGAAGGAAGGATTGAGATGTTCGTGTAGAAAGGAAAAGGCACATCTCTGTTGATGTCATATCTTAGCAATTGTTCAAGTGCCACAATGAATAATGATGTGTTACTGTTCCTTTGAAAGAATGTTTCTGGGTCCTGGGAATAGATCCCAAAGTGGAATTGCTGGATTGGGAACATCCTGTCTAATACTCAATTCTCAATAACTCTGGAAATTCTGGTTCTTTCATTACATTTGTAAAAAGAAAGGAAGGGTATAAAATCGTTTTAAGAGAGTAATAATAAAGCTAATAAAAATAAATCTAATAAATAATAAAGCTAATAAATAAACTCTGGGTTCTGGGTTGTACAGGGAGGACATGGAAAGCTAGAAAGTTGTTTGTGTAAAAGTGCTGGTAGCTAAATTAGATATCCTTGGTTAGGGGCTGGAGCGGTGATGCTAGGGGTAAGGTGTCTGCCTTGCAAGCACTAGCCTAGGATGAACCACGGTTCTATCCCCCGGCGTCTCATATGGCCCCCCCAAGCCATGAGCGATTTCTGAGCGCATAGCCAGGAGTAACCCCTGAGCATCAATAGATGTGGCCCCCCAAAAACAAAACAAAACAAAAAGGCATACTTGGTTAGAATTTTTTTTACAGTAAGATGATTTGAGACCATGAGTTTTTAGGAAAGTTATTGGCTGGAGAATTGAGATAAATAAAAGAGTTCAGAGGTGCAGTTTCTTCGAGTGACAATTTCCAGGATGTTCTGTGGTAGTTAAAGACTCAGGGTCTTTCCAAGGGTAGTAGAAGGCTTGCAACTTCTTTATTTCATCGACAGAGCAGCCTCAGTCAATGCCTGCAAAAGCAGTTTAATTCCAACCTGGAACCTAAATGCCAGATTGTCACAAAATCTAATTCTTAAACTCTTGGAACTTCTCCCACCTCCATTGCATATATAAAGCTTGAAGCCTCATCCCTCCATTCTCCCTAGGTAACTTGACCTTACCTGCAAGACCCCGCCCATTCCTGGGAGGGGTCTTGGAAAAGGTAGATAAGGCCTTTGACCCAGGTGATTAGCCCTTTTGGTCTTTGACCAGCATGGAAGTCAAATGGAAGATGGCTGAAAGGAGTTAAGATGCAGGGCTAGCTAAGAATAGCAAATGCTTAAAAGGTTATGATATAGGCCACACATGTGGTGGATAGGGCATGAATAAAGCTGATGCTTCCTGATGCCTGTCTCTGGATGAGTCTGATTCCGCCGTTCACCTAAACCTGGGACCAGCCAGCTGAATGGGGACTGCGGAGCCACGTGGCCTGGGATGGCAGAGAAAAATCTATCCATCCTTCACTATCCACCTCTATCCAGCTCCATCGTTAATTATTTAACACTACAAAGCTAAAACAAAAAAACTAACTCAAGTTGTTCAGAAATTGTCATAAATGGGGTCCAGAGTCAGGCCAAGCAGGGCTCAGACTGGTGTTGTAAACAAAAAGTTTTGGTGCTTCATTAGATAGGGCTAGGAGGTCATGCTTGCTAGGCTTGGAGGTGCTGAAAGCATGGGAAGATAAGGTGTGATGCAAGAATCCAACTCAGAGGCTTGCACAAGTAGGGCATGTGCTCTGTCACCTAAGGTATATTTTCATGGTCTTTGTTCTCTGTGTTGTGAAGAACAAATTAGTTTGGCTATTATTGTACATGAAAGTAATTGCCTTTGAAACATGTACAATCTAGCAACTTTATTACTAGGAGTAATATACATTTATGGTGTAACTGATTTGTTGACTTGTCCATTTTAATTCAGTCAAATATTGATTATAATTTCAAAGTAACTGAATACAATTGTGCCCAGGGATATACAAATGTTCCCAAACAGGGGTTGGAGCAATAATAGTGCAGTAGGTACGATTCTTGCCTTGCACATGATCTACCAGGGTTCTATCCTTTGCATTTCATATGGTCTGCCAAGCACCACCAGGAGTTACCCTCTGAGTATTGCTGAATGTAGCTCCAAGACAAACAAAACCAAACCAAAAAATGTCTTTAGTGACTCATAAAAGAGATGCCCCCATGTTGGTCTTTGAACTTGCTTCTATAATGTCAACACTAAAGAGTTTCATCCTCTCCCTTTTGGGATCACTTAGGTCCTTGGAGAAATGGCTGGTGATTCAGTGTCCTCTGTTTTAGGGTCTCTACCCCCAGCCCAGCTCTGGGGTGTAAAGCCGTATGTATGTCAGCACCAACCACCAAGCCTAACAGCACAATCATTGATATTAGTATCAATTTCCATTATAAAATCTACATCCTCCTCTCCACTAGCCTCCATAAATTTAGGAATACCCACAGAATTGAACTACTTTTTTTTAAAACCTCTGAAACACTTGCTCCTCCTCCCTTAAAAGAGTGCTCAAGGGGCCCGGAGATATAGCATGGAGGTAAGGCGTTTGCCTTTCATGCAGGAGGTCATCGGTTCAAATCCCGGTGTCCCATATGGTCCCCCGTGTCTGCCAGGAGCGATTTCTGAGCCTGGAGCCAGGAATAACCCCTGAGCACTGCCGGGTGTGACCCAAAAACCACAAAAAAAAAAAAAAAAAAAAAAAAGAGTGCTCAAAAGAAGATTCTAGACTTTGGATACTCCCAAATTTTTTTCCTCTCCCTGAAATGAAGACCCAAACTTTAACAAACATAAAGGCTTTCCTTCTTCCCCTTTCTGAGAGAGAAAATGGAGGAAACATCTCTTTCCTCCATCCCTTTTGAAGGAATTAACTCTTCTCTCACACTCTCATATGCAGAAGGATATTCATTTCTCTTTAGGGAAGGAGGAGGAATTCAAAAATTCAAAAATCTCATGCTCTCTTTAGCAGGTCATCCCATGACTTGTCTAAACTCAAGAAACTAGCATTTTTGAGCTCAGCTCATCTGGAAGGTTCTCATCTGGAAGGTACTGAAATGGATGTTCAAGAGCCTGGTCTTGCATATCTGAGTAATGAATCCCTTGTCCTCTGGTCCATGCAAAGAAAGGACTGAGGAGTGGAGAGCAGCTAGAAGTAGTATCTGGGTTCTGGATCACCTGATCTTTTATGATGTAGATACAGAGCTTGGAAGGCCACTCTGGGGGTTAAAGGAGTCAGCACTGGGACAGCTGGTCGACCTGTGTTTTAACAGTGACACCATGTGGTAGCAGTGGCAACAGGGACAATAGACCATCAGATGACCATTAGACTTCAGGTTTCTTCTGCAAGACTACTAACATTGAATCCCTCTCCCAGCCTCTAGGTTGATGGGCTTTCTGCCAGAAGGGCTGGGTGGGGTTGTTGACAGTCATTAAATGCTGGAAACATGGAAAGGGGGCCCATCAGAGACTGAGAAGGGACTCAGATACATTGCATAGGGAAAATTAAGGAAAAAGAACTGCTTTGTGCCACAGGGAAACAAGGCAAACTGACTAAAATGGTAAGGTCTTAGTTCATAGGGTCCTTGAAACCCCATCTAGAGTAACACAACCAAGTCCCCTAATTCAGAAAATGACCTAAAATATAGAAGAAATGGATGGATTGGAGTGCTGGGCTAATTTAGGTTCAAATCAGTCCCCTAGTGATCACTCTTAGAAACCTGGACACATCCCCAGCAATCAGCTTTAGTTTTTCTTTCTTCCAGAGAAGTTGAGGTAAAAGACCAATGAGGTTATTACAATTCTCATGTTCCCTGGCTGACAAATGTCACATCTTCTTTCTGTAGGTCATGTGAATGTTAAGATATTGCTGGTAAGGGTAACAAGTCAAGGTTAGAATTGGCAGCACCTCTAGCTGCTTATAAAGATGCAAAATTAGAATTAAGCTAAATAAGAAATTGTGAGATGCCTATTAAGAGATAGTACCTGGTCATTGAAATGTAAACCTATTGGACCAAGGTAATAATTCAAAGGGGTAGAGGATTTGTCTTGCATTGGGGGCCATTGTTTGGCCCCAACCTTTGGTGGCATTGCAGAATGCTGACTCAATAATGCAAAATGAAAATAGTAGCTCATAAAACTTCATTAGATAAGTAATAAAGCCAAGAAGGTGGGGATGTGGCTCAGTGGCAGAGCATTAGCCTCACAAGTGTGAGGTTCCCAACCCCATCCACACACATGCACACAAAACCGAAAACAACTAAGTCAACTTTAAACCTGGATCATACTGTACAGAGGATTGATTCATAGAGATATAACTGTATCAGAATAGAATTCAGGGCCATTGAAGTTGATACTCAACACAGAAGCAAACTATCTTAATGATGCATCTCAGGATTTTAAGGAGTTGAGAGCAGGTAGATATTCTGATCTTTTATTCATAAAGGGTTTTTAAGGAAAATTAAATTTAAAGGAAATTAAATCTTAACTCTTCTTAGTGGATTTCCCAATGTGATTACAGCTCGAAATGAATAAACTGAAGGCTTATTCATCCATTGCCTCCATTTAGATCAAGATGGAGGAAATTATTGAATTTATAAAAAAAAAATGAGGGTTGAAAGGATAAAGGGAATAAAGCAGTGCTTCTTTCCCACATCCTAGTTGTATTTGATTTTAGTCTAATGGTGCCAACCAAGGCTCTGAAACTTGTGCTGTATTTTGCTCCTTCTCTTGGGCTTTATTCACTGGTCAAACTGGACTCACTCAATATGAGTGTTAAGACTCAAATCCTTCTACCCAAGTAAGTTGTGGTGTTGATAGTTAAATACATCCATTATTAAAAGTAGAAAAAGTTGGGCCAGAGAGATAGCACAGCGGGTGTTTGCCTTGCAAGCAGCTGATCCAGGACCTAAGGTGGTTGGTTCTAATCCCGTCTTCCCATATGGTCCCCCGTGCCTGCCAGGAGCTATTTCTGAGCAGATAGCCACGAGCAACCCCTGAGCACCGCCGGGTGTGGCCCCTCCCCCCAAAAAAAGTGGAAAAAGTAATACCAATGATATAAGCATTAATCATTAGCACCCTACCAAATTTTCCTCAGTTCCTCATGCATATTTCTTGCCACTGATTTTCTCAATGTAACTTAAGGACTTACGTCTATTATAAAGGGTTTTAATCCACTCTGACTTGTGTATAGTGATAGAAAGGGTTCATATGACAGACAAGTTTCCCCAGCACCATTTGTTGAAGAAGCTTTTCTTGATCCACTTCATATTTTTACTACTTTGCTAAATATACACTGCCCATATGCTGTGTATCTATCTCTGGACTCTCAATTTTGTTTCATTGGTCTGAGAGTCTATCCTTATTCCAATGCCATACTGTTTTGATTATTCTAGTTTATAGTCTAATTTAAAATTGGGAAAGAAACTTCCATCTTATTTATCCTAAGATAGTTTTGAAGAATTTTTGTTTATCACTCAATAAAATTCACCAGTGTTTGATTTATGTCTTTTTTAAATGTTGTAGATACCCTATTTTTATAGGGAGTGAATTGAATTTTGAGCAACACTGTCATTTGGCAATATTGTTCCTTCCCATGTATGAACAGGAAACATATTTCTATTTTCTGTCATTCTCTTTTATTTATTTTCAAAGATATTTATAGTTTTATTTGAACAAGTCTATATGAGGTGGTTTTGCATCCTTGCATGGGAGTATATATTCCTTTTGAATTTTTTAAGACTGTTATTCCAAACAATGTGATTTACAGTACTGTTCATGATAGAGTTGTATGTGTACAACATTTCAACCTCACAAAATCCCCTAGAGCTCTCAGGTCATAGGGTCCTTTCCCACCACTCCTGCCTACCATCCCTTTCAATATGTGAGTGACTTTATAATTATTTGTTTTGTTCTGATGGGCCTGGGATTGTGGCTCAGCCACAGAGCACACAGAACTTGCCTACATACAAGGCTTTCATTTCAATACCCAGCATCACACACACAAAAGGGATCACTACAAATAGCTTATTCTAAATATAAAATAGGGTTCTATGATGATATAGATATGTCTATGTTAATAAGATAGATGATTGCAAGTAAAATACACATGGCACCATAAATTTGGTGGGTTGGGCTTTTTAATTACACCAAGTGATGCTCAGGAACTACTCTTGATTCCAAGCTCAGGAATAAACTGGCAATGCCAGGAATCCAAACAGGATTAAACCCTTGGAAGGAAAACACCTTAATCACTGCACAGTGTGACCCAATACCATAAATACTTCAAGGTCAATGTAGAATTCAACAAAACTATACCTTCAGCCTAAATATGGCTGTAACCTCTTTTGTAGACCCTAAAGCATAGGACTGTACTTTTTTTTTAACTAGTTGTTAAAAATCAAAAGACAAGTCACACCTGTCACTCTATGTGCCCCTTAAAGTCTAAAGTAGTCACAAGTTGTTACAAGAAAATAGTAGCCATAACAAAAAAAAATGGTCACAAAAAAATATTGATGCAGATTTGTGGAAAGTGCAGTAGAACAGGTCTGGGACAACATTCACCTGTATCATTAAATAGAATTTATTTCAGAAATATGGAACAGAAGCTTAAATTGAGCTTGTTCAAATTGGTCTCACTGGTATGATGATGATGTATCTAGATCTTTAAATTTTCATTTAATCTCATTACTATGAGTCAAAATAGTGAAATCTTCTCCTTCACCAGGGACAAGACCTGATTTACAAGAAAGAAGCTTGTAACCTGATTAAAAATCAATCTTAGTTCTTGTTTCAAAAAAAAAAAAACTAAAGAAGGAGAAAGTCATATCTTTTACTCACTAATTCATTGAGCTAACTGGGGAGGATGCAAGTTAACCATCCTCAAAATCTGTTGATTTAAATCAACAGCTTTGCAAAGATCCACTGAAGGTCCATGTCGGCAGATCTCTGCTTCCTACCCCAAACTCAACAACAGTCTCTTTTCCTACCTCTCTTTACTTCTTTGCAGTTCATACCTTTATTCTGTTCCTCCTTCCCATCTATAGCCATCCTACCTTGTCTGATGTTAAAAGCTAAACAGAATTGGTACTTTAAAGGGAGATTCATTTCTCCTCAAACACTCTGTTGCTTTTTCATCTTGGCACCACTTAAGTCTAGTTTTCCTTCTTTTTTTTTTCTTAGCCACTGAAACCAGCTCTTTTTCCTTCACTTGCCTTCCAGACCCTGGAATTCATCATCCTCTACTCAGTATCTGCTAGTTTTCCTCATCCTGAGGATCTCATCCAGCTAATGCTTCCTGTGTCTGGCCTAGTGTAATCTTCTCAGCTCAATCTACCATTAGTAAGTAGAAGAAATGTAAATCCTGAAGCATCTCTTTCTCCTTGTTATCATTTATATATTCTGGCCTTTATTCTTGTCTAAATAATTTACTATCACATAAAAGAACTTCAGATGCTCCATATCCAACTAAAGAAAATTCTTTCCTTTCTAGGGAGGTAGAGAAAACTAAACTGTCAAGAGTTGAGGCTATATTATAAGTCTTGCTAAAACTCATTGGTTTTATTCTTCTCAATTTGACTATTTCTACAAGTTGAGAGTTGATTTTACACTGTAACAGCTGTATAGCCTCCATTTGATTTCATAAAAGTGGGCTAGGATCCTCATTCTGTGTTCTCCTACACGCAATCATAGTCCATTTCACCCGTGGTCCAGAACTCAGCAACTGTCCTGTCATACCTATGAAGGATCCACTTGTTTCTCGCTTGTCAGGCCAGATTAGTGTTTCTGCTAACACTCTGCTCCATTTCTGCTCCTAGCAGGTCTCCTCCTGACCAAGCCCAGTTCTTAACTCAGGCCCAGAAACAGTAAGTAGCTCCAGAGAAATCACCTCTACCACATGATCAGTCAACTGTTGATGCTTCTTACTCTCTGGTGCAGTCAACACTGCCTATTTATCATATGATTGTGGGAATATGATCATTAATTTTTCTCTCCCTAAATATTAGAAAGAAAAAATTTCAGGTTTTAGAAAACAGGTTTTTGTTGTTGTTGTTGTTTTGTTTTGTTTTGTTTTTTGGGCCACACCCGGCAGTGCTCAGGGGTCACTCCTGGCTGTCTGCTCAGAAATAGCTCCTGGCAGGCACGGGGGACCATATGGGACACCGGGATTCGAACCAACCACCTTTGGTCTTGGATCGGCTGCTTGCAAGGCAAATGCCGCTGTGCTATCTCTCCGGGCCCATAGGAAACAGTTTTAAAGAAAACTTCTTTAAAAGTAGCAACCAAATCTCCAAGAAACTTCACAATCTCGCCTTTGTCAGAGCCACCTTCTCAAAAACACAATAATAAATATTCCTTTTTTGTTTATTTTTAGCTGTCAAAAATTTCTTTTTTTCTGGTCTTTACATATTAAAACATCATCAGAATAAATTTTAGAATTTTCATCATCTAATGAAAAAAACTCTCTAGCCATTAACAGTCATTTTCCATCTTAACCCCAGGCAACTAATTGATCCTAAGCAACCACTAATCTACTTGGTCTCAAAACTAGCCTGTTTGAAATACTTTGTATAAATATATGAAATTTTTAAACATTTGACTTATCTTTTGTTTGTTTTATTTGTTTGTTTTTAGGGTCAAGCCCAACATACTCAGGGTTTACTCCTGGCTCTATATATTCAGGGACCACTTTTTACAGGACTAAGAGAATTGTATGTAGAGCCAGGGATTGAACCCAGAGTGGTCATATGCGAGAAAAGCTCTTATCCATAGCCTTTGACCTCTGTAACCTAGTATAATACTTCCAGTTTCAATGTCCATTCAAGTTGAGCATACATAAACAATTCCTTATTTACTTTTAGTGTCAGATAATATGCCCTTGACAATGGATTATATGACACGATTTTTTTCATTAATTAGTTGATCACATTAGAGTTGTTTTTACCTTTTGACAGTGATGAATAATGCTACTGTGAGCATTCATATACAGGTTTTGGTGACAACATCTATCTCCATTTCTCCTGGAGATTCATAGGTTGATAGACATTGATCACTTAAGGATAGGAACACATTGAAGAATGCATCATTAGTTGGTTTTGTCATTGTGAGGATATCACAACCTAGATGGTGTCACCTACTACATACATAGCCTATATAGTATAGCCTGTTAAACTCACAATTGTTTACAGAGTCTATCATTGCCAGACATGTTAAGCAATGCATGTCATTGTATTGTGATTTATATGCCCACTTCCCTAATAAGTAATAGAGTCACCCACCTTTTCATAGGCTTATTAATCTTTTTTAAGCTATTATGAGCTTACAGTTATTTTATGTGATAGCATAACCTAGGCTACTTGATTAATAGCATACCAACTAAAATAATAGATACAAAAGCGGGAGAGCTAGATTTTTTTCTGCATAGTTCATCATTTCTCTGTCCATTAGTCCTTACTGAAACCAACAGGTTGATCCTGGAGAATTCATTTAAATACTGTATTTTCAAAACCACAGCAACTAATTTGTAGATATGCCATGTGAATTAATTGAGGTGAGTATACCAGTACCATATAACAATTTAATATACAGCACAAAGTTACTGTTGTTTTGTAATATTAAAAAATTTATAGCCATCCCCAAATTGGACAATTAAAATTTACTTCAGATCTATCTAGACAAAGACAAATATCTCAGGCTATAACCTGAAGAATGATTCAACTGTTAAAAGCAGATAATTGGGGGCCGGAGAGATAGCACGGAGGCAAGGCATTTGCCTTGCATGCAGAAAGACAGTGGTTCGAATCCTGGCATCCCATATGGTCCCCCGAGCCTGCCAAAAGCGATTTCTGAGCGTAGAGCCAGGAGGAACCCCTGAGTGCCGCTGGGTGTGACCCAAAACAAAACAAAACAAAACAAAGCAGATAATCATAGTATAAAAATAAACCAACAAAACAAAGATATTTTAGGAATTTCAATAAGCAAACTATTGGTTTAATTCTACAGTTGACCATAATATATTTGTTTCTAGGTGAGAGCAAAGTTAAAAAAAAATAGCAAGAAAAATTAAAAAGGAAGAGATGAAAGTTTTTAAAAAGGAAAATATAAAAAGTACAGTAGCAAGCATATTTGTGAAAATTATTGTTTCTCATGTGAATGAATGAAGGAAGCAGAAAGCCTATCTAGAGTACAGGTAGGGGTGGGATGGGGAGGAGGAAGATTTGGGACATTGGGGATGGAATGTTGCACTGGTGAAGGGAGGTGTTCTTTGCATGTCTGAAACCCAACCACAATCATGTTTGTAATCAAGGTGTTTAAATAAAGTTATTAATTTAAAAATTATTGTTTATCCAATGAAGTCATTAATACAGTAGCAGATCTGAACACTCCCATCGAAAGAAGGTCATAACACTCCTACCAAAAAAAGGTCAGAACACTCCCACCGGAAAAAGGTCAGTTCACTCCTACCGAAAGAAGATCAGAAGGTCAGTGCACTCCCACCGGAAGAAGATCAGTGCAGTCCTACCGGAAGGGATATGGTCAAGGTCAAAGTTGTGGTCAGGTGTCAAAGGTCAATGGTCAATGGTCAGAAGGTCAACATTTAAGGGTTAGTGATTAGGGGTCAAGGGTCAGTGACCAAGGATTGGTGGTCAAGGGTAATGGGGTCACATGGGTCACTGGTTGCTGTTTAGGTGTCAAGGAACAGGGGGTCAATGATCAAGGGTTAGTGGTTAGGGGTCAAGGGTCAGTCAGTGGTCAAGGGATAAGGGGTCATATGGGTCACTGGTTGCAGTTTAGATATTAAGGGTCAGGGGTCAATGGTCAAGGGATAGTGATCAAAAGTCAGGGGTTAAATGTCAAGGGCCATAGACCAGCATTTAAGGGTCAAGGATCGGTTGTTAGGTTTAGGGGTCAAGGATCAGAGTTAAAGGGTCAGAACACTCCCTCCGGAAGAAGGTCAGACTGGAAGAATATCAGAACACTCCCACTGAAAGAAGATCAGAAAACTCTCACCAGAAGAAGGTCAAAGAAGGTCAGAACATTCACACCATTAGGAGGTCAGAACAGAAGGTCAGAACTCTCCCATTGGAAGAAGGACAGCACATTCCCAACAGAAGAAGGTCAGTGCATTTCTATCAGAAGAATTAAGGTTATGGTCAAAGTCTCAGGTCAAGATTCAAGGTTTAGGGGTTAAGGTCAAGAGTTAGGGCAAATGCCATGGTTTAGGGGTCTTGTGTCAGTGGTCAAGGGTCATAGGTTACAGTGTAATGTGGGTCACAGGTTAGGTTTCAAGGATCAAGGGGTAAATTGTCATTGTATAAGGATCAAGGGTCAGGGGTTAAGGGTCAAATGTTAGATATCAAGGGTCAGTGATCATCATTTAAGGTTCAAGGAAGTTCTCTTTGAGGATAGGAATTAAGGGTCAGCAGTCAGGGTCAAAGGTTAGGGTGTTGGGGTCAATGATTAATGGTAAAGGCTTATGGGTCAAGGTCAGCATTCAAAGGTCAAGTGTTTGTTAAACAGAGTCAAGAGGTCAGGGGTCAAGGTTTGACATTCTAGGGGTTTGGGTCAAGGGTCAGAGGTCAAAGGTCTAGAGTACAGGCGGGATGGGTGGGGAGGAGGGAGATTTGGGACACTGGTGATGGGAATATTGCACTGTGATGGGGGTGTTCTTTACATGACTGACCCAATCACAATCATGTTTGTAATCAAGGTGTTTAAATAAAATATTAAAAAGAAAGAAAATTCCATAAAAAAACAAACAAAAAATCGGTTAGGTGTCAAGGATCAGGAGGTCAGGGGTTTAGGGTCAAGGTTTGAGGGTTTTGGGCTAAAGGTCGGTTGTCAAAGGTCAAGGCTTATGTATCAAGTATCAGGGGGCCAGGGGCTTAGGGTCAAGGTCGAGTTTTTGGGTCAAGAATAGGTAGTCAAAGGTCAAGGCTTAGGTGTAAATGATCAGGTCTCAGTGGTTAAGGGTCAAGGTTTGAGTGTTTGGAGTCAAGGATTGTTGGTCAAAGATCAAGGTTTATGTGTCAAGTATCAGGGCGTCAGGCGTTAAGGTTTAAGGTTTGAGGGTTTTGGGTAAGGGTCGGTCGTCAAAGGTCAAGGCTTAGGTGTCAAGGATAAGGATTCAAGGGTTAAGGGTCACAGGTCAAGGGTTTTGAGTCATGGTTCAGTGGTCAAAGTTCAAGGCTTAGGTGTCTAGGGTCAGGGAGTCAGGGATTAAGGGTCAAGGTTCGAGGGTTTAGTGTTTGGCTTTAGGGTTTGGCTTTAGGGTTTGGCTTTAAATTTGGGTTTAGGGTTTGAGTTAGGGTTAGGGGTTAGGGTCAGGGTCAATGTTAAAGTCGAGATTAGTGTCTGGGTCAGGGATTAGGGTCAAGGGTTATGGCTAGGGTAAAGGGTTACTGTTTAGGGGTTAGGGTCAGTGCACTCCCACCAGAAGAAGGTCGGTGTACTCCCACCGTAAAGTCAGAAGGTCAGAACACTCCCACCAGAAGAAGGCCAGTACACTTCCACCGGATAAAGGTCAGTGCACTACTACCGGAAAAATGTCAGAAGTTCAGCACACTTTCACCAGAAGAAGGTCAGCACACTCCTACTTGAAGTCCCACCGGAAGAACTTCAGGACACTCCCACCAGAAGAAGGTCAGTGCACTCCTACTGGAAGTTATGGTTATGGTCAGGCTCAAGGGTCAGGCGTTAAGGTCAAGGGTTAAGGTCAGGGGTCAAGCTCTTGCTCTTATCTGTCCCTTCTGTTGAAGTGCTGTGTTCCTATTGAAATGACAGCATCAAATAAATGAAGTTGTCCAGAAATTCAAAGCACTATTACTGATACTGCAACTTTTAGGGGAGTGTTCTCAATTGCCGTGCCTCCCAGAGGAAGAAAGATATAGGAGAGGGTACCTGTACTAGCTCCAAAAACCCTGATGATACCAGCCCCCAAATGACATACTTAAAGTTTGATCAGTTTGGTGTCCTGAAGGAAATCAGAGAGAGTGAGTGATGAGTCAGACTATCAGGGAAATGGTGATTCTGGGTTACAAAGGCAACAGGCATGGATTTGGCAGGGTGGGGCTTGGCCTTCCCTCTCCTCCTAAGATAGCCAGCTTTCTTCTGCATGGACTGATCTACTCTTTTTTGATTTTTAATAACTTTTCTCTCACTTTTATAAAGAAACAAATGTATTATGGTCAAATGTATTATGTCAATTAATGATATGTTTTCTTTAAATAAAGTAAAATTTAAAAAAAAGAAGATATTCACTCTGAACAAGAACTGGGTGCCAAAAAGAGAGAAAATATGCATACTACTCTTTCAGTAATATTATTGCAAACCAGTGTCTAAAAGAAAAAAAAAAAGTGAAAGAGAGAGAAGAAAAATTTCTGTCCCAGAGGCAGGCAAGGTGGAGAGAAATTGGGCACATGGGTGACCAGAAGTGCATACTGGTGAAGGGTGTTGGACAGCAAATGACTGAAACTCAAGCATGAACAACTTCGTGACTGTGAAAAGAAATCCAACTGTGTTATGAATAATCATGTAGCCACAGTGTTTAAATAAAGTAATAATTTTTAAAGTATTTCAGAGTGGAAGGTGAAACTGAAAGGCCAGGTTATGCCAGGTCACTGCCACATATAAAGGCCAGCCTTGATCTATTTTTTTTTTTTTTGGTTTTTGGGCCACACCCGTTTGACGCTCAGAGGTTACTCCTGGCTATGTGCTCAGAAATCGCCCCTGGCTTGGGGGGACCATATGGGACGCCGGGGTCCTTCCTTGGCTAGCGCTTGCAAGGCAGACACCTTACCTCCAGCGCCACCTACCCGGCCCCAGCCTTGATCTATTTTATAGTGCAAGTTGTTTATACAATTTCACCGAATAGCAAACAAAAAATTTTTTTAAACTGCAAGAGAGACAAGTTTGATGGCTATCAATTCAGAGGGGTGTTTGCAATCAGATGAGCTGATTGGAAATGAACTGAGTATTTTCATGTGCTGTCTCTGGCCACTATTATTGTCTCTTATTCTGAATCTCCAGGTGGAAATAGCTCCCTGGTGATCCTGGCTTCTGGAACAAACAGTCACCAACACCAGTGTCTGTGCCTCATGGAGAGGCTTTTTCATTAGTTCCTTACCTGTTTCTCTTTTTCTAAAATCTTGCTCACAGTTAATGATCATTTCCAATTTATTCCCCAGAAGTGACTCAAAGGACAATTGCATGAGAATTCTGCTGTGTGATAGAACAAAGAGGAAGCCTTTGACCTAGCCTTTCCAGGCAGTAATGAGGGAGTTTTCCCCACCATCATTAAGGACATTGTCATTGGGAACTTGGTTTATTCTCAGAAAACACATTTTACAGATCAATAGTGAGGCCGGGAGCAGAAACCACGTGTTTTTTTCTTTCTCATTGCTTACCTTCCCACTCCAGCACCAGCCTTCACCTACGAAGGTCGCTGGGCATTTATCTCCACAGTCCCGGATGGCAGAGAAAAGTACATGAGTCACAATTCCTCAGACTTGGATTTTATTTACCAAATAAATGTCAGGAAAGTGCCTTCCTCTCCTCCAGTTGCTTCTCTTCCATCCAGACTTTTCTTTACTGGGCCTTCCTAGTGGCCTCTAGTTTACACGTTGATAAGAGCTTCCCAAACTCTGTCAATGAGACTAAATTGTTCAAGTGGCACAAATTTTTCATTTATTTGGGGTGGAGGTTGTATGGGCCCCACACCATGCTGACAATTCTCAGCTCTGTATTGGGGGTCACTCCTGGCACTGCTCTAGGGGACATGTGATACCAAGGATCAGATCAGAGTCAACTGGGTTCAACCCAAGAGATCTTGGCTTTGAAATTCAAAGCCTCATCAGTAGTAGCAGAGAAAACCTTCTTGGCCAGTGAGTTGCCACAAGAGGACCTATTTTAACCTCTCTCACTCCACATTCCATTCCTATGGATACCCTCCATCCTCTTGGTTTCTGCCTTATATCAGAAGCACCAACAGATTCTTCTTGTTTATTTTGGCCAAACCCAGCAGTGCTCAGGTCTTACTCCTGGCTCTCTGCACACAGATCAGTCCTTGCAGGGCTCAAAGGGCCATATAGGGTGTCAGGGATTGAGCCCTATCAGCCATATGCAAATTAAGTATCCCCCAGAAGATTCTTGAGGCCCCTGGTAAATCAAGTAGCCTACTACCCAAAGCCAGATTGGGAACTAATACAATAGTCCCTAAGCCTTAGCTCAGGGCACAACAAACTAGCAAACTCCACCATCATCACCACCACCACCACCAAAAAATAATAAATAAAAGAAAAAAAACAGGCAAAACTTATCATGTCAAGAGCCAGCACTATTGGCTAAATTCCAAAGAAAGCTTTATTCCTACAAAACCCCTAGAAATCAGTCAGTCACACAGTTTTTTTTCCAGATATGCCTTCTATATGGGTGCTTTCTATCTCTCTATTTCTCTCCCTCTCTTTCTTCTCTCTCTCTCTGTCTCTCTTTATCTTTCTTCTCTCTTTCATTGTCAACTACTAAAAAATCTAGACATTATCATCTTCACAGAGAGCCAGTGCCCTTATCCCAGTATTTCTGACTTCCCAGGGTCATCTTAGTGGGGAAAAATAAGAAATATTGCAATAAACCACAGACCCAGCCTACGTGGATCATGTAGGCATCCTTGTGTGTCCCAGAATCCAAACAATCCAAGCTGTTGCCCTTCAAGTCACCTTCCCAATGTGCATCTTACTGGGGAACCGAAAAGGAAAGAGTAAGTAACTTGTAGGTCAGAAAGGAATTCATTTCCCTGGTGGTGTTGCCCAGTTCCATCCCCAATTCTCCGATGCTTCACAGGCTCAGCCAGCCCTGAACACAATCAAAAGTGCCCACACTATGTGCCTCCCTGGCACTCAGTTCTGCCACTGGGTTCCGAGAGTGGCTCAGTTGTGCTTGTCCCCAAGGTTGACTTCAAGTCATTCATAATCATCTCACTCCCTTCTTAGGATGAACTGAGAGCATTTTCCATGTAAACCCACTCCCTTCCCTTTCCTGGAAGTGGCTACACATTTCCTATTGCCTGCTTCACTTCACTTCTTGGAATTGCCTAATCTAGAGATAGCAGGAATTTGCTAAACAAGCAGGTCAGAAACACACAATAAAAGACTGTCTACACTACACCTGGGGATCTCTCTCTTTCTCTCTCTCTTTCTCTCTCTCTCTCCCCTATTCCCACCCTCTAATCTCTTCATCTCTCTTCTTTCTCCTCCCTCCTCTCTCCCTCTCCTTTTTTCCTCTTTCTTGTTCTTTTGCTCTCTCTCTCCTCTCTCCTTTGTCCTTTGTCCTCTAAATCCTTTTTTAGGGATTCCTCCTTCTTTTCTCCCTCTTTTCTCTCTCCTCTTTCTCCTTTCTCCCTCTCTCTTCTCTTTTCCTCTCTCCCCTCTTTCTTTACTTCTTCCCTCTCCCCCACTCCAGTCATTTTGACCAATACTCTTTCTTATAGAAATTGGCTTCGTTGCCCTGGAAATCACCTTGCTCTCTGTAAATTCTTCAGTCCCCACTGGGACGCTGAAAAATCTGGGTTTAAATTCTGCTTTGGCACCTCCTAGCCAGTATCCATCCATTCATTCCCAGCTGCATTGTAGAGATGACATTGATAGTTCCACTTGGTCAGCAGGTAGAGATCTAGGGAACCAAGAAGATAGACAGAGGGGTCAGGACCCATGGACTAAGACTCTTTGTCTTTGAGAAGCCGGGCCCTCTTTCTCAGTTCCCAGGGAAAGAGGCTTTGCTGTGGGAGGAGTTACAAAGCAAGGACAGAATGTGCAGGATCCAGTCCCCAGCACACTGGAATCCGGTCTCCAAATGAACAGATGGTTGCAGTCCAAAGCCCTCGAGCCTGCATTAGAAGTACACACTGGTAGTAACTCTGGCAAATAAAACATTCCTGAGCCCTGATAACTTTGTATGTGACAAATTGTGTCTTCAGGGTCACTGACTTTCTAAAAAGAAAGAAAGAAAAGTATCTCCCATATTTTAAAAGAAAGATAGGATGGAATTCATAGAGACAAGGCTAGGAGAACCCGTCAATGATTGGAATCTTGCTAAGAGCAGAGGAGTGCAGTGAGGGCAGAGAAGGGACCACTATGAAAGTGAAAGTTAGGAAAGACCATTCTAGACAAGAATGGATGCTGAAAGGAGGAAAAGTGATATGCAGAATACCCCTCCAGTAACAATATTGCATACTGCAATGTATAAAAGGAAAAAATAGGGGGATAGAAGGAGAGAAAGAAGAAAATGTCTGCCTTAGAGGCAGGTAAAGAGGTGGGGAAAAC
The DNA here is from genome assembly GCF_024139225.1 of Suncus etruscus. Classification (NCBI taxonomy): domain Eukaryota; kingdom Metazoa; phylum Chordata; class Mammalia; order Eulipotyphla; family Soricidae; genus Suncus; species Suncus etruscus. The sequence goes on from NC_064855.1 coordinate 117,527,995, forward strand.
TGAAGGGAAACTGGGGACATTGGTAGTGGAAAATGAGCCCTGGAGAAGGGTTTTGGACATTGTATGACAAAATCAACTATGAATAACTTTGTAATTGTGTATATCACAGTGATTTAATGTATAAATTGAGATAGAGGGGATCAAAACATATGTCCCAGGAACTTTGCAGTTCTGTGAATGGTCAGATTTTGGTGAGGAGAGGACAGGCTCAGAAGAAGCTCCATTCTAGATTTCCATCTAGGAGGGTGCCATGTGGAAATCTAAGCATTTGCAGCTCCAATAAAAGCCCAAAGATTTCTCATTGTACCATTTCACTTCCTGAAAAGACGGTTTAGTTTTGTGTGCCTTGTTCACTGGGAATTTTCCAGAGAAACATGCTTTTGGCTTCTTTGTGAATGTATCATCATTTCACACAATATCTTCATCACCTGAAGGATCAGAGAGTTTATCTTTCTGTATCTAGTTGAAAATACTAAGAGGTATTTGTTTTTTAGCCTGAAGCACATAACCAGCCACTGGAGAAAATGCAGAAATCAGCTGTACATGTGATGATATAAACAGCAATCTCCAGCCTTGAAACATCTTCATTTAAATACTACTTTGTTTGCCAGACATGTGTTGGCCATAGGCTAAACACAGAGTCACTCTAACAATTTGAAAAAGCATTAAGCTAATTCAACATATTCTGTACCTTCATTTCTCAGACAATTTGTATAGCAATGAAGCTTTTTGACTCTTTTCAATGATTCAACAGCCAGGTCAAAGCCATTGAACTCGAAGGGTATTTCTCCTCATCATATATTGACAAAGTTCTCATCTTTCTTGGACTGGCTTCCCATTCCCATTCTCCTATCCCTGACTCACCTGTATGGATCAACCAATTTTCTTTTAGTTCCCCCAAATGCCTTCTGCTTTGTGGATAAAGGGGAGTTTGCTAAAAATAAAATTAAAAAAAAAGATAATTCAAGATATAGGTTTACAATGTGGGGAAGCAAACAGCTCAATGTTGGGTAAGAAACGTATTTGCTTAAGTCCCCTCCAGCTGCTGGAATTACTCACCCGCTAATTTCTCTATGGGTTTAGTTTCTAACCTTGCCACTGTAACCATGACTTCCAGCCCATGTCACCCTTTTTATATCAGTCTCTGCCCCTAATTAAAATGAAGCCACTTGAATTTGATTGAAAGGTCAGTGCTGGCTCAGAACTTTTCAGTTCTCTAAACTGTTGTTTGTAGAGAACTGTTGTTTCTCCTCTGCATCTCAGCCAACAGTCATAGAAAAATGGACTGATGCTAGCCTGTTATTTCTACCTCCTTCTTTCCCATCTCTACAATAGGGTTAAAGCAGAAGAGGGGCATACACGTGTTGCCTTAGTGCACATATGCATGGTCAGCCCATGTGACATATGTTGTCCACACATATGTCGACCGTATCTTCCCTCTTGAGATATGTATCTCCATACTTTAATGGCGGGGTATGAAGTGGGGTTCTCTCTCCACTCAGTGAAACTTTTAGAAGAAATTCTCAGTCATTCTATATGAATAGTACTAGCTTCACATAGTTGAGTAATAGCATAGTTGAGTAATTGGTTAAGTTTTTTTTCTATTTTAATGAGTAGAAATGCAAACGTAAGGGCCCGGAGAGATAGCACAGCGGTGTTTGCCTTGCAAACAGTCGATCCAGGACCAAAGGTGGTTGGTTCGAATCCCGGTGTCCCATATGGTCCCCCGTGCCTGCCAGGAGCTATTTCTGAGCAGATAGCCAGGAGTAACCCCTGAGCACCGCGGGGTGTGGCCCAAAAACCAAAAAACAAAACAAAAAAAAAAAAGAAATGCAAACGTAAGTGGTCACATGTGATTGGTAACATATGGCTGGTAACCTTAGCCTATATATTTATGTACTGAGAGAGGTAGGAATGGTATATACTTATAGGATATAAATTTAAAAAATTTCAATATGAAGGAAAATAATTCATTGAAAGATATTGACAATTGTGGATGTATTTAAGGTAATTAGTCATTGTGCCTTTATGGGTGATGATACCCCCCATAATCGCAGTTGGACAAGGACACACACTCCTGCAAATGACAACTGACAGCTACCCCCAAGGAGAAGTCTGGCAGTTATTGAGGTTGGCAGAGAAAAGACCAGAACAATGCCTGCTGGCCAGCAGGAAAAGGCCCCTTGCATACTTGAGTAACATGGTTGAGAATCTTTTTAAATTTTATTTTAATGAGTAGAAATGCCAATACAGAGGGCCTTCAGCTTCCCCACCCCCACGATGGCCAACAGGCACTGTTCTGGTTTTTTTCTTTGCCCCCCTAAGTAACTGCCAGATTTCTCTTTCTCTATCTCTCATAAAATTTCTACCTCTCTCTCTCTCTCTCTCTCTCTCTCTCTCTCTCTCTCTCTCTCTCTCTCTCTCTCTCTCTCTCTCTCTCTCTTTCAGGCCATTAGGTTGACCCCAGGCAGCAACAGACAATATTGTTTATACGTTTTACACGTTTCCATTATGTCTTGCATACATTATCTAATCTACATGTTCAAGAATGTACCTAAAGTATTTATCATAATCTTACTTTATTTGGGAAGGGGTAGTGGGGATACATCCAGTGATGCTCAAGAGTGAACCCTGCCAGTGCTCAGGGAACCCAATGTGGTGCCAGTGATTAAAGGCACTATAATCCCATTTATCAATGAAGCAAGGAGCACAGGAGAGAAGTGAGTTCTCAAAGAGGAGAAACACAGTGGGTATGGAGCCCACTTCTCCAGAGCTCCTCTGTACCATGCCTCAATGAGCATTGCATGCTCAAACGATACAACAGTCATCTCTTGACTGAAGACAAGATGCCATCACTGAAGCAGAGCAGCCATCTATGTCCAATCTACAGCTAAGAGAAACAGAGATTCCCATTGGTCAGCGACCCACACTAGACCAGGGTAGTGGCTGCCACTAAGTCTACCAGCACCTCTTGGTTCATTTCCAAATTTAGAATCAGCAGAAACACACCTGCCACTCATTCAACAAGTGTGCCTTGTTGAATTTAGCATCAACACACACACACACACACACACACACACACACACTACACACATGCATGTAGCCAGTGCTCTGTTAAGCTTCGATTCCTGTTCTTATAGACATGGTGGATTAGTAGGAGCCACTAAGTCTGGATTTTCTCACTTAAGTGATGCTTGAAATGATATATAATTTAGAAGTCAACAAATATTTAATATTAACTGAAGTCTGTTGAATTTTATGTACTCAAAGTATGCCTAGCCACTTCATATCCATTTGAATAGCTGCTATTTAAAAAGAAAAGAAAATATTACATTTTGGTGAGGATGAAAAAAATTGGAATCCTTATGCATCATTGTGGTGGGAAATAAAATTTATGTCAACACAGGGGAAAACAATATGGCAGTTACCCTGTCCCAAGTAATAATAGAACTATCATAGTCAGAATAGTAATTAATAAAGGAAATGATAATAGAGCTCATTATTTCACTTCTGCGTATAAGCCTCCAGAAAATTGTTCGAACTAATAAAAAAATTAGTCATGTTCCAGACTGCAAAATCATTAAGCAAAAATCAGTTGTGCCTCCACAGACAATGAGATTCTTTAATTTCTCCTAAGAAATTAAAGGAAGGCGGGAGTGGAGGAGGGAGGAGATGGGAGCATTGGTGATGGGAAGGTTGCACGGATGAAGGGGGGGGGTATTCTTTTTTTTAATTATCTTTATTTAAGGAGGTATTCTTTTTATGACTGAAACCCAACTATGATCATGTTTGTAATCACGGTGTTTAAATAAAGATATTATTATTTTAAAAAAAGAAATTAAAGGAAACCATTTTACTTATGATAGTATGAAAACCAATAAAATACTTAAGAAGATATCTAACCAAGGATATTAACAGATTAAATGAAATGGCAGTGAGGAGAAATGGTGGGGAAAGGAAACCAGCTAAACCTAAACTGATTTCTGATCCACAGACCCCCAGTTTGAAAAGATAGACTTTAGGAAATAATTAAGAATTCTCTTGATGGAATTAGTAGATTTAGGATTAGCCCCTGAACATTGCCAGGTGTGATCCCCAAATGACCCCCCCCCCCAAAAAAAAACAGCTAATAGTTCATTATTAGGACAGAACCAAAGTTCTTTATCCAGTAGTAAAGGAGATAAGTAAATCCATACATTCTTCTTTCTCTCAAAAGTGACTGGCAGACTTTCTAAAACAGCTAGCAAAGGAAGGAAATGTACACCAACGTGAGATATTAAAAAATCCACTTTTGTCATTTTTTTGCATTTTGAAATGGCATTTTAGCAACCAGAGGATTTTTAAATATCTCCTTGGATCTGATGTTTGAGAGCGGGACTTGAGTTTGCCTCTGTGTTGCTTCACTTCTAATTCATCCCCGCATGGCGGAACTGCAGAGCATTAAAAAAAAAATCATAATTAAGACTTAGTCTTCATTCATATGCTCAACTGCTCAGTTACTTCTTTTCCTTCCATTTTCCTCCCTCTGATGGCTGCTTACTTGGATGCCCACAGATTTTGTTACTGTCCCTAACTTGGCACTAACTATAAGGCTAAATTGAGGCTCTTTTCATGCTCATCTTTATTTAAAAGAGAAATGTGCCACTTAGAAAGAAATTGTTTTAGAATGCTATCCAATTTAATATTAAAATGACTTTCTATACAACAAGTGTAGCAAGCATTACATTTTTTTCAACAGAATGATAACAAAAGTCTTTTAAAAATTAGGTTGCAGGGGTCTGAGCGATGGCTCATCAGTAGGGCGTTTGCCTAGGACGCGGCTGACCTGGGATGGACCACAGTTCAATCCCCAGTATCCCATATGGTCCCTCAAGCCAGGAGCAATTTCTGAGCACATAGCCAGGAGTCCCCCTGAGCATCACCGGGTGTGGCCCCCACAAAAAATTTAGGTTGCAAAAACGATGCTTTAGTAGTATCGCAGTCTGTACCTTGATTGATATAATAGGCCACATCACTTCCACTTCCAAATTCCTATAGCATTTTCCATTATACCCTGATCCCATTAACATCTCCTTCCCATTTCCCTTCCTTTCTCTGATAGCCACTAGTTTGTTGTCAGAGAGTCAATGTTATTTGTAGAGTTTTCTTAGTTCCCTTGCTACACACCCATGTTCATTGCAGCACAAGTCACAACTGATTTTCTTTGCAGTGTGGATGATAGGAGTAAAATTATGCTAGTGGGAGTGTGAAGCTCCGGCTTGTCATCTGCTGGCGATGCAATTGAAGATAAAACATTTATCCTTTATTGCCTTTTTATCTTTGATCTTTATTTTTATACTATACACACACATACACACACAAAATTTTCCTTCCTTCCTCTACCCTCTTTTCCTGGGCCTATTCACAGGACTAGAAAACATTAAAATGGATAAACAAGATATGACCAATATGCTCAATGGAATAGGACTCAGCAGAGCAATGGCACAGCAGTAGGGCATTTGCACGCATCTGACCCAGGACAGATCTCAATTCAATCCCCCGACATCCCATATGGTCCCCCAAGCCAGGAGTGATTTCTGAGCATAACCAGAAGTGAAGCCAGGAGTGACCCCTGAGCATCACAGGGTGTGCCCCCCAAAAAAGGCCAAGTCTTGCCTTTTTTCAATAATATGGAATGTAAAGTGATATCACAAAGCAAATAATCTCAGAAAGACAATTACCTGGGTAGTCTCAGTCCTTTGTGGAATATAAAGAAATATAATTTTTAATTAAACAGAGTTTTCTGTTAAAAGATACTGCTATGCAAATTTGGGGAAGGTTATGTTCTGAGAGAGAAATAGCCAATACAAGAAAGTCTAGATCAACTGCTTTAAATTTGTCTAATAGTGAATGTTAAATCTATTACAAATAGTTAAATCATCGAGGCTTGAATGATGGTACAGGGCTGAAGCGCTTTCCTTGCATGTGGCCGACTCCTGTCCAATCCCCAGCATCAAATAGGATGCCATGAGCATCAACAGGAGTGAACACAGAGACTGAAGTGAGCCTTGAGCACCACTGGATATGACCCAAACTACCTTCCTCACCTCCCAAGAGAACAATTAAAATCTTTTCAGCTCAGAACAGGGGAACTTATAATGTAGAGCAAAAGAAATTCAAGATAAGAGAATGCTTATCTTTATGTTTTACTTGCATATAGTTCAAAAGGGTGGGCAGTGAAGGGATGCAGGAAGGAGGAGGCTAGTAGGGAGTGGGCAGGAACTTCTGAACTGCTGGCTAATACCCATCGACTTTTTACTTGTGTCTGCTTCCAGGGTGTGGTGAAAACTCATTGTAGCATCGTTCCTGATGAGATTGTTCTGCTCTGCGTGTTTTAGTGACGTACATCAAGAAATCAGATATGGGGCTCAAAGGTAGAGCATGTGCCTTCCATGTATGAGGCTCTAGGCTTGATGCAGGAACCCTGAATTTTTTTTATTTCAAGGAAATACCTTTTAACCTAAATCCTAATGGCAGTGATGTGCACAAATTCCTGCTTTCTTTCTGACATGGTCCTTGCCCACTTCCCCACAGAATCAAGCATTTGCCTAGAAACTCATCTCTTTGTGTAAAGTCGGTTCTCATTATTCCCATGATCTTCCTTGGGGTTCATTTCCAGAAGTCTTAACAGACCCTAATTTCTTGCAATGGGTGACACTCCAGAAGATTTTTCTACAAAATAGAATCAGATGCAAAATACCTGTCTTCTAAACTGTATGCAGGCCTGTCTCCTACCAAAGATCATGAGCTTCCTGTCCAACAAATAAAAAAAAAAAAGAGAAAACAGAAATGTACCTGTTTTTGCTCATCTTTGTATTCAGCAGAGCAGCTGGCATTAGGCCTGCCATGTGCCAGACTTTTAATGTATTAGGAATGATCTTTACCTTCATACCTATTTACTTGCATTTTTGTACATTTGGTGCAAATGTCTGTCAGAGTCAAGAGAACATGGGAAAGCAGAGACCAGTGTTGGGGATGGGACACTTTTGATTCCAGAGATCTGAAAGGTTTAATGTCTTGTTTTGTTTCTTTTGATTTGGCTGGAAACTTAACATCCAATACCCTTCCAGCTAAAGTACTCCTTGCTATAATTCTTTGATTGCCAGAGAGATTAATAAGCTTTTTCTGTCTGGCTCATGCTCACAAATTTGTACAAGTGGGAGATTTTCAAATAGGAGGCAGAGACCCACGACTTAGTCATTCTATTGTCTGCTTGAATCAGTTTTAAAAACTAATAGCACTTCATGTTCACCGGCGTATCACAGTATTGGCTTTCTTGGGGTGAACAGTGTGTACTAATGACCAAAAGGGATAAATATTGTATTGAATAGAAGAAAAACAAAACATTTCAAAAGACTATAAATCTTTATGTTCCCCCAAACAAAATAATTGCATTTCCTTTTTATTAGGAGAGAACAATTTGAAAGATTTCTACCACTAAAGAGACTAAGTAATAGTATGTCTGGTGAAAGAACTGGGGTCTTAATGTACCCAACAGGATTTATGAAGACGTCAGTCAGTATTAAAGAAACATCAAGTGGGTTCCAGATTCTGTTTGTGAAACAAAAGGAAGATGGAATACCAGGGTTACCCAATGAATTACCAAGTTTGAAGCAGGCTCCAGAGATAGGAATACTATTTATGTGAGAAAGCAGAAGTATACAGAATACAAGACACTACAGCTGGTATTATTCAGTTGATTTCGTTGTTGATCCTTTTTCAACAAGCCACCAGAATTTGAAACTTAATGTCTGCCATGTGAATCGAGAAAGCTACACTTAGCTAGTAACCTCCATCTGGAACCTTTCAATTTCCTTCTTACTCTTACAATTAAAAGAAATTTAATAATAGTAGTATGTATTAGACCTCTTTTTAATGTTTTGGGGGTTGGGGATACAGAGGTGGTCTATATACCCAAGGGAATTCAATTCATTTATCTATAATATATAATGATATAACATGGAATCCTGCCCTTTGCAATGACCCAGTTGCAACTGGAGCATTATGCTCCATGAAATCAGTGACAGGAAGACAAACACTATATGATTTCTCTAAGGAGTGAGATATAAAAGAAATATACCAATGAGCTAAATAAGCTTGCATGCATGTTGATTAAGTAGAGATGGAACAACATTGAGGGTGCTTGGAGGTGGGATGGGGAGAGTTTCATGTCTATAACCGGCAACAAAGATGAAAGCATATTTGGCCATGAGAGGTGAAGAGACTCTGCTATGTTTTCTTTGTCTTTTACATTCGGTGTGTGTTAGCTAATAATTATTAAACAACAATAAAAATATTGTAAAGACATCTGTAAAGACATGTGAGCTACTAATGGCTCAAACAGTGAGAATTTCAGGCCCTATGTAGCCCATGGGAAGCTGATTTGGAAGGACTTCTATGACTGGTTCTAATTATCTATCTTTTCTAAGCACAAGACATGTAAACATTTTTTTCTTTTGCAAAATAAAGTCCAGCTCACTCTCTTGGCAAAAATGGTGTTCTCTGATAATAGTTTTGAGGCATGATTGCCAATTAAAAGTTAAATCTCACAGAAATTGAATAAGAGTTTTCATGATAAATTAAGTGATTTATTACAAATTATAAATTGGACGGCCGCTGGCTCCAGCTGGGTTTCTCTTGCTCCGGGAAGGGCCGCGCGAACCGCCGCCAGTCCGGCTGGGTTTCACTTGCCCCAGGGAAGGTAGGGAAGCTCTGCCCACACACTCCGACTGCTTGAACACCTGCCACGCCCCATCCCCCCATCGGGTTAGGCCACAGAAAGAGCACAGGAGGAGCCAAACCGCAGCAAACCCACCCAACAGTACCCCTAGATCCACCCTCAGGGAGGGGACCCATTCCCACACCACAGGGGATCAAAACAGGCTGAAATTGGAAGGAACAGTACTCCAAAGCACACCATTAAACACAAAGAAATATGGGTAAATCAAAGAGAACCCTAAGTTCTGAAGATACAGAGACAAACCCTAACAAATTTCCAAGTCCGCCAAAATGCAGAGATTCGTGGGAAGATGACCTAAAAGCAGCAATGAGGAAGGAAATGCAAGAATCAATAAAAGTGATGAGAGAAACCTTAGCTACCGAGTATAAGATATCTATCGAGGAATGAATTAGCCAAATCAAAGAAGAAATGTTAGAGTATGAGAGAGTCCATACAAAAAGAAGTGAAGGAATTAACAGACAAAATAACAAGCCTTACTAGCAGAAACACAGAGTTGGAGAAACACATTGAAGAACTCGAAGAAAAACTGCAAACAAAAAATGACCAAGAAACCAACAAAGAAATAAAAGGCAAAGCACTAGAAGGAAAAGTCCAGTACCTAATGAACAAGGACAAAAGAAACAATCTAAGAATCATGGGTATACCAGAAGGGGAGGAAATAGGGAAAGGGGAAGAACAAGTAGTCAGAGAGATAATAGCAGAGAACTTTCCCACCCTCTGGAATGAAACTTCAGGGCAAATCCAGGAAATCAAGAGGGTCCCTAATAAAATAGACCCCAATAAACCAACACCAAGACATATAGTAATCCAAATGGCTAAAAACAAAGAGAAAGAGGAACTTCTTAAGGCAATAAGAGAGAAAAAAATCCCTCAAGTACAAAGGTAGGGACATAAGAATCAAACCAGATCTGCCAGTCGAAATAATTCAAGCTAGAAGACAGTGGAATGACATATTTAAATGACTGAATGAAAGAAACTTCCAACGTAGAGTCCAATATCCAGCAAAACTATCATTCATATGGAAGGACAGACTAAAAACATTTTCAAACAAGACCGAACTAGAGCTATTTGTGCAAACAAAACCGATTCTAAACGACCTACTCAGAGATGAATTACACAATCCAAACCCCCGATTGTAACAAAAGCCACCCAACACAACACAACTGCACAACAGTCTTCTCTCTCAATAATCTCCCTAAATGTTAATGGCCTAAACTCTCCAATTAAAAGACGCATAGTAGAGAACTGGATTAGGAAAAATAAACCGGACTTCTGCTGTCTGCAAGAAACACACCTACAGCTACAGGATAAGCATAGGCTTAGAATAAAAGGATGGAAAGCAATTATTCAGGCCAATGGAAAACAAAAAAGAGCAGGGACAGCCATTCTTATATCAGACCAAATTGCATTCAACCTCAAGAAAGTGATCAGAGACAAAGAGGGTCACTACTTACTGATCAGGGGAACATTGGATCAAGAAACACTAACCCTGGTCAATATCTATGCACCTAATCTAGAGTCAGCAAAATATGTGAGACAACTGCTCGTAAACCTGGAGAAACACATGAAGGGAAATGTGATAATAGTAGGGGACCTCAATACTCCACTTTCACCACTGGACAGATCCACCAAACAGAAAAATAGCAAAGAAATAAGAGCTCTAAATGAAAAATTAGAAGATTTGGGGCTAATAGACTTATATAGAGCCCTCTATCCCCAAAAAGCAGAATACACATTCTTCTCAAGCCCACATGGAACCTTCTCCAGAATAGACCATGTCCTAGGATACAAAGCCAACCTATATAAGACCACAAAGTTAAGGATCATTAGAAGTACCCTCTCAGATCACTATGCAACAGAGGTCAAAATTGACATCAAGAAGAAGCAATGGAGAAAAACTAATACCTGGAGATTAAACAACATGCTGCTCAACAACAGCTGGATCAAAGAACAACTCAAGGAAGAAATAAAAAGATTCCTTGAGACAAATGATAATGAAGAGACAACATGTCAAAATTTGTGGGACACAGCAAAAGCAGTAATTAGGGGGAAACTCATAGCAATACAGGCCTATATCAAGAAAGAGGAAAATAACAAAACCAACAGTTTAAAAGATCACCTCAAAGAATTGGAACAACAGCAACAGAGAAATCCAACCACAACCAGAAGGCAAGAAATAATAAAAACCAGAGCAGAAATAAACAACATAGAAACCAAGAAAACAATACAAAAAATCAATGAGACCAGGAGTTGGTTTTTTGAAAAAATAAACAAGATAGACAAACCACTGGCAAAACTCACCAAAAAAAAAGAGGGAAAACACCCAAATCAATAGGATCACAAATGAAAGGGGAGATATTACAACAGAACCCCAAGAAATACAACATATCATAAGATCATATTATGAACAACTATACTCAGCTAGGATAGAGAACCCAGGAGAAATCGACAGATTCTTGGAGAAAAACCCTCTTCCAAGACTGGACAAGGAAGACCTAGAAAGCCTAAACAGACCAATCACCTCAGAGGAAATTGAAGATGTAATTAAAAAACTCCCTAAGAACAAAAGCCCAGGACCAGATGGATTTACAGGTGAATTCTACCAAACATTCCAAGAAGACTTACTACCACTTTTCCATAGGCTCTTCCAAACCATAGAAAAAACAGGAATCCTCCCTAACTCCTTCTATGAGGCAAATATCACACTCATTCCCAAAGATGGCAAAGACACCACCAAGAAAGAAAACTACAGACCAATCTCACTAATAAACATAGATGCAAAGATACTCAACAAAATCTTAGCAAACCGAATCCAGCACTTCATCAAAAAGATCATACATCATGACCAAGTGGGTTTTATACCAGGAATGCAAATCAATCAACATTATACATCACATCAACAACAAGAAAAACAAAAACCACATGATCATATCAATCGATGCAGAGAAGGCGTTTGACAAAATCCAACACCCTTTCATGTTAAAGACACTCAGCAAAATAGGGTTAGAAGGAACCTTCCTCAAGATAGTTACAGCTATCTATGAAAAGCCTACAGCCAACATTATACTTAATGGCGAGAAACTAGAAGCATTCCCACTAAGATCAGGAACTAGGCAAGGCTGTCCACTCTCTCCACTATTATTCAATATAACCTTAGAAGTCCTAGCAATAGCAATCCGACAAGAGAAGGGAATCAAAGGAACCCAAATTGGGAAAGAGGAACACAAACTATCTCTATTTGCAGATGATATGATGATATACATCGAAAATCCTAAAGAGTCCACAGTAAAACTCCTAGAAACAATTAACCACTACAGCAAAGTGGCTGGATACAAAGTCAATACACAAAAGACAGTAGCGTTTCTATATACAAACAACGAAGTTGAGGAGAGAGAGATTAAAAATACAATACCATTTAAAATAGTATCAAAAAATATCAGGTACCTAGGAATCAACCTTACAAGGGAAGTGAAAGACCTATACCAGGGAAACTTCAAAACGCTTCATAAAGAAATTGAAGACGATCTAAAGAAATGGAAGAACATCCCATGCTCATGGATAGGTAGAATTAACATAGTCAAAATGACTATCCTACCCAAACTACTATATAGATTTAATGCAATCCCTATCCAAATCCAGACACCATTCTTTAATGAAATAGAACAATCAATCACAAAATTTATCTGGAACCACAAAAGACCCAGGATAGCCAAACACATACTGAAAAACAAAAGGCTGGGAGGCATCTCCTTACCTAACTTGAAACTATACTATAGAGCCATAGTAATCAAAACAGCATGGTACTGGAACAGAGACAGGACCTCAGACCAGTGGGTCAGAACAAAATTCCCAGACATAAACCCCAAGATATACAGCCAGCTAATATTTGATAAAAGAGGCAAGAACCTGAAATGGAACAAAGGAAGTCTATTCAACAAATGGTGTTGGTACAATTGGAAAACCACATGTACGAAAATGAAGATTGACCCATACCTCACCCCTTATACAAAAGTCAACTCAAAATGGATCAAAGACCTTGAAATCAGACCCGAATCTATAAAGTTTATCAAGAATAAAATAGGCAGAACACTCGAAGACCTATATATCAAAAAGGTCTTTGAGAATGGAGCACTAATGGCAAGAACGTTAGCAGCAAATATAAACAAATGGGACTACATCAAACTAAAAAGCTTCTGCATGGCGAAAGAAACCCTACTTAATGCAAGAAGACAGTTAACAGAATGGGAAAAAATCTTTTCACTCGACATATCAGATAAAGGGCTGATATCTAGAACATACAAAGCACTCAGAAAGCTGAGCCCCCCAAAACCAAATAAAGCCATAAAAAAATGGGAAGATGAAATGAATAGACACTTCTCTGAGGAAGACAGAAGGATGGCCAACAAACACATGAAAACATGCTCACCTTCACTCATCATCAGGGAGTTCCAAATCAAGACAACAATGAGATACCACCTTACACCAGTGAAGATGGCTCACATCAAAAATAATGGAAACAACCTTTGTTGGCGGGGATGCAGTATGAAAGGAACTCTCATCCACTGCTGGTGGGAATGCCCCCTAGTCCAACACCTATGGAGAAAAGTCTGGAGAGTGCTCAAAGAACTCAGAATTGAGCTGCCATTTGACCCAGCAATTGCCCTCCTAGGCATATACCCCCAAGTTGGAAGGATATTCATCCCAAAATACATATGCACCCCACTATTTATCGCAGCACTCAGTATAATAGCCAAATCTTGGAACCAACCTCGATGTCCAACAACAGATGAATGGATCATTAAGATGTGGTACATATACACAATGGAATATTACATGGCAGTCAGAAATGATACAATCACAGACTTTGCAGCAACGTGGATGGACCTAGATCATGTTATGTTAAACGAAGTAAGTCAGAAGACAAAAGATAAACACAGAATGGTAGCACTATTCTGAAGCACCTAGAACATATATTTTATACACAACTAATACCTAACAATCAAATAACAGGGTTTAACAGGGTAGAAACTCCGAGCACTGTAATAGTCAACATATACTTGGGAGCAGTGTCCAAAATACATGAAAAAGGAACAACGCAAACTCTTGACTACACAGTATACCACAAAGAAAACAGCAACAACAGAGACAGCAGCATAGAGAGAACAGGTATGTAATCAGACTTCTACAACAAAGGCCCACAATAATCCCTTAGAGATCGTATACAGGAACACAAGTATAGAACACCACGGGAAATCACTGACTGCAATGGAAACATACCTTAACACTATGTTTTAATGCCTTTATCTTACTATATTTTAAATAACCTCTCAGCTTTTCTGTCCACAGGCGCCCTTGGATACAAAGGGCGGACAAACTAAGATGGCAACTCAGGATACTACATGAGATACCATACCTTGCTTGCACTACGAGATGGCCACGAGAAAAATCTTTAACATACACTTTATCTCTAGGTTATACCTTCTTTTAGGAATTGAAGCACGTGACCAGCCAGATCACCGAAGCAGTAACTGCGACGTACGGACTTAAACTACAGGCTCTATTCATCGAACACAATCAACCAATCCAGCATTCCCTTGCTATTCTCTCCTCTCTTCTCACTACTTTCTTCTTTTTTTTTCTTTTCTTTTTTTTCTTCTTTCTTCATTTTTCTCTTTTCTATTCTCTTTACTTTTTTTCCCTTTCTCTTCTCCCTTTCTTTATAAGGTATTTTTTCTTTTCTCTCCCTTCATACCCCTCTCATATACCTTCCCCTTTCTCCCCTCCGGAAATCTAACTATCCCTTCACCCCTCAATCCCATCCAGACCTCCCACCATATTAAAACTCTTCACCCTCAGTCCTTAATCTATTAGGCATCAAGATCGACCTCCTACCCAACGAACCAGTACCCAGCACCCAGGCGAGGGGACACCCAGTCAAACCCACACCTAGTCTCCTGCAAGAAAAGACAGCCAACTCCCCTGCGGACTCATGCTGTGCGGCCCTCCCTACCAACTCCCCCTAACGTGGACTGTTTCTTGAAACCGGGCCTAGGTCCAAAAGTATCCCCAATACAAGAACTCTTCCAAGACCTCCCTACCACAAATTTTTACCAAACTGAAGAAGGCCAGAAGGTGGGATAGAAAGATGCCTGGGAACCCACACACCACAAGAAAAACCCAAAAGGCAACGGGAAAAACTGTACTTCCAACATAGGCATAAGACCTGTAATACACCACATCTTTACCGGCTTTCCCCCAAATGTAAGGTAGTTTTTTGCACCACTTTGGTCCTTTAAAAGCTTCGCTAACTCATTTTATTTCTTTTTCTTTTATTTATTTATTTTTTTAATTTATTTTTTCAAATGCCTGTCCTACATATACATTGGTGAGTATATACATTGTCATTCCCTTTCTTTTTTTTTTATTTATTTTATTTTTATTTTATTTTATTTCATTTTTTATTTTTTTTATTTTTTATCGTTTTTGGGGATGTGACCTGTTTCTGTTATCCCCTCTGTCCACCCCCAAATACACCGACAATATAATGTAGCACCATTTCTCCCTGCAAAGGCACACTAAATAAAGGGGAAATCTTACATATAGAAAAGAGCTCTTATCTAATAGAGATAGGAACTCACAGTTGTTAATAATACAGGGATATCTCCTACCTGGAAAATATGTCATGTGGAATCAACTTAGACCTCAGGTGATTAGATACCATTCATCCAGCCTTGAACCCTGGATCCCAGACATAGAAACGGCACAGCTCTTCACAACAGCTGCAGGAAACAAATCCCATCCAGGACAGCCTTAATACTGCGGGGTCAACAATAAGGGCCAGCTCTAACATGATATCCTGACAACGAGGAAAATGTGAACAACTTGTCCTTAGAGCAGATTAGCCTACCTTACCAGCTAACGACAAGACAAAACCAGAAGACTTGGCACCCTTTGGTACGTCCAAAAGCCAAGATTGCGATTTACAGATGACTGGCTGATAGAACCACGACCAGACTGTACACATCTTGGGACCAATAAAAAAGCCCTAGTTTAGGGTTTGAACTATGACCTGCACAATAAGCATGATCCCCAGTCCCAAAGGTCCTGCAGAGACAATTGTAACGGAATGGAGCTTCTGAAAGCACAAAGAAAGACGCTAACCTAGGTGCCATCCTAGGCTCAGTGCAAAGCCCAAGATCACCAACCACAGAAGATGGATTAAAATGACACTGAGGTAACAGAACCTCTAGAATCACGAAGACTGACTTCATCATAAATCCCATCTCAGGATCTGTGCAGATACTGAGACCTCTAAACACAGAGATCTGATTGTATCATCCTGGACAGAGCAGAAGTCTAACAACCACAAAAACGCCACCGGGAGAGTAAATGATCCTGAGCAAAGTCTAGAGTTGATCCCCATGACAGTATACTCCAAGGACGGAGAAACCCCATATTTTTTAGGCCAAGTAAATTATTTTTCAAATGACCCCAATATTTACTGTGCCAGGGCAGGAGGGAAAAAACAAAAATACAAAAGCACAAAACCTTGGTTATTTATACATATATATATTTTTTTTTACCTTCATTTATTATTATTATTATTATTTTCATTTACCTATCTATTTTGGTCGATTTCTCTCTTTGGGTGTGATTATTGAAATTGTTGTCCCCAGTTATACTTATTTTTTCTCTTCCTCTCTTTTCTTTCGTTATGTGCTATGCCATGTTTCTTATTTCAAGACCATGGTGTGTTTTTTTTTGTTTGTGTGCTTGTTTTTGTTGGTTTTTTGTTTGTGTTGTTTTGTTTTTTGTTTGTTTTTTGTGGTGCTTATCGATATAGCTGGAGTCCTCAATGGATATTTAACACTTCTTTTGGTACTGGTGGAGTGTTTCACCTTCTCTTTCTTTTCACCTCCCAAATCGATGATGAGAGCCACTAGAAGGATTCCACCCATTTTCGGGGTATTAGACTCTTACCCCAATTTATTACTTTTTTCTTTTTCAGGCAAAACCACGTAACTTGAAATAGCTGGTCTTGCCTCCAGTCAGAGGGGGAAATAAGGGAGGCCTCAAGACCAAACAGGTGCAAGACTACTAAGTAATAGGTTAGATACAGAGGGGACCACATATTCTAGCCGCCCTGGGGGTGAGGGAAGAAGAAATGGGAGGGAAGACAAAAACGGACGGGTAGGGAGAACAATTTGGTGATGGATGGGAATCCCTCCTGATTTTATGTGAATATGTACCTAAAATATTATTGTCAACAATATGTAAGCCACTATGATCAAAATAAAATCATATTATAATAAAAAAAATTGTGCTTCAAATCGTAGCTTTGATTTGCTTAGCTAGTTTCCACAAATGCAGATGTGAATTTCTTACAAATTCTCTTTTTCATAGTTGTCTCTAACTGGTTCTGCTTTGCCAAGTGAATTCTGATGGATTCAACAGCCAGCACAAATGCATGTTCCTCTTTTGGTAATTATATTGCTTGTTCCCTTTATTAAAACTTCTCTGGTCAATGAAAGGTCAAATTCTCTACTTACTTACTTACACCTACCTAAGTTTGTATCAAGTTAATTTTGACTTGGTTTCTTTATTTTTTCTTATCACCTTCTGACTCTAGAATATTCAGTCTAGGGATCAGTGAGACAGCATGGAGGTGGGGCATTTGCCTTGCATACAGAAGGACAGTGGTTTGAATCCCAGCATCCCATATGATCCTCCGAGCCTGCCAGGGGCGATTCTGAGCATAGAGCCAGGAGTAACCCCTGAGCACTGCCAGGTGTGACCCAAAAACCAAAAAAAAAAAAAAAAAAAAGTATTCAGTCCTGATTTTCCTCATCCTATTAAGTTTGCTTTATTTCTAGGGACGATGTTTTATATAGTCAGTGAACATTGATTGGTACAATAATGATTGCCAAGTATCAAGAATGGTACCTCATACATAGAAACATTCAGTATATGTTTACTAAAAGAAGAAATCATTTATTTTAAAATTTTCATCCTATCTCGGGCTGGGAAGGTGGCGCTAGAGGTAAGGTGTCTGCCTTACAAGCGCTAGCCAAGGAACGGACCGCGGTTCGATCCCCCGGCGTCCCATATGGTCCCCCCAAGCCAGGGGCGATTTCTGAGCACATAGCCAGGAGTAACCCCTGAGCGTCAAACGGGTGTGGCCCAAAAACCAAAAAAAAAAAAAAATTTTCATCCTATCTCCTCATTAAACATTTACTTTCTTTTCATTTTGGGTTTCACTGGTCAACAGTAATTGCACTGCATACCTCCAGACTGTTCAGAGTATCAATCGATTCATCACTCAATCCCAGGATCTAGACATAGTCTGACATATGATCTATCAGGTCAAGTTTAAATACTCACTGTAGGTCTCTCCAGTTCTGTTCTACCAACAACAAAAATAATTTAACTTATTCACTAAAAGTCCACTTTATGCCCTCAAACAGTTCCAAACCCAAATATATTTCAACTGGCATATTAATTCTATACCCCAAACACTGCAACAGGCAATTTTGAAATAAAAAATAGTCTGCAAAAAGAAATCTTCATTTTACTGGAAATAACCAATTATGCATTATTCAGTCTTTCTGTCCTCAGAGAGGTGTATGTGTGTGACTCAAGCTAGAATTCTTCTGATACATTAAATATTTAATACAAATAGATATGAAAATATATTTTTAAATTTGGGCCAAATACAGTGAATTTCATATTCTTTGATGTCATTCGGTTATAGTTCAATTCTTTTAGATAAAAGTTTAAATTAATGATATGGCCATTTTCTGGAAATGAGTTATTTGTTTGGGAAAACTACCTGAAGGAAGTTGTAGGAGGAGTAAACCAATTGAAACAAAAAGATATCAGGTTGGGGGCCAGAGCAATAGCACAGTAGGTAGGGACTTTGCCTTGCATGCAACTGATCCAGGTTTGATCAGTGGCATCCATATGGTCACCTGAACCTGCCAGAAGTGAGTCCTGAGAGCAGAGCTAGAAGTAAGCCTTGAGTATTGCTTTTCACCAAAGCTGGTTGGTTTCCATTTGTGACTATTGTCACCTTTCCGTAGGCTAAATGCTATCTCACCTGGACAGGGAGACCCTCCACATCTGGGAGGGGTCTATGGAAGGTAACAAAGGGTTTGCCTGAAAAGTGTAAAGGGGATTGAGAGAGATTCAGTGAGGGATTCAGAAAGAAGCTTCAGCAGGAGGAGATAGGATGGAGAGATGGCAGAGTCAGGATTAGATGGAGAGCAGCTGCAGAGAGGTTAGCTTTGTAGCCATGTAAGATACATGCATGGTGGTTAGAACCTTGCGATAAACTTGATGTCTCCTGAACCTGACTGCCCGTGGATCATTTCCTCGCCACTACCCTGAACCCGCAGACCCGCCAGCTGGAAGGGGGAGCAGGTGCCTGGCCCAGCCGAGAAAGGCCGCACCATCCATCCACCTTCATCCAGCACCATCCAGGACATTTATTAATTTAATTAATTCTACAGACTATTACCAATTTAAAAGGCTCCTTAGATACAAGAGCCCCCCACTGAGTGGAAGAAACTACCCAATACCCATTAGACAAGGGGTTAATCTCCAAAATATACAAGGCACTGACAGAAATTTACAAGAAAAAAAAATCTAATTCTATCAAAAAATGGGGAGAAGAAATGGACAGACACTTTGACCAAGAAGAAATACAAATGGTCAAAAGACACATGAAAAAATGCTCCAAATCACTAATCATCAGGGAGATGCAAATCAAAACAACTATGAGGTACCACCTCACACCGCAGAGATTGACACACATCACAAAGAATGAGAACAAGCAGTGTTGGGGGGATGTGGAGAGAAAGGAACTCTTATCCACTGCTGGTGGGAATGCCATCTAATTCAACCTTTATGGAAAGCAATATGGAGATTCCTCCAAAAACTGGAAATCGAGCTCCCATACGACCCAGCTATACCACTCCTAGGAATATACCCTAGGAACACAAAAATACAATACAAAAATCTCTTCCATACACCTATATTCATTGCAGCACTATTTACCATAGCAAGACTCTGGAAACAGCCAAGATACCTTTCAACAGATGAATGGCTAAAGATACACAATGGAATATTATGCAGCTGTCAAGGAGAGATGAAGTCATAAAATTTTCCTATACATGGATGTACATGGAATCTATTATGCTGAGTGAAATAAGTCAGAGAGAGAGAGAAAGATGCAGAATGGTCTCACTCATCTATGGGTTTTAAGAAAAATGAAAGACATTCTTGCAATAATAACTTTCAGACACAAAAGAGAAAAGAGCTGGAAGTTACAGCTCACCTCATGAAGCTCACCACAAACAGGGATGAGTTTAGTTAGAGAAATAACTACGTTTTGAACTGTCCTAATAATGAGAATGTACGAGGGAAATAGAAAGCCTGTCTAGAGTACAGGCGGGGGTTGGGTGGGGAGGAGGGAGATTTGGGACATTGGTGATGGGAATGTTGCACTGGTGATGGGTGGTGTTCTTTACATGACTGAAACCCAAACACAATCATGTATGTAATAAAGTTGTTTAAATAAAAAAATTAAAATAAATAAAAGGCTCCTTAGTTTTAACCCCAAGGTCAAACATCTCTTTTCTGTACACGCTTGCTAGCTGACAGAAAAATATAATAGCCCTTCCTACCATGGCATGACTCCAATAGGCTGACGAAGACTCCCCAAAACATTATCTCCTCTTTCCAGTTGTCTCCTCTCCCCTCTTCTCTCTCCTCTCTCTTCTCCCATTTCCTCTGCCCCCTTTGCTCTCCCTTTCTCAACCTTCTTCTCTGTCTCTACCTGTCTGTCTTTATGTCTTTCTCTCTGTGTCTTTCTCTGTCTCTACCTGTTTGTTTTTTTTTGGGGGGGGCCACACCCGGCGGTGCTCAGGGGTTACTCCTGGCTGTCTGCTCAGAAATAGCTCCTGGCAGGCACGGGGGGGGGGGCGGGGGGGCATATGGGACACCGGGATTCGAACCAACCACCTTAGGTCCTGGATCGGCTGCTTGCAAGGCAAACACCGCTGTGCTATCTCTCCGGGCCCTGTCTGTCTCTTTCTATCTCTCTTTCTCTGTTTCTGTCTCTCGTACACCCCCAACCCCCCAGAAAGCAGTTCAACCCCTCTCTGGAGCTATTCTCAGGTTAGATCCAATGTATAGTCACTCAGCCTGTCAGGAAACTCAATGGATGTGCTCAGTGGATGTTTCCATCATCAACCCTGATGGAAACAAGAAACCCAAAGAGTCCCTCAGCAAGGGCCAGGATCTGGGCCTGGTTGCTACTAAGGCTGAGACTGTGTGGGTCAGATTAGAGGAAGAACAGGGTGGTGGAGATGGCCAAGACAGGGAATCACGGGGAGCAGGGAGGTCTGGAAATGCAAATATGGTACTATTGAAGCAGGAGAGGAAGCAGCCTGCCTGGATCAGGTAGTGTCTTTGTTATCCCACCTGGGCATGGCCCAAACTGCCCTCGAGCCCACGTTGGGCATCCCCACCATTTGGAACACAGAAATGAAACCCTGAAAAAATAAAAAGTGAACCTGGACAGATGGCCTTTTAGAGTGAGCCTCCTGGGGCCGCCTTCTTCACTGGGTCAGCAGTCTGAGTCAGCCTTGAGGGAAGGGCGCCTTCTGAATCGGGTACCAGATTGAGAGTAATTGCTCCCCTGGGGCCTTGCCGAGTTTTTCCAAGTGCTGTGGAGTTCACATGCCTCTTCCAGGCAGAGAGACGAAGTTTGCAGACAAGAAGCAGAATGCTGAGATGCCCCGTTAGAATGCAGACAAAAATCAGAGCGCTAAAATACCCCGCGAGAATACAGGCAAAAATTGCAATGCTGAAATGACCTTTAAGAACTCAATAGTGATCAGATATGCACACTTATCCAAAACAAAAAAATAATTTAAGGATCTCTAGCATAAAGGAAAGGAAATATTTGTAAATAGAAATTTTTTTCCTGAGGAAAGAAAATTCTTGAAGAATTAATACTAAAGACTTGGGGGCCAATTTTCTATAAAAAAAAAAAAAAGACACTTCCTTCCCCATAGTCACAAGTCATCCAGGACATTCACATGGAAGTCTTATTAGTGGATAAAAAAAAAACTTTCAGAGGAAATCGTAATTTTAATATTTTTAAAAGTCAAGATACAAATCTATACAACTCAAAAAAAATTTTTGGCTGCATCCAGCCATGCTCAGGGGTTACTCCTGGCTCTGCACGCAGGAATTACTCCTAGCAGGACTTGGAGGACCATTAGGATGCCAGGGATCAAACCCAGGCATGTGTGTGAAAGGCAAGTGCCCAACCCACTGTTCTATGACTCCACCCCTGGCTTTAAGCATTTTTAAAAAAGAAAATAAACCAAAAAATTGAAAGGAAAAAAAAAAGTAAACCAAACTAAACTTTCTGAAAAGGAAGCAAATCAAACAGTAAAAAACTCCTGGATTATGAGAGTCTAATTGTGGGGATAAGGGAGTGAGCATATTGGATAAAGGGAGTCAATTAGATGATGATGAATATAGATTAGACATTTAATTGAGATGATGATACAGTGTGCACAGATGTCAAATTGTGTGACACATCTGAATCCTACATAATGTTATAAACTAGTGGTATCAGCCAAAAAAATTTATATGATGTAAACTAGTGGTGTCAACCAAAAACATTTACATGACTATAAAACAAAATAAAGGATTCTAGAGAGCAAGAAGAGATCTCAAAGTGCTAGAGTTGCATGCTTTGCATGTGAGTGGTCCTGTCCCAGGTCCTAATCCCCAGTGCCACTAAGTCTTTTAGGCACTACCAGGAATGAGCCCCAGGAGGCTCACTCTAAAAGGCCATTTTTCATTCTTGTGAAAACCAATATTTTGCTTCCAAAGAGACTAAATCCAGGGGCCAGAGTCATAGCACAAGGTTTGCCTTGCATGCAGCCAACCCTAAACAGACTCTGGTTTGATTCCCAGCATCCCATATGGTCCCCTGACCCTGCCAGGCAATTTCAGAGTGCAGAGCCAAGAATAACCCCTGAGTGTTGCCCAGGTGTGACCCAAACCCCAATAAAAATATTAAATCATAGATCAAAATGTAAATGTGTGGGTCTCTATCTTACTAGTGGCAAAAGATAGACTGCTCCATCACTACTTAAATATTTTTATTTTTAACCCTTTCAAACTCTATTTAAAAGTAGACATAATGGTATTATCAACACCCTTCTATCTACCACTCAGAGTTAAGAATTTGCCAGATTTTGGCAGGTCTAGTTCACCCTTTTTTGAGGTTTTATGTTTCCTTTTGATTTTTTTGTTTCTGGAACGAAGCCTGGTTTTTTGTTTAGCTAACTTAGTTTAAAGGAAATCTAAAAGGTGTTTTCATTCTAGTATCAAATAATTTCAATACTCATATGCATGATATGGTCACTTACTCCTCTAGTTCAAAACCAATATCCCAGCTGAACAAAAGAACATAATATCAAATTCCTGGCGAAGATTTCTCATTGTTTGCTCAACCACTCCTCCATAAGAATGATGGAGTACTGACTGAACTTCGCTGGATCTCAGATGCCAGCACCCTTCTGCCTCTCTACTCTGCTGTCCTGCATTTTCGGCCTGATTTCACCCTTGGTGCGGCTCATCAGCCAGCCTGCCTTCCTGTGAGCTTTCCGGGGAGTCTGCCTTCCCGTGAGCCTTCCGTGGAGGTGAGTGGACACGCCCAGAAAGGGAGGAGCCACTGAACTTCGCTGGATCTCAGATGCCAGCACCCTTCTGCCTCTCTACTCTGCTGTCCTGCATTTTTGGCCTGATTTCATCCTGGTTGCGGCCCATCTGCCAGCCTGCCTTCCTGTGAGCCTTCCGTGGAGGTGAGTCGACACGCCCAGAAAGGGAGAAGCCAGAGGAGCATGGTTGCACCGCTCCCCTTCGCGACGGTGCACAGCATTTAGCCGATGAATACAATCACAACACGTAGAAAAACACGCAGTACTAGTGTGACAATGGGGAAACAACACGGGCCAGTGCCAGACATAGAGAATGAAGATGGCAACTCTGATGACTTGAACATGACCAACCACCTAGTCAGTCTCTCAGATAAGGAGTTTAGAGTTGCAATATGGAACATGTTCAAAGAACTCAAACAAAGTATAGAAGAGAAAACTAAAAAGAATCAGGAGAATATGAAGATAGAAATGAGAAAACTCCAAACAGAAATTTCAGATCAAATAACAGGTCTGAGAAACTCAGTAGATGAATTGAAGAAAAACATGTTTGAGATTTCCCACAGGTTAACAGCAGCTGAGGATAGAATCAGTACACTGGAAGATGAGATACATAACAATTACATACAGCAGAAGAAATTGGAAAAAAGCCTCAAAGCAAATGATCAAACAATGGAAAAATTACTCAAAGAATGGGAACAGATGAAAATAGAAGTCTATGATAAGCTCAACAGAAACAACTTAAGAATCATTGGAGTCCCAGAGACTCAGGAAGAAAATCTCCAGGAAGAATCAACAGTCAAGAACATCATTAAAGAGAAACTACCAGAGATAATGAATACATGTGATCAAATCCTGCATGCCCGAAGAGTGCCAACTAAAAGAGACCCCAGAAAAAACACCCCAAGACACATCCTAGTCACTATGACGAATCCCATAGATAGAGACAGAATTCTGAAAGCAGCAAGATCGAAAAGAGAAATTACATTCAAGGGAACATCCTTGAGATTTACTGCAGACCTGTCACCAGAAACACTCAAGGCCAGAAGGCAGTGGTGGGACATAGTGACAAAACTCAATGAAATAAATGCTTCGCCTAGAATACTGCACCCAGCAAAACTCACTTTCAGGTTTGAAGGAACAATACATAGTTTCACAGACAAACAACAGCTCAAAAACTTCACAGACTCAAAACCATTCTTAAAAGAAAAACTGAACGGCATACTTTAAGACAAGGCTTACCAACAGACACACCAAACTTTAATATAAAGATGGCACTAACTCCCAGGACAATTCTTTCTCTCAATGTCAATGGACTAAATGCACCAGTTAAGAGACACAGAGTGGCTAAATGGATCAAAAAACTCAATCCAACCTTCTGCTGCCTACAAGAAACGCACCTGAATAGTCAGAACAAACATAGGCTCAAAATAAAAGGCTGGAGGAAAATCATCCAAGCAAACAACACCCAAAAAAAAGCAGGAGTGGCCATATTAATATCAGATGATGCAAACTTTATACTTAGGAAAGTTGTAAGGGACAAAGATGGACATTTTGTATTAATCAAGGGATATGTACAGCAGGAAGAAATCACCCTCCTAAACATATATGCACCGAATGAGGGGCCAGCAAAATATTTAATACAACTGTTGACAAATCTGAAAAATAATATCAATAACAACACAATAATTGTGGGAGACCTCAACACGGCATTGTCAACACTAGACAGGTCAACCAGACTGAAACCCAACAAGAATATACTAGACCTGAGGAGAGAAATGGAAGAAAGAGGCCTAGTAGATATATACAGGACACTCCACCCCCAGAAGCCTGGATACACATTTTTCTCTAATGTACATGGGACATTCTCTAGGATAGACTACATGTTAGCACACAAAACATACCTCGATAATATCAAGAGGATAGAAATTTTGCAGGCTGCCTTTGCTGACCACAAAGCCCTGAAATTATATATAAACTACAAAGGGACACAGAAGAATGATGGAGTACTTGCCAACCTTTGGTTTTGAAAAGTAATGATGAACCTATTCATCACTAAACCATAAAAGAATGTGAGGTCTTCCTTGAATTTGGAATTTTTGTTCCAATTCATATCATTTTACTTATTCATTTTTATAATCTCGGCACCCTGTATGATCAACTGCTCTAGGTTTAATAAAAAGAGTTGAAAAGAAGTGGTAAGTGTGAGGTTTTCTTGAAACATCATCACGAGTTTCAGTTTTAAGACACAAAAATGAGCAAAGTCAATGACAAACACAATTATGACCTGAATCATACAATATACAGAGATATGATGCACCCAGTTTTTGGTCCATCATTTGGCTTGTTCTCCAATGATATTGAAAAAAAAACAACATTCTATTTTCTTCTCATCTAACAATGATTGGCCTCCATTTCCATGAGTTCTTTTTAATCAAAAGACGCCTTTGGATATGTGAGTCAGTATTAGGTCAAGTGGCAGATTTTTATATTCTCCATTTGTTCAGCAAAATGAAACTTTTAAAAGACAGTCAATAAATCACTCTGCCACCTGAAAAGTGAACCGGGGAAAAAAAAGATAATTGCAGTGATAAGAAAAATTAGAAAATGATTTAAAAAAAATCACACACACAATCACTTCATTCATAAAGCAGAGACAAACTTATTCCAGTAGCTAGTGTATCAACCGTTCTTTTCCTTCTGTCAAGAAGCCTCAGCTACCAGGTCTCTAAATATAGAAAATCAGTTTAAGTCATGACTCTGGGACTATAAAATGGTAGGAGCATTTTTATAAGACCCTGCAGTCTCATTTTTCATAATTAATATCAATGATGAATTACAAATCACAAAACTATATCATCAGCTCTCCATAGCAGGATCTCTGTTCTCCCCTACCCTGCTCTGTCCTCTAGCTGGTGGAAAGGCATCAATTCTGAGTTCATGTTGGCAGCACCCATCCTGCCTTTTACTCCACTGGTTCCCAGATGATTTCATTTCTGAATCTTTACTGTGCCACAACAAAATGTTGAATGAAAAGGCCACAGTCTTAGGTGGCTATAGGGAGAATCAAAGCCTCAAACTTCGCAATCATTGCCTGAAAAGCTTTTACCGCCTCAGATGCTTGAGCCCCAACCTAGACCAGGCTGAATAGGAGAGCTGGAAAAGGAACCAAGAGTTGCTAATAGTTTTTAAAATTTCCCAAGTGATTTCAATGGGCAGTCAATGATAGGGCCTTATTGCACTGGTCTACATGAATATCTGGGTCCTCCTTATATATTTTGTAGGCCCTTGTATATTTATGTAGGCCCTTGTATATCCACATAGGCTCTTTTAGATTCACATAGACTCATGTATGTTTATGTAGACTCTTGTGCATTTATGTAGCCTTTGTGTATTTACATAATTCTTGTATATTCGTGTATATCTTGTATATTCATGGAGCTCTTGCATATTCATATAGGCACTTGCATATTTATGTAGCTCCTTGTATAGGCCTTTGTATATTCATATAAACCTTTGTATATTCATGTAGCTCCTTGTATATTCATATAGGCCCTTGCATATTCTTGTAACCTCTTGTATATTTATGTAGGCCCTTTTATATTCATTTAACATCTTGTATATTTATATAGGACTTTGCATATTCATGTAGCTCCCTTGAAAATTGATGTACATCCCTGTCTTTCTTTTTTTTTTTTTAATGCATAATTTTTTTATTTAAACACCTTGATTACATACATGATTGTGTTTGGGTTTCAGTCATAAAAGGAACACCACCCATCACCAGTGCAACATTCCCATCACCCAAGTCCCAAATCTCCCTCCTCCCCACCCAACCCCCGCCTGTACCCTAAACAGGCTCTACATTTCCCTCATACATTCTCAATATTAGGACAGTTCAAAATGTAGTTATTTCTCTAACTAAACTCATCACTCTTTGTGGTGAGCTTCCTGAGGTGAGCTGGAACTTCCAGCTCTTTTCTCTTTTGTGTCTGAAAATTATTATTACCAGGGTGTCTTTCATTTTTCTTAAAACCCATAGATGAGTGAGACCATTCTGCGTTTTTCTCTCTCTCTCTGACTTATTTCACTCAGCATAATAGATTCCATGTACATCCATGTATAGGAAAATTTCATGACTTCATCTCTCCTGACAGCTGCATAATATTCCATTGTGTATATGTACCACAGTTTCTTTAGCCATTCGTCTGTTGAAGGGCATCTTGGTTGTTTCCAGAGTCTTGCTATGGTAAATAGAGCTGCAATGAATATAGGTGTAAGGAAGGGGTTTTTGTATTGTATTTTTGTGTTCCTAGGGTATATTCCTAGGAGTGGTATAGCTGGATCGTATGGGAGCTCAATTTCCAGTTTTTGGAGGAATCTCCATATCGCTTTCCATAAAGGTTGAACTAGACAGCATTCCCACCAGCAGTGGATAAGAGTTCCTTTCTCTCCACATCCCCGCCAACACTGTTTATTCTCATTCTTTGTGATGTGTGCCATTCTCTGGGGTGTGAGGTGGTATCTCATCGTTGTTTTGATTTGCATCTCCCTGATGATTAGTGATGTGGAACATTTTTTCATGTGTCTTTTGGCCATGCGTATTTCTTCTTTGTCAAAGTGTCTGTTCATTTCTTCTCCCCATTTTTTGATGGGGTTAGATGTTTTTTTCTTGTAAAGTTCTGTCAGTGCCTTGTATATTTTGGAGATTAGCCCCTTATCTGATGGGTATTGGGTGAATAGTTTCTCCCACTCAGTGGGTGGCTCTTGTATCCTGGGCACTATTTCCTTTGAGGTGCAGAAGCTTCTCAGCTTAATATATTCCCATCTGTTAATCTCTGCTTTCACTTGCTTGGAGAGTGCAGTTTCCTCCTTGAAGATGCCTGTAATGTCCTGTAGTGTTTTGCCTATGTGCTGTTCTATATATCTTATGGTTTTGGGGCTGATATCGAGGTCTTTAATCCATTTGGATTTTACCTTTGTACATGATGTTAGCTGGGGGTCTAAGTTTAATATTTTGCAAGTGGCTATCCAATTGTGCCAACACCACTTGTTGAAGAGGCTTTCCCTGCTCCATTTAGGATTTCCTGCTCCTTTATCAATAATTAGATGGTTGTATCTCTGGGGAACATTTTCTGAGTATTCAAGCCTATTCCACTGATCTGAGGACCTATCTTTATTCCAATACCATGCTGTTTTGATAACTGTTGCTTTGTAGTACAGTTTAAAGTTGGGAAAAGTAATTCCTCCCATATTCTTTTTCCCAATGATTGCTTTAGCTATTCGAGGGTGTTTATTGTTCCAAATGAATTTCAAAAGTGTCTGATCCACTTCTTTGAAGAATGTCATGGGTATCTTTAGAGGGATGGCATTAAATCTGTATAATGCCTTGGGGAGTATTGACATTTTGATGATGTTAATCCTGCCAATCCATGAGCAGGGTATGTGTTTCCATTTCCGTGTGTCCTCTCTTATTTCTTGGAGCAGAGTTTTATAGTTTTCTTTGTATAGGTCCTTCACATATTTAGTCAAGTTGATTCCAAGATATTTGAGTTTGTGTGGTACTATTGTGAATGGGGTTGTTTTCTTAATGTCCATTTCATCCTTATTACTATTGGTATATAGAAAGGCCATTGATTTTTGTGTGTTAATTTTGTAGCCTGCCACCTTGCTATATGAGTCTATTGTTTCTAGAAGCTTTTTGATAGAGTCTTTAGGGTTTTCTAAGTAGAGTATCATGTCATCTGCAAACAGTGAGAGCTTGACTTCTTCTTTTCCTATCTGGATTCCCTTGATATCCTTTTCTTGCCTAATCGCTATAGCAAGTACTTCCAGTGCTATGTTGAATAGGAGTGGTGAGAGAGGACAGCCTTGTCTTGTGCCAGAATTTAGAGGGAAGGCTTTCAGTTTTTCTCCATTGAGGATAATATTTGCCACTGGCTTGTGGTAGATGGCCTTCACTATATTGAGAAAGGTTCCCTCCATTCCCATCTTGCTGAGAGTTTTGATCAAGAATGGGTGTTGGACCTTATCAAATGCTTTCTCTGCATCTATTGATATGATCATGTGGTTTTTATTTTTCTTGTTATTGATGTTGTGTATTATGTTGATAGATTTACGGATGTTAAACCAGCCTTGCATTCCTGGGATGAAACCTACTTGATCGTAGTGGATGATCTTCTTTTCGAGGCATTGAATCCTATTTGCCAGGATTTTGTTGAGGATCTTTGCATCTGCATTCATCAGTGATATTGGTCTGTAATTTTCTTTTTTGGTAGCGTCTCTGTCTGGTTTAGGTATCAAGGTGATGTTGGCTTCATAAAAGCTATTTGGAAGTGTTTCTGTTTGTTCAATTTCATGAAAGAGTCTTGCCAAGATTGGCAGTAGTTACTCTTGGAAAGTTTGATAGAATTCATTAGTGAATCCATCTGGACCTGGGCTTTTGTTTTTCGGCAGACATTTGATTACTGTTTTAATTTCATCAATGGTGATGGGGGTGTTTAGATATGCTACATCCTCTTCCTTCAACCGTGGAAGATTATAAGAGTCCAAGAATTTATCCATTTCTTCCAGGTTCTCATTTTTAGTGGCGTAGAGTTTTTCAAAGTAGTTTCTGATTACCCTTTGAATCTCTGTCATATCAGTAGTGATCTCTCCTTTTTCATTCCTGATACGAGTTATCAAGTTTCTCTCTCTCTCTTTCTTTGTTAGGTTTGCCAGTGGTCTATCAATCTTGTTTATTTTTTCAAAGAACCAACTTCTGCTTTCGTTGATCTTTCGGATTGTTTTTTGAGTTTCCACTTCGTTGATTTCTGCTCTCAGCTTTGTTATTTCCTTCTGTCTTCCTATTCTTGGGTCCTTTTGTTGAGCATTTTCTAGTTCTATTAGCTGTGTCATTAAGCTACTCAGGTAAGCTCCTTCTTCCTTCCTGATGTGTGCTTGCAAAGCTATAAATTTTCCTCTCAGTACTGCTTTTGCTGTGTCCCATAGGTTCTGAGAGTTTGTGTCTTTATTGTCATTTGTTTCCAGGAACCTTTTTATTTCCTCCTTGATTTCATCTCGGACCCACTGGTTATTGAGCATGAGGCTGTTTAACTTCCAGGTGTTAAAGTGTTTCTTCTGAGTCCCTTTGGAGTTCACAAATAATTTCAGAGCCTTGTGGTCAGCGAAGGTAGTCTGCAAAATTTCTATCCTCTTGATCTTATGGAGGTATGTTTTATGTGCCAGCATGTAGTCTATCCTGGAGAATGTCCCATGTACATTGGAGAAGAATGTGTATCCAGGTTTCTGGGGATGGAGTGTCCTATATATATCCACTAGGCCTCTTTCTTCCATTTCTCTCCTCAGGTCTAGTATATTCTTGTTGGGTTTCAGTCTGGTTGACCTGTCCAGTGTTGACAAAGCCGTGTTAAGGTCCCCCACAATTATTGTGTTGTTGTTGATATTATTTTTCAGATTTGTCAACAGTTGTATTAAATATTTTGCTGGCCCCTCATTCGGTGCATATATGTTTAGGAGAGTGAATTCTTCCTGCTCTACGTACCCCTTGATTAATATAAAATGTCCGTCTTTGTCCCTTACAACCTTCCTGAGTATAAAGTTTGCATTATCTGATATTAGTATGGCCACTCCAGCTTTTTTATGGGTGTTGTTTGCTTGGATAACTTTTCTCCAGCCTTTTATTTTGAGTCTATGTTTGTTCTGACTATTCAGGTGCGTTTCTTGTAGGCAGCAGAAGGTTGGATTGAGTTTTTTGATCCATTTAGCCACTCTGTGTCTCTTAACTGGTGCATTTAGTCCATTGACGTTGAGAGAAAGAATTGTCCTGGGATTTAACGCCATCTTTATTTCAAAATTTGGTGTGTCTTTTGGGTAGTCTTGTCTTAGATTAGGTCTTTCAGTTTTTCTCTTAAGACTGGTTTTGTGTCTGTGAAGTTTCTGAGCTGTTTTTTGTCTGTGAAACCATGTATTCTTCCATCAAACCGGAAAGTGAGTTTTGCTGGGTATAGTATTCTGGGTGAAGCATTCATTTCATTCAGTCTTGTCACAATATCCCACCACTGCTTTCTGGCATTGAGCGTTTCTGGTGACAGGTCTGCTGTAAATCTCAGGGAAGCTTGCTTGAACATGATTTCCCCTTTTGATCTTGCTGTTTTCAGAATTCTGTCTCTATCTGTGGGATTTGTCATTGTGACTAGGATGTGTCTTGGGGTGGTTTTTCTGGGGTCTCTTTTGGTTGGTACTCTTCGGGCATGCAGGATTTGATCACATATATTCTTTAGCTCTGGA
Organism: Suncus etruscus; assembly: GCF_024139225.1. Taxonomy (NCBI): domain Eukaryota; kingdom Metazoa; phylum Chordata; class Mammalia; order Eulipotyphla; family Soricidae; genus Suncus; species Suncus etruscus. Next base: position 117,559,804 of record NC_064855.1, read on the forward strand.
AGTTTCTCTTTAATGATGTTCTTGACCATTGATTCTTCCTGGAAATTTTCTTCCTGGGTCTCTGGGACTCCAATGATTCTTAAGTTGTTTCTGTTGATCTTATCATAGACTTCTATTTTCGTCTGTTCCCATTCTTTGACTAATTTTTCCATTGTCTGCTCATTTGCTTTAAGTTTTTTGTCCAATCTCTCCTGCTGTATGGAATTGTTATGTATCTCATCTTCCACAGCACCAAGTCTATTCTCAGCTTCTGATACCCTGTCCCAGAGCTTATCCATTTTGTCATTCACTTCGTTTACTGACTTTTTCAGTCCTGTTAGTTGACATGTTATTTCAGTTTGGAGTTTTGTCATTTCTGCCTTCATATTTTCTTGGTTCTTATTAGTGTTCTGTTCAACTCGATCCATGGTTTCTTGGAGTCTTTTGAGCACCTTCCATATTGCTAGTCTAAAGTCCTTATCTGAGAGGTTGATTAGTTGTTCAGTCATTATCTGGTCCTCAGAATTGTCATCTTCATTCTCTATGTCTGATTCTGGCCTGCGTTGTTTCCCCATTGTCACACTTGTATTGTGGGTTTTTTCTACGTGTTGTGGTGGTATTCATTGTCTATGTGATGTAGGCAGCACACTCCTCTGGCTCCTCCCTTTCTGGATGGGCTGACTTGCCTCTAAGGGAGGGGAGTCCTCCGTGGATGAAGCCTCACACTGGGTCAAATCTTAGGCCCGAGCATGCAACAGAGAAGACAGTCCAGAGAGAAATGTTTGCTTCTGTGATATAGCGCCGTTCTTAGTGTGATTTTTCCTTCTTGTTGCAATGGAGTTCTTTCCTTAGAAAGAGTGCACGGCCGCGTAGCGAAGCGGAGCCTCTTTTTGCCCCACTCGCAAGAGTTTCACGCAAGAGGACAGTAGACAGACATAGACAGGTCACACTCACATTCTTTCACAGCTGAGCCCCACTGGGCCGGTGTACTTTTGCGGATTTTCCCCGCCTGGTGTCACACACAGGGAGCCAGCTTTTGCAAAGGTTAGCCGGTTTTTATGCTCTGAAGTCCCTCCCTGAAAATGGCGTCTGGGCGAGCGAGGTTTCTGGAGGCTCTTTTTGCCCCACTCGCAAGTGTTTCACGCAAGAGGACAGTAGACAGACATGGACAGGTCACACTCACAGTCTTTCACAGCTGAGCCCCACTGGGCCGGTGTACTTTTGCGGATTTTCCCCGCCTGGTGTCACACACAGGGAGCCAGCTTTTGCAAAGGTTAGCCGGTTTTTATGCTCTGAAGTCCCTCCCTGAAAATGGCGTCTGGGCGAGCGAGGTTTCTGGAGGCTCTTTTTGCCCCACTCGCAAGAGTTTCACGCAAGAGGACAGTAGACAGACATGGACAGGTCACACTCACAGTCTTTCACAGCTGAGCCCCACTGGGCCGGTGTACTTTTGCGGATTTTCCCCGCCTGGTGTCACACACAGGGAGCCAGCTTTTGCAAAGGTTAGCCGGTTTTTATGCTCTGAAGTCCCTCCCTGAAAATGGCGTCTGGGCGAGCGAGGTTTCTGGAGGCTCTTTTTGCCCCACTCGCAAGAGTTTCACGCAAGAGGACAGTAGACAGACATGGACAGGTCACACTCACAGTCTTTCACAGCTGAGCCCCACTGGGCCGGTGTACTTTTGCGGATTTTCCCCGCCTGGTGTCACACACAGGGAGCCAGCTTTTGCAAAGGTTAGCCGGTTTTTATGCTCTGAAGTCCCTCCCTGAAAATGGCGTCTGGGCGAGCGAGGTTTCTGGAGGCTCTTTTTGCCCCACTCGCAAGTGTTTCACGCAAGAGGACAGTAGACAGACATGGACAGGTCACACTCACAGTCTTTCACAGCTGAGCCCCACTGGGCCGGTGTACTTTTGCGGATTTTCCCCGCCTGGTGTCACACACAGGGAGCCAGCTTTTGCAAAGGTTAGCCGGTTTTTATGCTCTGAAGTCCCTCCCTGAAAATGGCGTCTGGGCGAGCGAGGTTTCTGGAGGCTCTTTTTGCCCCACTCGCAAGAGTTTCACGCAAGAGGACAGTAGACAGACATGGACAGGTCACACTCACAGTCTTTCACAGCTGAGCCCCACTGGGCCGGTGTACTTTCGTGGATCACATCCCTGTCTTTCAATAGTGGCTATGACTCCACAATGCATTTCTGTTTGTTACCCATTCTTTCCATTCTGTTGGCAGAAGTGTCTACAAACAGAGAGTAAAATTGGACAGAAGCACATCCAACCCCTACCCTCATCCTGTTCTGTTCACTGAAATTCTCCTCTCCTTTTACATTTCTGCATCTACTCGAAATTCAAGGTGCTTAGAGAAGACAGAAAGTTCCTTCATCGAATAGAGTTCCATCATGCATGGGGTGAAAGAGTCATATATTTTAGAACCTCTAATTGCAAAAAGCTTTGTCACCACTTACAGTACTGGGTTACCAAGGGGATTGGAAATACTGATTTACATTTCCAGCTTTATGCAGTGATGTAATCTGCCTTCCTTGACTGTTTTTCTCATACAATTATATATTAACTTTTATTCGAAGTTTGCTTCGTCTAGAAATTGACCTACTTTGTATGGCCATAACCATGAATATCATAGGATGTCATAGGACATGGCCCCAAACTGCACAGCTCTGATTAGAGGGGCCTTCACTTGCAGGATTACAAACTGTGACTTCTTTCCCGTTGGACTGAAATAAAAACATAAGTTAATTAAGACAAGATGATAAGCGATGAGTCTGTTCTGAGTCAGGGAATTGCTGCTTCAGGAAAACAAGGGCTGCTATTGCTACAATGCATTTTTATACTGGCGTGCATTAGTGTGTGTCAAGCATTCTCAGTTGATTTCTCACACCAAGATGAATAATTTTCTGCAAGACTTGTTAGATCAAGGTTAGAATTGAAAATTGACAGATGAAAAATTGAACCTCCCAAGTAAGCCAAATATTTGAACTGAACAACATGAAAGTTCAATCTCTGCCTCTTTAAGGCCTAAATCCTTCTATGCAACGATAGCTCAGAAAAATAAATTGAGCCCCTCCTCCCCCCGCACACATACACAGAAAATGAATTCTTATTTATTTTGTTTTGTTTTATGATTTTTGGATTATAACCAGCAGTGCTCAGGAAGTTACTCCTGGGTCTGTTCTCAGGGGTCACACCTGTCAGGCTCAGGGCACCATCGGAAGGATCAAACCAGAATTAGCCACATGTAAGGCAAGAGCCCTACTCTGGCTACCTCTACAGTCTCCCTAAAAAAATCCATTCTTACAAAGCATTTCTGAGCTTATGAAAATAAGATTCTGAAGGCATGCATACAGAAATATTAAATTCATCTTTCTCTGTTGGGTGTTCCACTATTTCTTAGAATATTCTGTATTTGTAACAACCAACAAATTCTCAATTCTCATTTACTTCTTGTGACAGTAATGTGTGCTAAAACAAGGAACTAAATTTTAACTTCAGTGTTATTTTTAATATCTTTATTTAAACACCTTGATTACAAATATGATTGTAGTTGGGTTTCAGTCATATAAAGAACACCCACCTTCACCAGTGCAACATTTCCATCACCAGTGTCCCAAATCTCCCTTCAAACTTCAGTTTAAGTGAGTGTTCCTTAGCCTTTTTCCAACTGAGGCTTCCTTCCAAACAGGTTTCTACCCCACTAGTTGGTCCCCTATTTATACTATTTTTCTTTTATTTATCTTTTAGAGGTTTGGGGTGGGAGGTTTGAGCCATACCTGGCAGTGCTCAGAGCTTACTTCTGGCTCTGTGTTCTATAATCACTCCTGGCAAGGCTCTAGGAACCATATTGAGGTGCTGGGGATTTAATTTGGGTCAGCCATGTACAATCCCATTTTACTATTTTTCAGTCATATTTATCCTTTCACCTGTGGTCTCCTTGAACTATCCTGAGGATCAACAGGGAGCCACATGGTCCCCCAATTAAGAAACACTGATCTAAACAAACTTTGTTTTAATCACCTCTTCTTTACCCCATTGCTAAACCAAATGATTCCCACACAACAATGGTATCACATACAATACGCATTTCTAGACTCCTTGTCAGCTCCCATTTCTCAATATATCCCCATCTCGCTCTTACTTCCTGGTACACTCTGGAAAACAAGTACAGTGATGGATCATCACTGGGGCTCTCATGGAGAATCCATCAGAGATGCCTTCCCACGGGGTCACCCTGGAGCTGTACCCTGGGACAGAGTGAACAAGCCGAGACTACATTAGGCAAGATTTGAAGGAACCAGAGGGTGAGGAGACCCTGGCTTCTGGGTAGGTGAAAGTGAGTGACTTGCTTGAATATTTCTGTGCACTGGCAGAAAAACAGAATTCACCACACAGGGCTCTACAGACATCCATTCCCATGATCAGCAGAATTGTTTGCCTAAGAGTTTTTAACTTTGGGAGCAAAATGCTAGAGAAACTTTGTCCTCAGTACACATAAGATCTTCCCAGTTTCCCCCAATATCAATACAGATAGACTATTGGGTTTTAATTTTAGGTATTAAGCTACCTTGAGTTTTCCTGTCACCAATAATAGATAATAAAATAGATAATTGGAAGTCAGTATTTTGAGCATGCTCAGCTACTATTTGCCTCTTTAACTGTATTATCTTCCTCCATTAAGCTGTAAGTTTTGTAAATATGACCTATCTCAGTTCTCCTCTATAGCCCGCCCTAGCTCTACCCAAAACATGGTACATTAATTCATCAATCAACACCTGCATAAGCCCTCTCCAATCCACTGCACTTAAACATCTTGAAACCCATGATTCTAGGGTGTTAGTTTCAAGTTGGCAGGAAACGATGACATTAACATCACCACCTTGTCAGCTCCCATTTCTCAATATATCCCCATCTCGCTCTTACTTCCTGGTACACTCTGGAAAACAAGTACCTAGTTTGTGATTGCTTAGCATTGTCCTGTTTTGATTCAAAAGTACGACCTTGGTAGAAATCAAGGAGAAAGTGGGGCCCATCTCAGGCAGAGAAGGGGTGAGCATGACTGTTGTGGCCACCACGTGCCAGCACGAATCCTTCAGCCTTCACTGAAAATGTCAAGAGCAGTCCGCTCTGCTGTGCTGCTCCCTTCTACAAGTATAATTCTGGAAGATGAGTCAGCCTTTTGCCTCCGTCTTACTCCCTCTTTATAATTCAAAGCCCTAGCCCACTCTCAAATAGTGTTTCTTAAATGTTGAGTCAAGAACAAAATATACTGAGAGACAATTGATTCAAGTTAATTTAGAGCTATCTGCCCAAAGAAGAAGTAAAATCATAATACCAGTGTCCAGATGGCTTCTATGATTAAGTAATTGGATTAAGTCATACCTAAAATTCATGGACTTTCTTCTCATGTATTATCATTTTTCCTCATTGAAGTCCATTAATCTAAGTATAGGTAAGATAGTCCATTCACTTGAATAGGATATCAGCATCAGAAGTCTATTAAATCTCTATTTTAAAAAAAAGTATGCTTTAACTCATTATAAAAATGAGTTCCTCTATTTTCTCCCTTATGATCTTTAGTGGAAAAAATATTATCATTCATTTTTATCAAGTTTTGAAGATTATTTAGTTTCTGCAAACTTCAATTGCTTCATCTGTTTATAATATGGATCATAATACTTGTACCAAAACATTTTATAAATAAATGAGATAGTACTCATAAAACACTCAGAAAAGTATAAAATGTTATGTACAAATGTTAGCTATCTGAGACCAACATTTTCTTCATTATTTTCAGCTCATGCTTTCCCCTTATACCCTCCAGCTATTTGTCTGTCATTAACTCAAAGGTTACTATGATTTTTGAAGCTGTGCCTTTTCGTTTCACCATTCATACCTGGGAAACCCAGAATTTGACTTCAAGCTCTAAACCCAGATTCAAAATATAGCTCATCTGTGGAGTAGTCTAAAAACATGGCTTCTGAGCCCATTGCCTGGATTACTGCTAACTATGGACACATCATTTCATCTCTCTGAGCCTCATGTCTAGTGTCCAGAAATTCAAAATAGGCCAGAACAATAGAATATCAGGTGAGGTACTTGCATATGAGGCATATGTCTGCCTCCGCTTCAATCTCTGGCACCCCATGTCATAATACCAGTAATTCCTGAGTACAGAGCCAGGAGTAAAACTCTGGGCACCACTGGGTATGTCCCCAAACAAAATAGAATGAGAATGAGAATGGTCTCTCCCTCAGGGATTCTATTGAGTATCAAAAGGGTATCACACAGACTATGTACTTGACAGTGGTTGACACATAAGAAATCTCACTGTAATTAATAAGATTTGAACTCAGATATGAATTCACGGTGCTAGCATGCCTATACTCTACAGATAATCTCAATCCAGTAGTATTTTTTGTCTTTACAGTTTTCAGTTGAATTCCTGGCATAAAAGTCCATGTATTTTTATTTTTTCCCATGGCCCGTGTCCATTGGGATGTATGGGGTTACTGTGAAGACTATCTACTGAGTGCCTTTTGTTGTTTTTCTTCAATGTATCATGTATAATTAAATTTCAAATTAATTGACTTTATTTCATTTACTCAAATGAATTCCATTAAAAATGAATTTGCTATGAATGCTACTCAACCCCACAATTTCTTGTTTAGATCTGAGGAGATTGGATTCAGGAGGTGAAGCAACGTGACAAAGGGCAGAACAATCCCTAAGTAGACTCAATCCACGACGCAATGACTCTGGAACAATTGGTGCCTTTCTGAGACACTGCCTTCCATCCAGTGGTGATAGTTTCACATTTGATGAGTCAGTTGTCTTAAAGTTTCGGTATTGAGGTGGGTGACATCTAGAATTAATAAGGCTAAATGTTTTCCCAAATAAGTGTTCTTACTTCTCTAATTACGTGCTTATAAACTTTGAACTTCCTTCATTAAGCCTCAATTTAGAAGGTGAGTAGCACTCTCTAGAAGTCTTGCAGCTCCCTAGAGACTGGAAAAATCTTGACCTCAAAGCCTGCTAGTTGTGTCAATCCAGAGACTGGATGCTCTTTGCTTGCTCGCACCACCTTAAAATGTGTACCAGGACCCAAATGATAGCTCATTATGTTTGTGGGTGTATGCTTTTACATGAAGGAGATCCCCATTGAGCCCCAGAATCATTTGAACCTTTCTGAGTACTGTCAAAAGTGAGTGCTGTCTGGCCCGGAGAGATAGCATAGCGGCGTTTGCCTTGCAAGCAGCCGATCCAGGACCAAAGGTGGTTGGTTTGAATCCCAGTGTCCCATATGATCCCTCGTACCTGCCAGGAGCTATTTCTGAGCAGATATCCAGGAGTGACCCCTGAGCACCACCGGGTGTGGCCCAAAAACCAAAAAAAAAAAAAAAAAGTGAGTGCTCTCAAGTGAGCACTAGAAATAATCACTGAGCACCAACAGATGTGACCCACTCCCCCAAACTGGAAGGACAATTCCTCTGCCTTCCAGGTCAGTGTATCTCAGAGGAACATGAAGGAGAATGTAACTGGAGAGAAGAACTCAACAGAAGAAACCAAACTAAGCACTTTGTTTCAAGATAGATTGCCAAGGGCTCACTTCCAGAAACTTTTCCTCACCTCCATTTAAAACATTTTATTTACCAGGATGGACCTGGGTTCAATTCCTGGCATCCCATGTGGTCCCCCAAGCCAGGAACAATTTCTGAGTGCATAGCCAGGAGTAACCCCTGAGCATCACCAGGTGTTCCCCCCCCCAAAACAAAACAAAACAAAACAAAAATTAAAAATAAATAGGGACTGGAGTGGTAGCACAAGCCATAAGGCATCTGCCTTGCGTGTTCTAGTCTAGGATGGACCGCAGTTTGATCCCCTAGCGTCCCATATGGTACCCCAAGCCAGGAGTGATTTCTGAGTGCAGAGCCAGGAGTAACCCCTGAGCGTCACCGGGTGTGGCCCCAAAACCAAAAATAAATAAATAAATAAATAAATATTTTTATTTATTAATAATTTTAATTGAATCATTGTGGAATACATCGTTACAAAGTTCTCCATGATTGAGTTTCAGTCATATCCAACCACCATCTTTTCACCAATGCACCAGTGGCCCCAGTTTCCCTCCATTCCACCTACCTCTATGGCAAACATCCTCTCTCTCAAGTAAAAGTCACCCTCAAATGGGAGCTTTAGTATGTCAAGGAAATACATGACCCATGCAGGGCATGATTTCACACTGAACATACGCCATGAAACATACACTTCTACATGCTGTGATGAGCCCAGGGAGGGATCTGAATATTCACCGTTCACTGAGCTTCAAAGGGAGACCCCTGCCAGGACACAGCAAGCAATGTTCCCCTGGCTGTCTGATCTCCTGAGATCCAACACAGATTTAAAAAAATCCGTTATAGGCCCAAGAGTCTCCAGTGCCTCATGTCCTTGCCAACACCCGTAGCTGGATCCATCATTGACCTGGAACACACTCAACGCACTCTCAAATATTCTCCAACCACAGACAAAAACCATGAAATATTCTATTTTCCCTGGAGTAACGTTTGTTGAGTGGAGTAAAGTATGGGCCTAGGCCAGCCTCGCCATGCTCATGGTCCTTCATGGGGGGGGGGGGGGAGTGTCTGAAAATGAGTGTCTTATTTCAAGACAAAAGGTGGGAGAATACGGGGTTTCCAAACCACCACCAGGAACACTTGAATCTTTTTCCTGCTTCCAGAAGTACCTAAATGAGGAGCAAATTCTTGGGAAAATGATAAGGATGAAAGACAACCCACATATAGGTGGTCAAAAATGTACAGTTGGTAAAGATCCTTTGTATGACTGAAACACAATCATGAACAACTTTGTAACAGTGTCTCTCATTGTGATTCCATTTAAGTGTTTATTTAACTCATAAAAAAATAAATAAAGGACAACCTGTGCTTGTAGTTTCTGATTCCTTTGACTACTGGCAAGGTAGCCAGAACCATCTTTGTTCCCCTGTGTATAAGATGAAGACTCTGGACTGGGATGGCTCTAAGATTCAGTCACCTATGTATTCATTTCCCATCCCAACACTTCCTGGCTCCAAGCTCTGTAGACCATGGTCCCTACCTCAGAAAAAAAAATCAAGGATGCAGTGTCCAGACATACCCTAAGAACTTGATTTTTGAACAACTGAATATTTGAGTCTTTCAATATTTTATAATGGCTTCTTCTTTACGGCTGTATTCAAATGCCAGAATTGATCTTTTCAAAGACCTACTTTATAAGAAACTCTGGAAAAAAATGGTTTTTAAGGAAATCTCTTATGTAAGTTTATATGTGGGCATAATTTTGTTTGAGGGGGGAAATTTTCCTCTTTACTTTTTTGACAATGCTAAAGAAAGATCCAAATATATTTTATTTTATTTTATTTGTATGAGTTTAGAGATGGAAGAGTGTCTTGCCTTCTTCCTACAAAATCTATAGTCTCTAGTTCCTGTCTTTTTGGGGGAGGGGAGTGATAATAGTCAAACCCAGCAATGCTCAGGGGTTACTCCTATATCTGCACTCAGGAATGTTTGGGGGACCATTTGGAATGCTGGATCAGTCACATGCAAGGCACACTACTCACTGTATTATGTTTCCAGTCCTGATGCAAATAAATTTTATATACATTGACAAAATATTAAGGGATCTATCATTCACATAGCTAAAAAAAACATCAACAAGGAAATCTACCTGGAAATTGTGAATTGGGGAATGGTGGGGGATGCCCATGGGAAATAGTACAACAGAAAGGGCACTTGCCTTGCAAACAGCCAATCTGGGTTTGATGCCTGGCAGCTCAGAGGATCCCTAAAGAATGCCAGAAGTGATCCCTAAGTGCAGAGCCAGGAATCAGGTCTAAGTACCAAAGTAAAAGAAAATGAACAAGAAAGGAAAAAGAACAGATCTGGAGAGATAATCCAAAGGTCTGAGGCTCAATTTCACTCCCCAATGCCACACACCACCCCCCTTCTCTGGCAGGACAACCAGATATGTCCCTGGAATTTCCAGAGCATTGCTAGGAGGAAATAAAAATAAGGACGATAAGTATATGGAAGCAAACCAAATCTACTTTAAATGAACTATTGAGTCACTGAGCTCCAACTTCTGATCTATAAGCAGCAAAGACCATTCTTCAAGCCCATGTTCTCCAGTATTTTGCTTGCTTGTCTCTCTTTCTTTGTTGACTTTTTCTACTCTGGAGAAGCCTGTGTTATCTGTTGATCATGCATTTCTCTCTTCTCTCCCCTTACATTCTACTTACTTTCTAAGCAAGTTTCAGTCAATAAGAACTGTCTTGTTTCACTAAAATAAATAAGTAAAACAATATCACACACCATGAATACACAGAAGTGCCATAAGCACAGGAAGAAAGAAATGAAGATATCTAACATTATTTTTCATTGTATAAGGATTTATTACAATAGGGACTTTGAGAAAATATTTCTATTAACAAGAAAAGCAACTTCATCTTCATTATAAAAATTCCTGTTAACACCTTAGCATAGATCTCAAGGCTTTCAAATACTATTTGTCAATATAAGAAGCATATAAGGTAGCCAGAGAGATAGTATAAGAATTAAGGGGCCGGAGAGATAGCATGGAGGTAAGGCATTTGCCTTTCATGCAGAAGGACAGTGGTTCAAATGCTGGTATCCCATATGGTCCTCTGTGTCTGCCAGGGGCGATTTTGAGCATAGAGCAGGAGTAACCTCTGAGCACTGCCTGAGTGTGACCCAAAAACCAAAAGAAAAAAAAAAGAATTAAGGACTTGTCTTGTATCTTGTTGACCCAGACTAACAGATATGGCTCCAGGCCTAAAACCCAATAATAACAATAATATAACACATAAATTGTGTTATAATGTATATAGTTATTTGCAATATATTTTGAACCTTGAATCCTTAGAAGGAGTCCAATATTCAGAAAAACACATTCGCACAGAATTGGACTCACAATTGCAGGTGATTAATGAACTTCTAAAGAACAATCTTGCATCTAGTCTATACAAATTACTTGTGTTTTTAAATATATGCATATTGATTATATATTCTATAACACCTTCTAGTATATAAACTATTTTTTAAATTTCTTGAGTTTGTGATCTATATTAAGATGAGAATAAATTTTAAAAAGAAACAATTTCACAAATCTCGAATGACATAATAATACAATGAAAAAGAACACAAAATGAAGAGAATGACATTTTAAGAATGAAGAACTTGAGATGTTAGGGTTTGAAAAACCATTTTAATTTAGCATAACAGATCAAACACAGTATGGCAAAAAGTCAAGAAACAGGAGAATGGGAACTCACAAAGAAATATTCGGTTTCTCCATTTTAGGAATAATGATTTCAAGAAACTGATAATATTCCCGACAATGAGCAGGTAGTGACCATCAAACCTGTTCATAGTAGGACCCGGGGCTATTCATTGCCTTGCTGCATTCTCTCACTCTTCTAGAAACATCCCTCTACTGCCCATGAAACACTGGGCTCTAGCTCAGTTCTTTTCAAAACTTGCCCTTGACTTTAGTCAAGGTTGCAGAGTGAGCAGCAAGAAAACTGCAGGGGAGGCGGAAGGAGAAAGAGACTAGCCAGGTATAGCCAGAGCCCCAGGCTGTAAACCAAGGACCTAATGAGACACGGGTCTGGAAGCAAATGTTGACACAGGATAGAATCCACACAGTGAAAAAGGTACCAGAACTGGTTCAGAAAATCCAACATTCAAGTCAGGAGTCCCACCACATAAGCCTTCTGCTCCTAAGGAAAGCAGCTTAGAGGAGGAAGACCAAAGAATGAGTGCCTGTCTTTCTCATCCCCCTGCTTTTATTCATAAGAACAGACACCATCCTAAAATGGGAGAGTAATGCCAAGTAGGGACTAATCCAATAATCCCATCACCACATCACACCCTAGGGTAGAATATGAATATTGATTAGGGTGGGACAAGTAATCCAACAGGCAGGTTCACCAGAACGGATGTGTGAGGGTGTAAAATAGGGTCCAAAGAAACTGGTTCTGCTGATTCATCTTCCTATGCTTCTCCAGTTTTCATGAGTGTCAGCATCACCAGGTATGCTGGTTGTGTGTTCAAGTTCTTTCTTTTTTTTTTTTCCTTTTCTCTTTTTGTTTTTTGTTTTGTTTGTTTCTTTTTGGGGGTCACACCTGGTGGCCCTCAGGGGTTACTTCTGGCTCTGTGCTCAGAAATCGCTCCTGGCAGGCTAGGGGGACCATATGGGATGGCAGGACTCGAACCAGGGTCCATCCTGTGTTGGCCACGTCCAAGGCAAACACCTTGCCAACTGTGCTATCACTCTGCCCCCCTTTATCTATCTATCTATCTATCTATCTATCTATCTATCTATCTATCTATCTATCTATCATCTACCTACCTATCTATCTTTCCTATCTTTTTCTTCTTTCTTTTTTTTCCATCTTCCTTCTCTGCCTTCCTTTCTTTCTCTCCTTCTTTCTCTTTTTTCTCATTCTCTCCTTCCTTATCTTTTTTTTTGCTCTTTTCTTTCTTGCTCTTTCTCTCATCCTTATCTCTTTTCTTTCTTTTATTTATTTTTTGGTTTTTGGGCCACACCCGGCAGTGTTCAGGGGTTACTCCTGGCTATCTGCTCAGAAATAGCTCCTGGCAGGCACGGGGGACCATATGGGACACCGGGATTCAAACCAACCACCTTTGGTCCTGGATCGGCTGCTTGCAAGGCAAACGCCACTGTGCTATCTCTCCAGGCCCTCTTTCTTTTTTCTTTCTCTTTCTCTGTTCTCTTTTCCTTCTTTTCTTTTTTCCTCCTTCCTTTGTCTTTCTTTCTGCTTTCTTTGTCACTTTCTTTCTGCCCTCCCTTCACATGCACACACACACACACACACACACACACACACACACACACACACACTACACCATTCTATGCCTTTAGCCTTATATTTAACTCACATCTTGGTCTGAAGAGTCGATGTTCCTCTTACAAAGAGCACCTGTTCTTTTCTTTGTTGCAGGGAAATGAAAGTCTGCCTTATCTGCTTTTCCCCCTCTATAAATCAGAAGTAAACAGTCACCACCTGGATGTTTTCTGGTCATTAACTTCTGTTTGAATGCTAAAATAAGTCTGGCCAGTTGATGAAAAGTATGTTTTACAGACCCAGGTTAGAAATAAAAGACTCCTATATTTAAAAAAAAAATAAGAAAGAAAAGTGAGGTTTTTTCATGTTCTGTTCTTATCACTGCAGCAAATCCATATCCATGTTCCAGCTTTATAATTCCAGGAGCACAGAGTAGAATAATTTAAATTCACTGAGGATAGCCAAACAAATGATCGAATCCGACTTGCAGGAGTCCTTCCCTGAGTCCCTACCATCATACAACAACTCTTAAAATGGACCACAACATTTGCTTGTTTATATTCGTGTGTTTTCAGTAATAAGATTGCATGACATCTTAGTTTCCATGAATTATGCACATATTTGAAAGCTCATAAGTTTCCTGGGAATGTGGCCATGCTTAAATTGATCTGGAAGGGTGCTATATGGTTTGCTTGTGGATAGCTTTGCAAAGAGCATAAAGATTACTGACTGTTCAATTTCTCAAGTACATTATGAAAAATTGAAAGTATAAAATTCTCTAAAGAAGAATCTGTCAGGGTCGGAGAGATAGCATGGAGGTAAGGCATTTGCCTTTCATGCAGAAGGACGGTGGTTCGAATCCCGGCATCCCATATGGTCCCCTGTGCCTGCTAGGGGCGATTTCTGAGCATGGAGCCAGGAGTAACCCCTGAGAGCAGAAGAAGAAAGAAGAAGAAGAAGAAGAAGAAGAAGAAGAAGAAGAAGAAGAAGAAGAAGAAGAAGAAGAAGAAGAAGAAGAAGAAGAAGAAGGAGGAGGAGGAGGAGGAGGAGGAGGAGGAGGAGGAGGAGGAGGAGGAGGAGGAGGAGAAAAGAAGAAGAAGAAAAGAAGAAGAAAAGAAGAAGGAAGAAGAAGAAGAAAAGAAGAAGGAAGAAGAAGAAGAAAAGAAGAGAAGAAGAAGAAGAAGAAGAAGAAGAAGAAGAAGAAGAAGAAGAAAAGAAGAAGAAGAAGGAAGAAGAAGAAGAAGAAGAAGAAGAAGAAAAGAAAAGAAAAGAAAAGAAAAGAAAAGAAAAGAAAAGAAAAGAAAAGAAAAGAAAAGAAAAGAAAAGAAAGAATCTATCCAAGGACCAGAGTGATAATACAGTAGGTACTATCACTTTAAATCTTGCTCTTTACCTTGCATGTGGCCAACTCGGGTTCAGCCTTCCAGCATCTCATATGGTCCCTAAGAATCCCCAGGAGTCATTCATGATATAGAGACAAAAGCAACCCATGAGCATCCCTGGGTATGGCCCAAAACCCCAAAATAAAATATAATAAAGACGAGTCTATGAACGAACCACTATGGTGCATGCTCACACAATTGTTATTTTGTCGTTGCATTCTTTGTTGTTGTTGTTGCTTTGTTTTGTTTTTTGGGCCATACCCCGCGGTGCTCAGGGGTTACTCCTGGCTGTCTGCTCAGAAATAGCTCCTGGCAGGCTCGGGGGACCATATGGGACACCGGGATTCGAACCAACCACCTTTGGTCCTGGATAGGCTGCTTGCAAGGCAAACGCCGCTGTGCTATCTCTCCGGGCCCTGCGTTGCAGTCTTATCAAGTTCAGCTCTTTGTACATTATAGGAGTTCAATAAATGACTGAGAACCAGGCAATGGTTGATGTGAGAATTTTCTCAGGTGCAAATATGTTGGGTTACAGCTTACTTGACCTAAAACAGTTTATCTCTACTTTCTTTGTATCTGTTTGTTTACAACTTTGTTTCATCCAAAACTAAGATTGTCTTACTTGTAAACCCGGGTGGGTTCACTGACCCACCCAGGGGTAATCTCTGCACTCAATAAAAACGCTAGTTCTGGCAGGAAGCTAGGGCCATACTAGGTAGAAGACTGCCAGACTACACGTGTTTCACCCTCAGCCTGTTCTGGATTGTTTCTTGTGCGACCCTGGTTCAGATTCATTCACTTGGGCCTGAAAATGAAGGCACGTTGCAGTGATTTTACACAAATATACTTCTGAAAAGTAATTGTCTACCATAAATTAGCTAATTTGGAGAGACCTTTAATACATATGTCTGCAATAAACTTAGTAGGATGTTTCCACAGATTTTAGTCTCATATGAGGGAACTATTTCAGGAATTCAATAGTCCACCTACGAAGGTGTACCAAGGTACACCCTATTTCTGGCAGAGACAATATTCTATTAGGACAAAGATAGTTTATAGCCATCACTGATTAGCATTGAAAGAGAAATATCTAGAATATTTAACTGAGGGAAGTGGAACTCAATTTAAGGAATTCTCAAAGGATCCAGAACATCTCACTCATTAACATTGTAGTAAGTCAAGAGCTTGACAAGAGTTAATTTTTTTTGTTTGTTTATGGGCCACACCCGGTGATGCGCAGGAGTTACTCCTAGCTATGCCTTCAGAAATCACTCCTGTCTTGGGGGACCATATGGGACGCCAGGGATTGAACCTAGATCCAACTCGCTTCAGGTATGTGCAAGGCAAACGCCTTACTGCTGTGCTATTGCTCTGGCCCAAGAGTTTAACTTTTCACACAAAACTAATATATAGCCATTTCCACACAACAATAGTGAACTACAGAAAATATTAAGTATATGTTAAGTACACAGTAAGAAATTATTTGGGTGTCCCTTTTTAGTTCATGTCTAATTTCAGCACCTTATGATCAGTGAAACTAATTTGCATGGTTTCTATCCTCTTGATCTTATGAAAGTATGTTTATGGGCCGCCATGTGGTCTCTCCTGGAGAATGACCCATGTGCATTGTGTATTTCTTTCAATTTGGATAGATTTTACTTTTTTTTTCTAACCTGACTGCTCGGATTGGACTTGCAATATGGCAGACACTGAATCAGAGTGGTGAGAAGGTAGGTAAACTTCATTCATTCCTAATTTATGAGGAAACCATTTTCAGTTTTTCACCATTTGTATGGTGTTAATTGTAAGCATCTATTTTTAAGTATGTTTTGTCTAGGCACAATATGTTAAGTGCTCTCATTAGGATGGCATATCGAGTTTTACCAAACCCATCTTATGTTTCTACAAGATCATAATAGTTATTCTTTATTCTTTTTTTAATAAATATAATTTTATTTAAAAAAAGAAATTATTTGGTATGATTTGTATAAGATATAGAAATATATGTATTCTAGGTTGATGTATGATCTCAAGAGTTCATGACTTTACAAATAAAAATGACCAACTTAACACTTCATTTGAGAAAGGTAAACTTTTCCCGCAAATAAGGTATTCAAAAAAAAGCTCTTGAGTTTGCCTTGTTGATGATGAGGGTGTAACCTGTTTGATTTTCACTGCAGGGAGAAACTAGAAGCTATTTTCTTTTATTCCAGAATATACTTATTCAACCAATGTTTATTCTGTTCCTGCCGGTGACGAGAGAGGTACTTGAAACCAGCACTTGATCCATGAGGTTCTGGCTGCTGCTGGCTGGGATTACTGAATTAGTGGCCCTATTTCACAGTGGGCTAGAGTTGTCAGAAAGACAGTAATAGGGAAAACAAAATGTTTTGTGGGAAACGGAAGTATCTCATCATGTCAGTATCATTTTTGGGTGCAGAAGTTCAGCATTGAACTAAATGGTGTGGTAAGAAGAGAATTCTCTGTTTCCCTAACAAAATACTCTGAAAAGTATCCTGAGAGATGAGGTCAACCATAGAATGATCTGGTGTCTAGGAGGTGGGATTATTGGAAGCAAAGAGTCCTTCTGGCCCCCACTTATTTGTTCCCTGGGAATCTCAAAGATTAGCATCCATACCACATGGATCTACTCCTATCCTAATTGAACCTCTCCATCCACCCACTGGTGCAAACCAGAAAGTTTGAAATCACCTGAGATTTCTTTCAAGCCCTTATTCTTTCTTGTCCTTAAAATCAAGTTCTGAAAATTGCCCATCTCCATCCTCCTCTCTTTATCACTGAATGGTCCCTTCATCCACTGCAAGAACTGTCAGAATAGCTTTCTAATGCCCCCTCTATGTCACAGCTAGATGCACTGATCAACAGTGACAGTGTCTCCATGCACTCTCTACTGAACATCTTGGTGACTACATGATAAAATCCTAGCTAGTTGGGAGCTCCCACCTTCCTTCCATTCATACTTACTCAACCAAACTCCTTTTCCCAAATACTTGGACTCTAATGGTAATGAAACTGCTCTTGTTTTATGGATCTTGCCATGTATTTTGATGCTTTCCCTTTGCTCTGTCTGGAACTCCTGAGTCCTCACACTGGTCACCTGAGTACCTGCTTCAAACTTGTCCAGACCCAACTCAGATATGCAGATGTCAAATTCTCACATGTTTCATGCTAGCCTAGAGCTAAAGGAAAAAATAAGTATAAAAGGGATTCTTATGCAAAGAAAATTAAACTGGGGGAAAGATTTTCTTTCGATTCTAAACAATGCAAGTTCTACATTTTGTCTAAGAATGATGATTTCTCGGGCCCGGAGAGATAGCACAGCGGTGCTTGCCTTGCAAGCAGCCGATCCAGAACCTAAGGTGGTTGGTTCGAATCCCGGTGTCCCATATGGTCCCCCGTGCCTGCCAGGAGCTATTTCTGAGCAGACAACCAGGAGTAACCCCTGAGCACCGCCGGGTGTGACCCAAAAACCAAAAAAAAATAAAAAAATAAAAAAAAAGAATGATGATTTCTCTTATGGAATTTCTTAAGTGCTGGGCATGACCTTAGGAAAGTGTCTAGAAGTCAGCTTTGAGAACTTAGTATAAAATAACGTGTTCAGGGGTTGGAGCAATAGCACAATGGTATGTCATTTGCCTTGCACATGGCCAGCTTGGGAAGAACCTGGGTTTTATCCACAACATCCCATATGGTCTCCTGAGCCTGCCAGGAGCAATTTCTGAGGGCAGAGCCAGGAGTAACCCCTGAGTGCTGCCAGATGTGGCCCAAAAACCAAAAATTAGAAAAATAAGTCTTATGCTAGGAAACTTCAGGGGTAGGGTCTCCTTGTATTTAGACCAAGGCTTTTCCTTTTCATGTCCCCCATATTTTGGTGGGCCTATGCAAACAATATTTGCCACTCTAACACCATTTTTACTGTGCTCCTTTGACTCTAATCCTTAAAAAAAACCTCTTAAACTTTTGATGTTAACTTAAACCAATATGCATGTGCATGAAAACATAAAAAAAATAGTATGCCTTCAATGTTTAAGGAGTCACAAAAATTTCATGGCTTTAGATTGCTTTGTGTACTGCTAAGAAATGTTATAATGTACTACAATCTGGGGACTTGTGGACAAAGTAATTGTACATGGGTTCTGCCTTATTTTTCTTAATGTTCTTTGACTGTAAGTTCAATATTTAGGCATCATCAAGGAGATTTCCTCTGAGAACTTTATTTATGGGTGATTGTCCTTCCACTGTAACTTTACCTTGTCCTCTTTGCATCATTGTTCTCATAATTAAAAATAAAAAATTTAAACTCAGGCCAAAAAAGAAATACCATGTTCAATGGATAGGTAGAGTCCCAGAGTCTGACTATGCTGTGATATGCTATGATATGCCATATGATATATATCTGATATATATCAATACACAGGGAGAATTGACTTTTCTTGGGTAATTTTTTAAGTGCTCACTACTTTATTGGGAATGACTTACAATTGATTTTCCAGAGCACCTGTGTGTATTGTATGTAGGGAATGAAAGGGGAATCCAAATCATTGTTAAGCCAATTGGGCAGCAATACAACTGTTGAAAATGTCATGTTTCGGGGCCAGAGAGATAGCATGAAGGTAAGGTGTTTGCCTTTCATGCAGCAAGTCATTGTTTCAAATCCCAGCACCCCATATGGTCCCCTGAGCCTATCAGGAGTGATTTCTGAGCGTGGAGCCAGGAGTGACCCCTGAGCGCTGCCGGCTGTGACCCAAAAAACAAACAAAACAAACAAAAAAAAAAGGAAAGAAAGAAAGAAAGAAAAAGAAAATTTCATGTTTCTTGGGTCCTGCAATGCCAGAGATGAGGTAGACTATTCCCAATACTACTGGGGACATTGAGGGTCAGAACCAGCCATGCTCTCTGATTTCTGGCACTATTCCTGGCAATGTTCAAGGTACCATACTGCATTGTGAATGGAACCCAGGTCAGGAGTGTGCTAGACATTTACCCTAACTACTGAATTACTTCCTGCCTCCTGTGTATATTTATTTTTCAATTCTTATTCAAATTTCTTATTCAAAACTTATTCAATTTCAATAAGTATATCTGTAAGATGAATTCTTATCAAAGGAATCCCTAGAGTGTAGGTCAACATATCTAAAATATCAACAGATAGTAAATAACAAATATCTCTCAATGCAGAAGCAAGTACAAGTATCCTTGCCTACATTTTATGATTTTGTTTTTACATAAGAACTATTTATAATAAGTCAAGCTCTTGAATCATTTACATATACATGTCCTTGAAGACCTCAGTGCCATTAGTCATCATTATTAGAGAGAAAGTTAACAGAAGTAATGATATCTCACACAGTTTTCTAAGTGTTGTTACCACCAACAATTCCATTGAGGGTGCTACTGGAACTCAGGAATGGGTAAGTAAAAAGTTGGATTAGGTCAAGAAGTCTTTACTATAAAAGAAAGGAAGAACATGCTAGGAAGCAGAAGTGTCATGAACAGAGGTACAGAGAAATAAAGATATTATTTCTTTTTTTTTTTAGGGGAACTGAATTAATCTGATATGACTTGAAAATGACTCATTTTCAATCTGGGTCACTGATTAGCAAAACAATTACTCATGTATTTAGTAATAACAAAACACCTTACTTAAAAGAATTGAATTCTGAAAAAACTAATAATAGGCTGAAGCAATAGTACAGTAGGGAAGGATCTGCCTTCCACAAGACTGACCCAGATCTGACCCCTGGAATCTCATATGGTCCCCAAACCCACCAGGAGTAACCACTGAGTGCAAAGTCAAGTGTAATCCCTGAAGACATCTTGATGTGGCCCCAAAACAAACCAAGTATTGAACCAAGCTCTAGTAAATATTGTTGAAGTGGTTCTTTTCTGTTTAATCTATAAAATTGCAGTGAACTGTTATGGAAGACAGAAGTGATATTAAGGTCCAAAGTCTAAGAACAAGACCACACAATTAAAATAAAGCAAGCCAACACTATTTTTTAAATATAATTTTTATTTTGACCATTTTGGCTTACATATCTTTCACAGTAATATTTTAGGCACATATTAACATTGAATCAGGGGAGTTCCCACCACCAAATTTGTCCTCCCTCTACCCCTGCTCCCATCTTGCATCCCATACCACCCACCCTTGCCTCCTAGGCTGCCAGAATAAGTGGTCTCCTCTGTCTCTAGCTTACTATTTAGTGATCATACGTCTGTTTGGTCCTGGTACCCTCCTTTATTTCCCCCTCTATTTGAGAGGTGGAACTAGGTAGTTCAAGTTATGTGGTTTTGTTTGAAGAAAAGAAAAGCAATAAAATGGGATAAAAATCAAATAAGCCAAAAATGAGTGGAGTTCTTCCAAAGGCTCTCAACCTAAGTTTAAGAGAGGAAAGGAAAAAAGGAATTGAAACACCACAACAATATAAAAAGAAATATCAAATAAAATATCCAGTGAGCACTACAGTATTAAAGACAAGCACCACATAATACTCTTGGTCCTAAAATAAAAAACATACCAGAGTGCAAAAATAAAAAAAAGATGAAATGAGATAAAATAAAATTGGAGACAACAATTGCAATATCTACACCAGAACAAGGAAGTCCAAAAAATAAATAGATAGATAACTAAATAAAAGAGATTATTTTGTGCTTTTTTTTTTCTGCATAGGACAGTAAATATTGGGGACATTAGATAGGGAATTCCCTTGGCCTAAGAGATACAGGGTTTTCCACCCTTGAAGCATACTGTCATGGGATTAACTATAGACTCCTTGCATGTTCATTTACTCTCCCCTCGGTGCTTTTGTGGTATATGGAAGGCTTCTGCTTCGTCATGGGTGATAAAATCAGATCTCTGTATCAAGAGATCTTGGTGTCTGCACAGGTCAAGGAGTGGAGCTTATGATGAAGTCTTTCTTTGTGGTTCTAGAAGTTCTGTTCCTTCAGTGTCGTTTTAATCTGTCTTCTGTAGTTGGTGGTCTTGGTCATTGCGCTGATCCTAGGATGGAGCCTGGGGTAGAGTCTTTCGTTAGGTTTCCAGATGACCTGTTCAGTTTTGATTGTCTCAGTCAGACCTCTGGAATTAAAGATCTTGTCTGTTGTACAGATCATAAACCAAAACCTAGGCTAGGGCTTTTTTATTGGTCCCAGAATAAGTACTGTCCAGTCATGATTTTAACAGCCAGTCATCTGTAGATAGCGATCTTGGCTTTTGCAAGATCAAAAAGTCTTCTGATTTTGTCTTATCATTGGCTGGTGAGGTAGGACAACCTGCTGGTGAGGTAGGACAACCTGCTCTTAGATCAGGTTATTCCCATTTCCTCGTTGTCAGGGTATCATATTAGAACTGGTACATATTGGTGTCAGTGCAATATTAAGGATGCCCTGGAGGGGGTTTGGTTCCTAGAGCTGTTGTGGAGAACTGTGTCGTTTCTATGTCTGGGATCCAGGGTTCAAGGCTGGATATTCAGTGTCTAATCCCCTGGGGTCTAAGTTGGGTTCACATGACATATGTTCAAGGTGGGAGGTGTCCCTGTATTATAAAAAAGTATTAGTTTTTATCCCTAGTAGATAAGAGCTTGTTTTTATACGTAAGATTTCCCCCTATTTTTTTGTATGCCTTTGCGGGAAGAAATGGTGCTACATTATATTGCTGGTGCTTTGGGGGGTGGAAAGAAAAGAAAGCAGAAACAAGACAAAAAATAAAATATATATATGCTCGCATATATAAAAAGAAAAAAAGAGGCCGGAGAGATAGCATGGAAGTAAGGCATTTGCCTTGTGTGCAGAAGGTCGGTGGTTCAAATCCCAGCACCCCGTATGGTCCCCCAAGCCTGCCAGGAGTGATTTTTGAGCATAGAGCCAGGAGTTACTCCTGAGCGCTTCCGGGTGTGACCCAAAAACAAACAAAACAAAACAAAAACACAAAGGTTTTTTTAATGAAATAAAAAATGTAATTAAAGGAGCAAAGTGATGCACGAGACTATCTTACATTTGGGGAAAGCAGGTTAAGAGGTAGTGTTATATAGGTCTTATACTTATGATGGGAGTATAGGCTTCCTCATTGTCTTTTGAGATTTTCTTGTGGGATGTGGACTCCAGGACACCTTTTCATTACACATCCTGGCCTTCTTGAGATTGAGAAAAAAATCTGTGGTAGGAAGGTCTTGGGTTGAGTTCTTGCAGTGGGGATCCTTTTGGAACTCAGTCCAGTATTAAGCAACAGTCCACTTTAGGGTGAGGTGGTAAGAAGGGCCACACAGCATGAGTCAGCAGGGGTGTTGGTCATATTTTCTTGCCCGGGACGAGGTGTGGGTTTGAGTGGGTGTCCCTTCGTTTGGGTGCTGGGTACTGGTTCATTGGGGCAGAAGGTCGGTCTTGATGCCTAATGAATTAAGAACTGAGGATGAAGAGTTTCAATAAGGTGGGACATCTGGATGGCGTTGAGGGGTGAAAGGATAGTCAGATTTCTGAAGGGGGAAGAGGCGATAGCATATGGGAGGGGCTATATACAATATAGGTATGGATTGTTTATAATTTAGGTTTGGCTCTCAAGGAGGGTTCCTATCTCTGTATACTTCTGCCCACCTATAAACACATAGAAGTTGGCTTAGGTATAGCTTAATGAAAAGAGGTGGGGAGAGCAAGAGATAAGCTGAGTACAGAAAGATAGGTAAATATAGTACATGTAAGGTAAAGAAACTAATAGATCAACTTTTGGATACATATAGGTTTCGCATCTCGAGTACTAAACATTATGTTAGTGAGGTCTATCTATATAGGTGTTTACCCTATGCAGTATTATCTGTAACACCTTATACATCCACTTTCCTTTCCTAAAAAGGAGTTAACAGTGTGTAAACCAACACTTTATTTCATCAACCAACAAGCTATATAAAATAAAATAAAATAAAATGTAGGACACTTAATACTGTATTGTGTGCTCTGTTGAGTTCGGTTATTGTCAGCCTGTCTGTCATCACCTCCAAACATAGGAGGGTAATTACCAAGATGCTTTTCAGGGCCAGGAATGTAGATCCATGGAAGAGTGCATTCCCGAGTACATGAGGTTCAGGGTTTCTATCATGGCACAAAATCAACCAGCTGAAAAAATAAAAAGAGAGAGAGAATTCTTCAATGTTAAATACTTAGTGATTTTTGAGATACATGGCAGTGGGGGAGACAAGAATGAAATCAACACAGGACTTTTAGACCAGTAAATGTACTTGGTAGGACTATAGTGAAGAATACACACCATTATATATTTGTTCAAATCCAAATGAGATATAGAACCAAAAAAAAGATATAGAACCAACAGTGAACCCTAATATGTACCAACAGATTCTCAGTGATAATGATATATCAATATAGATTCATCAATGGTTACAAAAGTCCCACACTGGAACAAGTGTTCTTAATGTGGTGGGTTGGGCAAGAGGAGCAGGCTGAGTACATACAGGAAGTATCTATTACCTTCATCTGATTTAACTGTAAATATTAAACTACTATTAAAAGAACAATATCTTAAAAAAGAAAAATGAAAGAATATTTCTTCTGGGGCCAGAGAGAGAGCATAGTGATAAGGCATTTGATTTGCAAGCAGTCGATCCAGGATGGACAGTGATTCAAATCCCGGCATCCCATATGGTCCCCCATGCCTGCCAGGAGCAAATTCTGAGCGCAAAGCCAGGAGTGACCCTGAGCGCTGCTGGGTGTGACCCCCCCCAAAAAAAAAGAATATTCCTTCAAGGAGGGTTTTTAACCTTTGGCTTTCCCTTGTAAATAACTTTCTTAACTCCACACATTCAGTGATTACCAATAAATCCAACTAAGGGTATTGATTCTTTTTTTAAAATTTGCTTTATTTAAAGATCATAGTTGACATAGTTGATCATAATATATCTGTTTCAAGATAAGTGGGAGCAAAATTATTAAAGAAAGAAAAAGAAAAGTTAAAAAGGCGAAGAGAAAAACCAAAGAAGTACTGCAGCAAGCACATTCGTGAAAATTATGGTATCCTAATGAGGTCATTAAGTCATGGTCAGAAACTCTTGTTGCTAGTTGACCATTCTGTGACTTCATTTGTTTCTGAACATTAAGAGGTTTTAGGGGCTGGTGAGGTGGCGCTAGTGGTAAGGTGTCTGCCTTGCAAGCGCTAGCCAAGGAAGGACCGCGGTTCGATCCCCCAGCATCCCATATGGTCCCCCCAAGCCAGGGGCAATTTCTGAGCGCTTAGCCAGGAGTAACCCCTGGGCATCAAACGGGTGTGGCCCCCCCAAAAACAAACAAACAAAAAAAAGAGGCTTTAGATACACTTAGATACAATTAAGTGTAAAGATACACTTTAGATACAATTTAGGTATCTAAATTGATGTATTACTATGAGGATGGCAGTATTAAACAAAAATAGGGTTGTCATGGATGGATATAGAGATTATTATGCTGAGTGAAATGACTCAGAGAGAAAGAGGGATAGATTAGAATAATCTCAATTGTGGGACATTAAAAAAATAAAATATAGTATGGAAATAATATTCAGAGACTATAGAGATGAGGATTAGGAGGACCAGTCCATGGTAGGAAGCATGCCACAAAGAGCAGAGTACTGTGAGTAGAGAAGAGTCTACTGTGACAGTGATAGTTGGAACTGATCACTCTGGACAAGAACTGGGTGCTGACAGGGGATAAAGTGATATGCACAGTACCCCTTCATTAGCAATAATGCAAACTTCAGTGTCAAAAAAAAAAAAAGAAGAGGGGCCAGAGCTGTTGCTTGGAGGCAGAGTGTTTGCTTTGCACGCGGCTAACCTAGGATGGACTACAGTTCAATCTCCCAGAGTCCCATATGGTCCCCCAAGCCAGGAGCGATTTCTGAGTGCATAGTCAGGAGTAACCCTTGAGCATCACTGGGTGTGGCCCCAAAAACGAGAGGGGGGGTGGGGAGAAGTAAAATGCCAAATGCCTACCCCAGAGGCAGGCATGGGAGGATGTGTGGGAGGGAAACTGTAGACATTGGTGGCTGGGAAGGTGCACTGGTGAAGGTGTACATTCTATGATTGAAACTCAACCATGACCAACTTTGTAACCACATGCTTAAATAAAATGACTACATGTTTTAAAGTTGAGTTGTTGCTTGGCCACAAATGTAGCCCCACAGTTCAGAAATTTTAAACATGTTGCAGGTACTGTGTCTTTTTTGGTTGTGATTTCGGCTGCCAGGTCTTCCAGAAATACAAGAAGGCTGCAGGGAGGGTACTCACACTCACTCCAAAGAAGTCCTGGTGATATCAGTCCAAATACCGGCATTCCTGAAGTGTTGCTAAGATTAGTTCCTCTGCAGTGGTGTGTGTGTGTGTGTGTGTGTGTGTGTGTGTGTGTGTGTGTGTGTGAGAGAGAGAGAGAGAGAGAGAGAGAGAGAGAGAGAGAGAGAGAGAGAGAGAGAGAGAGAGAGAGAGAAGCAGGATTGTAAATCCCACTAAGGGTATTGAGATGACTAAACTCTTCCCCAGTTTTGTTTCTCTTTGCAAAACCACAGCTTGAAGATACTGAGTATAGTATAGTGTTCCAGTTACCACATCAAATGTAAAAAATAAGTGATTTAGTTGCAAACAATGGTTAGGATACTTTAATAAGAAATTCTGGGGACCAGAGCAATAGTACAGTGTGTATGACCCTAGCTTTGCACACAGCTTACCTGGGTTTAATCCCCAACATCCTATTGGTCCCCTGGATACTACCAGGAGTGATTCTTGGGTACAACTCCAGGAGTAACCCCTGAGCATTGCTACACACACAAGGTTTGTGTCCCCCAAACACACACACACACACACACACACACACACACACACACACACACACACGATTTTTCACTGTTTGGGAATGGAAGTTAGAACAGTTGCCACACCACAAAAGATCTCTGGAATTCTGACGGGAGTAATCTCTGAGCATAGAGGCAGAAGTGGAATGTAGAAATTCTCCAGTCTTGGGGCCTGAGAGATAGCACAATGGTAGGGTGTTTGCCTTGCAAGCAGAAGATCCAGGATGGATCGAATGGTGGTTCGAATCCTGGCATCTCATATGGTCCCTCATGCCTCCCAGGAGTGATTACTGAGCACAGAGCCAGGAGTAACCCCTGAGAGTCGCCAGGTGTGACCCTCCCAAAAAAAAAAAACACAAAAAACCAACAACAAAAGTCTTCCAGTCTTCTAAAACCATCACCTCTTCAAATTCTAGTAAAATAAGGAGTCTGCCTGGCAGTAAAACACCCAGAGGTCTGTGGCTGAGTGCCTGGGGTGTTTGTCTCTGTCACTCTGGACCCCTCTCCAGACCATGAAGATTCTTCCTTCCACATATTGTTCTGGGTTTAGTCCAGTTCTCCACTTCTAAGCATCATCCAAGGAAAATGACACTTAGCAGTGTGTACTAAGGAGTGTGCTTCACTAAGGAATGTGAAATGAAAAACAATACTAGAAACCAGTTATCCCAAACCATCTTCTACCCCACCACCCAGCATTGATTTATTCATATGGATTTATGGTCATGGTTGTTTTAAAGGTGGACAAGTGTCAATTACTTCTGTTTGGCACCAAAAAAATTAACATAGGTGTATGTCGATTAGACTTCCATGAAAAACAAAAGTCTACATAAAATAACATGCTTTGGAAAAAATTATCATCTTATATATACCGGTATATATATCATCTTAAATACTATAAATGACACCAAATATACATATATATATATTCCTGTAGATAGTCCCTTTGTTAAAAAATAAGAACAAATGTGGGGAGGACTCTAAAAAGGGTTGGGCTGGGGCAATCACCAGCAACTTTCTCACTGGTTTACATTTTCAAAGCCATGCGGGGGCTAGCACCCCTGCACATATGATATAAATCAATAGGATTTTCTATGATTAATGTATGTTTTGCAGATGCAGAATGTCCATATTATATTCTGGCCTTGCCTACCGCCCTACAAGCTCATGTCTAGTCCTTCACTTCCTCACCCCCCTACCATCATTACCCCACATTTAACCCTTGTTACCTTCAGTTCTTGACTCTTCAAGAAGCAGATAATTATCCCCATACAAAGCCAGCTGCCAAACCGCACCCTACATGATATGATAGACTCTCAACCTAAGAAGATCCCAATACTCTGTTGTTATTGATCTACTCTCAGAAGCCTCCTTCCCTCCTCCTTCCTTCATTGTGGGCCTTTGCTTGCTAAGAGACTCGGTTTCTGAGAAGTCATGACTCAAGGATTTTTCCTGATATGGGTCCATCGCCAGTTATCAGACTGCACAAGTCAAATCACAGGCCAAAGTGATGCAACGGATTAAACACACCCCCAACTATTTCAGAGACATAAAAGGGACAGGTATAAATATCTTTTGAATATCTTGGTCAGATGAAGTGATATTTGGAAGTACTATGGATCGCCTCCAATGATGCAGTACCAGAGATAAAGCTTGAAGATCCCACAGATAGAATATGTACTCCAACTTCTTTTATTTATCTTGCTAACATTGAATATTATCTTATAAACTTCTGGGTGAGGCCTTTTTGTAATCAGGCCAAGGATTACTTTTCGTTTTCCCCATATTTTTCTGGACCTATGCAAACAACGGCGATTGCCACTATCACACCTTTACTATATGTTTTACTCTTATCCTTTAAGGGAAAAAATACAATTTACTGAACTTAAAAACAAATAACTATAGTAGAATGCCTGTCTTGAATACAAGCAGGGGATGGGAAGGGAGAAGCGGGAATGTCACACTGGTGAAGGGGGGTGTTCTGTTTGTGACTGTAACCCAACTATGATCTTGTTACTTAAATAAAAAATATATTTAAAAAATTAATAAATATAGATTAGGTAGAAATCTGGGAGTATGAAAAAAATAATAATAACAAATGTATTGTGATGATGTGGTACATGAATACAATGGAATACTACATAGCTGTAAGGAATGATGGAATAATACAATTTGTTGCAACTTGGATAGAACTGGAAAATATTATGAAGTTTCCATATTATCATAAAATATTATGAATAAATGAAGTAATCCAGAAGAAGGATATACTCAGAATACCACATATGTGATATTTAAAATAACTTCAGGAAGAAATACAATGGTTTAAATTGGGTTCTTGAGAACACTATAGACCTCAAAGCACAGTGAGGAAAAGGAAAGAAATTGAGTGGAAGAAGAGAACATAAATATCAAAGGATGATGGGTAGGGCTCAAGGGGTTTCAGATGTATTGGGGGTTAAGAAAGGAGAGAACTGAGGCCAGAGCAGTGGCGAAAGCTGTAAGGCGTCTGCCTTGCAAGTGCTAGCTTAGGATGAACTGTGGTTTGATCCCCTGGTGTCCCATAAGGTCCCTCCAACTCAGGAGCGATTTCTGAGCACATAGCTAGGAGTAACCCCCTGAGCATCAACACATGTGGCCCCCCAATAAAAAAATTTTTTTAAAACAGAAAGAAAAGAAAAGAAAAAAGGAAGGACAGAACTAAATATCCAAGCCAGAGTCAACAACAATGAAATCATGAAACCCAAACTTGAACAACAAAAATTAAAAATGGGCCTCTTGGGCCCAGAGAGATAGCACAGCGGCGTTTGCCTTGCAAGCAGCCAATCCAGCACCAAAGGTGGTTGGTTCGAATCCCGGTGTCCCATATGGTCCTCCGTGCCTGCCAAGAGCTATTTCTGAGCAGACAGCCAGGAGTAACCCCTGAGCACCGCCAGGTGTGGCCCAAAAACCAAAAAAATAAAAAAAATTAAAATTAAAAATGGACCTCTTATGCTGGTGTGGTGGTGTGGGATGGATTCTTGGAATATTGGTGGAGGGAGGTTGACATTGGCAGTGGAATTGGTCCTGAAACACTGTACATCTAAAACCCAACTATGAAGAACTTTGTAAATCACAATGGTTTAACTAAGAAATAAAAAATATACGTAGTCACAACCTCATCCCAAATGAAGCTCCAATTGATACACAATAAAATGTTAAGAAGTAAATATAATAATAGTAATAAGGAAGGAAAACTGTTTAAACATATGATGAATTTTTTTTACCCAATAACAATTCCCACACAGGCCAAGCCTGGGCAAGGCACTGGGGATAATGGTGTGTGAGTCACAGGAGCTATTTCTGCCACCCTGACAACTGCAAATTTACCAAGTAAAAGATTTTAACCCTGGCACCTGCTTCAAGATGATGCCCTGAAGAGTTTTGTTTGGTGTTTGCTTCTAAAGTGGCATTTCATCACAATCATCTATATGTGAAGGGTGTGCATCTTTGAAATGTCATGTGTATGAGTTTGTTTATGTGTGTGCATGTGTGTGTGTGTGTTTATATACACCTTGGTGGTTCTCAAAAAGGAGTCCATGCTGATATCATCTGAACTGCTTTAACAAATAGGCCTCTGGCCTCCCCTTAGAATCTTCAGAAGTTATTGTCAAGGTAGTTTGGCTCTTAATCTTATTAGAAACCCTCAAGATTAGATAGGAATTTCTAGGCTTCAGAAATAGTGCAGCAGGTCAGGCTCTGGCCTTGCATGTTCTTGACCTGGATTCGATCCTTGACATCCCATACAAATCCCCAAACCATGCCAGGCGTGATCCTATGTACAGAGCCAGGAGTAAACCCTGAGCACCCTAAGGCTGGTCTCAAAACAAAAAGACCTTAGGAATGTCTGAAGCTGTCCAGGTGGCTCAGTAAAGGGATTCTGAGACTCTCTCTTACCCTTTGTATTCCCCCTAAAAAACCAACTCTAGGTTCATCCTTGGACCCTGCCTGTTAACCCAATGACCCAATTGATTCTGAGACAAACAATCACTGAATCAGCCCGAGAAGCATTCCTGGCACAAAGCTTTCAGGCCATCCCTGTCCTGCCACACTCACTTCTGCTGCTCAGGGGCCAAAGCAGTGATTTCCAAGTTAAATCCCTACAATTATAAAGCAAGGCCATGATTTCTAAAGGACACAAGGGCATCCGATCATTGTGCTGACTGTCTCCTCCAACAATCTGACTGCTAGTGTAGAGGGGCATTGGCTAATTGAGAATGAGACAGTCACATTGGGATTATGTTGCTAAAATTTGATGGCATCATCAGGACCAAAAGGAAGAAGAATGGGCCTTTATTTGCAAAAAAAAAAATTAGTAAGGGAGATGTTTTTACTTACCAGGGAAGGGAAATGCAAGCTATTCCTGAAGGTCCAAAGTGACTTGCCAGTGAGCCATAGATATGTGCATCACCAGAGCATTGGTGACAATTAGAAATCATCAGCAAGGGGGGGGGCATTGGTGGTGGGAATGTTGCACTGGTGATGGGGGTGTTCTGTTTATAACTGAAAACCAAGTACAAACATGCTTGTAATCATGGTGCTAAAATAAATATTTATATTTTAAAAAAAGAGAAAAAAAGAAAGCAGCAGTAACCACAATCTCCTGTGAAATGGTTAATGATAGGTCTAGAGCAGTTCTTTGATGAGTTTCCAGACCCAAAGCATTACATGGACTAGACCCTGTAGAACGTACCTTCCAACCAACCAGTGAGGAACTCTTAAGATCAAACGCAACAACCTGCACTTCATTCTAATTAAGGTCACCAAGAATGCCCTAGGAAAGTCACTTGCTGGCAAGGATGGAGATCTGTGCATTGAAAAAGAAGGCAGCATTGCCACTAAGAAAAACAGTGTGGAACTCATTCAAAAAAAACAAAACATATAAGTACCCTATGACCAGCAAGCCCACTTCTGGTGTCTCTCTTTTTTTTCTTTTTTTATGAAAATATAGGTGTGCCAGAGAGATTTTTACAGAAGTTAAGGCACTTGTCCTTCATGTGGCTAACCCTAGTTTGATACCTAAAACCACATATGGTCCTCTGAGCACTTTTCAGGAATGACCCCTAAGCTCAGAGCACTGATAGCTGTGATTCAAATTTGTGCACAAATAAGGACTGATTTTGGTTCTTATTTGTGTACCCAAACAAGGACTATGATCATTATATTGGGGATAAATATCTACTTTCCCATGCTCATTGCAGTGACCGACCAAAATGATGGAATGAACCAAAGTGCCCAAGAATCAATGAATAGATTTAAAAAAATAACATGCTGGGGACAGAATAATAATACAGAGGGTAGATATTTGCTTTGCATGTGGTGCCACAGATTCAATCCCCAGAAACTCATATGCCCTCTCCCTTAGCCATCAGAAGTGATCCCTGAGTACAGAGCCAGGAGGAAGCCCTGGGTAGTATTGGGTGAGCCCCAAAATCAAGAAGGATGGAAGAAAAAAAGAAGAAAGAAAGCAAGAAAGCAAGAAAGCAAGAAAGCAAGAAAGAAAGAAAGAAAGGAAGGAAGGAAGGAAGGAAGGAAGGAAGGAAGGAAGGAAGGAAGGAAGGAAGGAAGGAAGGAAGGAAGGAAGGAAGGAAGGAAGTAAGGAAAGAAGCAAAGAAAAAAAGAAAGAATAAAAGAAAAAAAAAAAAAAAAAAAAAAAAAAAAAAAAAAAAAAAAAAAAAAAATAAATAAAGAAAGAAAGAAAAAAAAAAAAAAAAAAAGGGAGGGAGGGAGGAAGGGAGGAAGAGGAAGGAAGGAAGAAGAAAGGAAGAAAGAAAGAAGAATGAGAGAAAGAAAGAAAAAGAAAGAAAGAAAAAGAAAGAGAAAGAAAGAAAGAAAAAAAGAGAGAAAGAAAAAGAAAGAAAGAAGAAAGAAGGAAGGAAGGAAGGAAGGAAGGAAGGAAGGAAGGAAGGAAGGAAGGAAGGAAGGAAGGAAGGAAGGAAGGAAGGAAGGAAGGAAGGAAGGAAGGAAAGGACAGATGGAGGGAGGGAAGAAAGGAAAAAAAGAAAGGAGAAAAGACAAGACAAAACATGTTCTATATACACACAATAGAATATCAAAATACTGTTCAGACTTTAAAAAGAAAGGAAGCGAGAGGAGAACTGGGGATAGTGGTGGAAGGAAGTGAGCACTGGAGATTGGATTGATGTCAGAACACTCTGTCATAAATATCTTTGTACCTTTGCAATTAAAAATTATTCAATTTTTTTAAAAAGGAAAAAAAGAAACTTTGCAAGCTATAACATCACAGGAATTTAGCAAACATTCCTCTTAGCAATGTGAATAAACTCTAAATAGCAGCTGTACATCATCAGATCAACACCTACAATGCTGTCAGTCTTACTCTCAAACCCTGGCAAAAAATAAATAAAAGTTAGATCTCATGTTAAATAATCTTACCAAAATAACATACAATTTTTCTGGTGATTTATGTAGGCTAAAGTTTGTGAAACTCTAGTATGGGAAGAAATAGGTGCTATTTCTACATCGTGCCGTGACTGAGGCTTAAAAAGTTAAAATGAAGTCATTGCAGGGAAAAAAAATTTAAGAAACAAAAAGCTCTTCAATACAAATCAGATTTACATTAAATAATCTGGTTATTTTCAGAGGATTGAATCAGATGCTCCAACCTTTTATAGTGTCTTCCTCCCACCTCTGCACTGTCTCTCTCCCACTGGAAAAAAATCCTTTAGCTCAATTTCATTAGCATTTCAGTTTACAAAATGTGTTCTTACACATTATCTCATTTGATTCTCATAGTAATTTGTGCAAGAGGCAGGGATTTTCCCAGTTGATCATTAAAACAACTGGACTGCGGAGATTACATTTGATATGAAATAACAATATTATCTGATCTGAGCAAGGCCAGACCTTGGTTTCTAGACTTCTACTCATTCCCTAATTCATGTTACTTTTGACTAAATTGAACTACTTTCAGGAAATTCCTCCTGAAGGATTTAGGCCAGAATTCAACCTCAACATCACTGACATTTTGGACTCCTAAGTTGTTATGGGGCAGAGTTCCCTAGTAGAATGTTAAGGAACATTTCTGGTCTCCACCCACTAGATGGCAGAAGTGTTTTTCCTCCCTATTGTAACAAATAAAAATGTTTCCATAGATTGGAAACTGCCTGATAGACTACACCCAGAGCATCTATTCTAGGGAATCTCCTTGAGGAAAATGCTTAGGAGACACCGCTCCAGAGATGGAGAAGGACAGCACAAAGAGAGATGACATCTCTCCATGATCAATGGTTGTTCTCAGGCTTGACTCTAGACTGCTCCTCCTTCCTCACAGAGAGATCCAATTAAGAGAGATAAGAGGTGACTTTATTGACCAGTGTGTTGCTTCCAAAATATTCCTAAGCCCCAATCTCTATGCTTATGTTGCCCCCTGATGCCTCACCCCCCCCCCCACACACACCTATGCTTCTGCTATGTCTGTGGCCCTATCAGTTCCTCTTGTCCTATATAAGCATTGTTGGAATGGAATAAATGGTCTCTGGTCATTAGCCTGGAGCCAGTTCTTTCCTAATTATCAGCTGGAAAGAACATCCTTGGTTCCAAACACACCTGGAGGATGGAAGTTGACCCTCACTGGCGAAGGGGGTTGACACATCCCAACTTTGCCAAATATTTGGCTGCAAACATAAAGAACTCATGGTGGAGACTTTTCTTTTTATTTTTCATTTATTTATTTTTAAATTTTTTATTTTTAAATAATATATTTATTTAAGCACCATGATTATAAACAAGTTTGTAGTTGGGTTTCATTTATAAAAAGAACACCCCCTTCAGTGCAACATTTCCACCACCAATGCCGCTCATCCCCCCACCCCACCCCAGCCTGTATTCACAGAACAGGCATTCTACTTCTCTTACTCATTAACATTGTCATGATAGCTGTTAGTGTAGTTATTTCCCTAACTGCACTCATCACTCTTTGTGGCGAGTTTCATATCATGAGCCCGTCCTTCCAGCCATCATCTCTATTGTCTCTGAGTATTATTACAATAATGTCTTTGATTTTTCTTAAAACCCATAGATGAGTGAGACTATTCTGTGTGTCTCTCTCTCCCTCTGACTTATTTCACTCAGCATAATAGTTTCTTTGTCCATCCATGGATAGGAAGATTTCCTAACTTCATCTCTCCTGACAGCTGCATAATATTCCATTGTGTATATGGACCACAGTTTCTTTAGCCATTCATCTGTTGAAAGGCATCTTGGTTGTTTCCAGATTCTGGCTTTTGTAAATAGTGTTACAATGAATATAGGTGCAGAAGGTATTTTTTTACTGTGTTTAAAGTATTTTCCTACATATCCTTATATGATCCTTATAACTGGATCATATGGGAGCTCAATTTCCAGTTTTTTTGAGGAATCGCCATACCTTTTTTCCATAAAGACTGGACTAGATGGCATTCCCACTAGCAGTGAATGAGAGTTTCTTTCTCTCCTCATCCCCAGCCAGCACTGATTTTTCTTGTTCTTTGTGATGTGTGCCATCACAAAGTTTCTTTACTTCAGGCAGCTGGGTTCCAGGAGTTTCTGATTCAGGAGTCTGGGTGGAATCTGAGAAATTCAGTGTTAACAAGCTCCTATGTGCTGCTGAGACTGGAAAATTGGGCATCCTGGTGTGAGAACCACTAGCTTATAGCAATGGTAAAGAAAATAAAAAGTATATCTATATGAAGAAAGCTGACTATAATTTAAAAACAAAAATATTTTATTTCTAGGAACTGAAGCCATAGTACAGCAGGTAAGATATTTACTTACACATGGCTGATTTGAGTGCACTCCCCAGCATCTTATATAGACCCCCATGCCCTGCCAAAAATAACTCTTTTTTGGGGGGGGTCACTCCAGGCAGCGCTCAGGGGTTCCTACTGTCTCTACACTCAAACACTCAAAAATCGCTCCTGGCAGGCTCAGGGTACCATATGGGATGCCAGGATTCAAACCACCGACCTTCTGCATTAAAGGCAAACACTTTACCTTACTTATCTTTCCGGCCCCCCAAAATAACTCTTGAGCCCTGAGCACTGTGAGTGTGGCCAAAAATGTTTTTTAACTCAATAAAACTTTGAGAAACTGAGGAAATAAATTGATGAACTTCAAGATGAAATGCAGGATATTTCTAGAAAACAACAGAAGATGGGGGAAAAGTCTGAAAGGAAATGAGCAGCAAACCAGAGAACTATAGGATGAGGTCAAGAGGAATAATAGGAGAATCATCAGAGTAAAACTTAATGGAAAAACCATTAAAGAAAAGTTAAAGAATTTCTCAAAGTTCAGAAATGCAGACATCTAGGTCTAGGAGACCCAAAGGGTCCTGTTCAAAGAGAAAGTCTCCAAGTCACATTAAAACCAGAGTGACAAAACCCAAAGCAAGACACAGAATATTGAAAGCAATAAGAACCTAAAAGAATTTACATACAAAGGAAAGTCCATAAAATTCACAGCAGATCTATCCCATGAGATAACTGGCCAGAAGAGACATAGCACAAGAACAAGGAAATGAGCATGACACTTTGATGGTATAAGAGCCATCATATTAGTTCACCCAATTCCTTCAAACAACAGAGGATTTTCTAGAAAAGGGGGGGGGTGCATAAACTAGAGTTTCCAGTTAAGGAACTTAGCACCCCTAACAAGGAGTCATAAGTCAGGACTATTGACTGGAGCAGAACACACCACATATGACAAACTGTAATACTCTTGAATCTTCCTTTTATGCCTTTATAAAGAATTTTGTAATTGGATTTTTTGACTAATAATTGCTTCTTCTTCACCTTGGAATCAGACTTATGCAGCCCCCTCCTTTCAACCACCAAAGCCCTTCATAAAAGGCCGAAATAAAAAGAAAGAAACGGGTTTGCATGATTTGAATCTGGGACCCTATGTGATCTCTGACTAATAAAAGTCCTTGAAATTCTTAAACTTCTCATGACTCTAAGTCTCTCAGTGGGAGGCCAGGACATCCCAAAGAACACTCCATCCAATTAGATGATAATATGTCCTTGGAATATGCCCTAGGAACACAAATAAATATACAATACAAAAATGCCTTCTAGACACTATATTCATTGCAGTGCTGTTTACAACAGCCAGAATTTAGAAACAACCCAGATGCCCGACAACAGATGAGTGGCTAAAGAAACTGTGGTACATATACACAATGGAATACTATGTAGCCATCAGAAAAATATGATAATACATATTATCAAAGTAATGATTCCGAGCTTCATGGACAGGCATCAGCTAAAGGAATTCAAAGCCTGAGGCAGTTTTGTAAGAAGTAGGAAAAGGGTTTTCTAAAAGACAAGATCAACTCCTGAGCACTTGGCATTGAGAGCTTGTTGCCCTCCTAGGTTAACTAAAGTCTGTTTACTTCTAGCTATGAAAGAATTTGATGTTTTCAATAACAAATCAGTATTTCACTTATATTAAATTTTTTTTACATACCAGTTAGGTTTTTTTTTTTCACCACACATATTTTTATTATAGCCTTTTAGTCGTCAATGCAGATAAGCATTATCTCTAACAAGGCATGGATTTTGAAGGGCCACACCAAGTGGTGATCAGGACTTATACCTGGATCTGTGATCACAGATCATCCTGGTAAGTTCAGGGGACCATATGGGGTGCCAGGGATCCAATCCAGGCCCGTCATATTCAAGGCAAATATCCTTCCATTGTGCTATTGTTCCTGCCCAATATAATTTGATATTTCTAACATAAAGCCTATATTCCTTTTTAGGACAAAACATACTTTCTTTTTTTATTTTTGGGTCACACCTGACCAAGTTCAGGGATTATTCCTGGCTCTGTGCTCAGAAATAGCTCCTGGCAAGCTTGGGGGACCATATGGGATGCCGGGAATCTAACCCACATCTGTCCTGGGTCAGGAACTAGCAAGGCAAATGCCCTACCGCTATGTTATCTCTCCAGCCCCATAGGACAAAACATACTTTTAAATTGTATACACCTATTCTTATTTTCTTTTAACATAATTCTTCATTCTCCTCACTCTTACTAAATTGTGCATTTTTTGATTCATCAATTTCATGTCCATTTAAATTTTAACACTCTAGGATTATTCACATGATTAATTTTTGAATGTATGTACTTAACCAAAGAGGGAGATACGGTCTTTGAAAAAGCATTTGTTTTAATTTATTATGAATTACAATTTTGTGGAACTTCTAGAGTTTAGCCTCAATCATCTATGCTGGAAGGCAGCATTTGGATTTGCCAAAAAGGGAACTTCACTTTCTGGGCAGTCTTCAGAGGCCAGAACAAAAGAACTTGTTTGCATTGCTGGATCCCCTGGTTCTTTCCTTGAATAATCTCCTAGCTTAAACCCCATACTTTTATTTTAATTTTGGAAGCAAAAACACACATGAGTGATACCAGGGTTTTGAACTTGTGACCATGTGCTTTCAAGACTGGCCTTGGAAGCAACTACCCTGTTCTTTGCAGGCTCCAAATATTGTTCGCTTGCTTTCTGTTTTGGTCTTTTTCTTTAACTCAATGGGTCAAATCCAAGACCTCAAGCATAGGAGCCGTGTCAGAAAGTTTTAGAGGAAGAGTTAGATGTCCCTCAGGTCTCTGGATAGAGGAAGGTGAAGGGGATTAGATCTGAGCAGAAAAGTGGTCAGAGGTCCTAAAAAATCAATAGCAAGTTCTTGCCTGTGGAATTAGCTAGAAGCTTTCTGAGTAACAAATACACGGGGGCACCCTTCAGGGATCTGCATGACTAATTCATGATTTGCAAAGGGAAAATGCACACAACTATTGAAAGCCAGCCCTCAACCTGAGGGGCATTGTTGGAACACCTTCATTTTACCCTTTTAAGCTCAAAGACTGCTGGCCTTATTATGCGTCAACCTTCTGTGTTTATGACTCTCCCAGGGTTGTTGATATTAAGAGCCTGATTTTTGAAACAGCAGAAATTCTCCTGTTTGAAGTCTCCCCACCTTGAAAACGCTCCCTCCTTTTATATGTTGTTTCTCCACTTTTCTCTGCTCCCTGAGGTTAATAATAATGACTCACTATGAAATTTTCAGAAAACATTTTCAATTGCGCTAGAAATGAAAATCTCAATTATTGTGCTTAAGTAATCCCTCCACAGAAAAAGTGGAGAATCATGTTGGCTAGCTTACAATTTGAAGCAAATTATATTTCGATGTGTCATTCCCTTTTATACTTCTTCAAATCCCGTTAAGGCTTCCTGCCATTTTAACATTATTTCTTCTGAGTTCTAACCATGACCCTTTTCTCTTTTTTTTATTTTTATTTTGATTGTGGTCAAAGTGAATTACAAACCTTTCACAGTATTAAATGAAGTAACCAAGACCAAAATAACCTCAACTTAACCTTGAAGTAGCATCCAAAGTGACAGGCTTGGGATAGAGGCAAACAGGCCCAGAAGGAATAGAAGAATCAATTCTGAAAAAAAAAATCATAAAGCTAAAATTTGCCAACTATATGAAAGCATTAATCCATGAGAATAGATAACATTTTATCAATTTAAAGACAGAATTCAGGTCTGGAGCGCTAGTACAGCAGTAAGGCATTTGCCTTGCATGTATCGAACACAGGATGGACCCCCGTTTGAATCCTGGCATCCCATTTGGTTCCCTGTGCCTGCCAGCAGAGAGCCAGGAGTAACCCCTGAGCACCACCGGCTATGACCCAAAAGCCAAAAATAAATAAATAAATATAAATAAACAAACAAATAAATAAAAACAAAATTTAAATCATACTCTGAGGCTCCTCTGATTATATTCATACATATATTCAAGTCTATGTACTTTTCACAAAACTACACACATATCTAATAAACATCATATTACAACTAGTATATGTCTTTGTACATTGATATAAATATATGTCTATATAAATTATGTGAGTGTATGCATACATAATTTATATCTGTAGAGAAATTAGACACAGTTCCTGTGGCTGTATCATCTTCATGGTGCTGCATTATGTGGCGAAGCTTTGAAGAGAAGATTCATGAAGAAAAGGGTCATGATGATGGGTCCCTAATTAATAGAAATCAGTGCCCTTAAGAGAGAACCCAAAGAGAGGTCGCACCTCCTTCTTCCAAGTGAACAGCCAAAAGATCAACAGAAACCCAAGAGTCCTCCCTGACTCTCATCAACTGTCCCAACCTACAGAGCATGAGACAATAGGAGTTGTGTGTAAGATACCACTCTGTGGTATCCGTTCTAGAAGCCTAGTGTCAAGGCATGCAACTTCCCCTGCAATAGATGGTAACTCTTCTATTCTATTGATGGAAACGTTTGACACATCCTATATTCATAATTAATGGAGGGAGAAAAGAAAAAAATGACAAAGTGACAGTTTGAAAACATAACCCAGCTGCAGGTTATTTGGGTTCCTGAAAGGAGAGCTTCAATGGCATTTTAATAAATTAGACCCTACTTTGAATGCGCAGCAGGAAGGGGAAGGGCTATTTAATGTATTTAGTGTTATCCCTCAGCACAGAGAGCTGAGCTTTTACTGAAAGCCTCGTCTACATCAGATGTTGGGTTAAGAGCTTTTGGATGCTTTCAAATCTTCACAGAATGTCTGTAGGGTAAGAATAAAGAGGTGCACTTTGTAAATGAGGAAAATTAAGCTTGCTGCAATTTAATCACTAGGATAAATGCACAGAGAGTAAAGCCTAACCTTCAAGTTCCTTTTTGCTTAAATTTAGGATATTCATCCCAAATTTCCTAATATTTCTAAAATATTTTAACTAAATAGTCTGACCAAAAATGTATATTGGTTTTTGGGTCACACCTGGGGTTACTCCTGGCTCTACGCTCAGAAATCGTTCCTGGCAGGCTCAGGGGACCATATGGGATGCTGGGATTCGAACCACCGACTTTCTGCATGCAAGGCAAACACCTTACCTCCATGCTATCTCTCTGGCCCCTGTATTCATATTTTTTAAGAGTCATTCTTTGAGAACAAATAAAATGGTCATTTAATACCTGGATACTACTGGCTCAATTTATATTAATTAAGCCACATTTTAGTGTGAGCCATCAGTAGTACCAGAATCAATTTGCTATCAAAAAAGGCCTAAGAACATAGGTAAAGGGGCCAGAGCAGTGGCGCAGCAGTAGGATGTTTGCCTTGCACGCAATTGATAAGGAGGACCTCAATTCGATTTCCCCCCCACACACACCGGCATCCCACATGATCCCCCAAGCCAGGAGCGATTTCTGAGCATATAGCCAGGAGTAACCCCTGAGCGTTGTCACCGGATGTGGCCCAAAAACAAAAACAAAAGGGAAAAAAAAAGAAAAAATTAAAATATTTAAAAATTAAAAAGAAAAGAGTTTGTACAAAATAAACATTCTGTATACGGAAAACATAACATAAGAATAAGGAATATTCTGAATACATGAAGTACGCGCGGGACGTGAGCCCCCGCGCGGTTCTGTAGTTTTTGGATGCCTAGGGAGGAATTTCTCACCCCCTCCCCCCAGGGCCCGATTAACCAGGCGTGGCCCTGAAGACCCGCCTGGTGTGGGGGAATCTTGTTCCCCTGGACTAAGTGGTCAGCCCAGGGGTCCTATGGCTAGCTGTCCTGCCCAGAGCCCCCAACATACCAGGCAAACACACCAAGAAATCCTGGCATTCGGAGTGTTCTGAGCCCAGCCAAGCCTCTGTAGTTTTTGGATGCCTAGGAAGGAATTTCTCACCCCCTCCTCCCAGGGCCCGATTAACCAGGCGTGGCCCTGAAGACCCGCCTGGTGTGGGGGGAATCATGCTCGCCTGGACTAAGTGGTCAGCCCAGGGGTCCTATGGCTAGCTGTCCTTCCCAGAGCCCCCAACATACCAGTCAAAAGCCCACGAAATCCTGGCATGTGGAGTGTTCTGAACCCAGCCGAGCCTCTGTAGTTTTTGGATGCCTAGGGAGGAATTTCTCACCCCCTCCCCCCAGGGCCCGATTAACCAGGCGTGGCCCTGAAGACCCGCCTGGTGTGGGGGAATCTTGTTCCCCTGGACTAAGTGGTCAGCCCAGGGGTCCTATGGCTAGCTGTCCTGCCCAGAGCCCCCAACATACCATTCTCCCCTTTCCCACACCCCTACAAAGCTCTTTTTTACTCCTTAACTCTCTAACCCCCCCTCAAACATCACTAACCTACTTTACTCTTTTTAACTTCAGTAGTGTACAATCCTAATCACAGTCCAAAGCTGTGCATTGTGTGTGACAACCCCAAACTGTTTCAAGATACATAAAATGGACACGTATTTCTTTAGACTATTTTGTGTTTTTTCTCTTACAGCTATAATTCTTACTAAATGTTGTCTTATACAGTGATGATTCTAACCACTTTTTATCTTCTCTTTTTGAGCTGTTTAACAAGGAATTTTGGTGGAAGAGTCCCCCAGTTTAATGCTTATGATTGAACCATGTCTTGGGAATCATTGTAATTGTTCTTATGGCCCCCATATGCGCCAATAACACCATGTGGTATTGCTTCTTATTTGCATAGGCACATTAAAATGGGAAAATAGTATAAATACAAATAAGATCCTATCTAATAGAGATTGGAACACACAAATCTTGTAGTGCAAAGGGACCTTACACCCTGAACATTGACATAACGACCTGGCACAGACCTCAGAAGAAAGGGCATATTCCATTCTCCCCTGAACCAGGAAAGCCATCCACGAAACATCCAGGCTGGTCTATAACATCACCTGGAAGCAATCCTCTACCACGGAAGACCTACACTGCTCAGACTTCGACCTGCTCAAAAGAGACTTCCCTTAACACTGAGAAGACTTAACAACAACAACGACCTGCTTACAGGACAGGGCTCCCTGCATTGCCCTTTGATTGTGAGGTGAAAGGAGAGGATGCTCCACATCCTGACTTCAATGTAAGATATGCAGATTCCAGGATCTTTAATACAGAAACATGATACCAACAACAG
The DNA here is from genome assembly GCF_024139225.1 of Suncus etruscus. Taxonomy (NCBI): domain Eukaryota; kingdom Metazoa; phylum Chordata; class Mammalia; order Eulipotyphla; family Soricidae; genus Suncus; species Suncus etruscus. Next base: position 117,601,889 of record NC_064855.1, read on the forward strand.
AGACTGTGTGAAAAATAAAAGTGTGTTGGCACTACAGACAATGTATTGGATTGGACGATCTAGCTTGCCTGGAGCCTAGACTTCGTCTTGTGCCAGGAAACTTCAGGGGTCTGGTCTCTTTGTACTTAGGCCAACGTTATTTCTTTCCATGTCCCTCATATTTTGGTGGGCCTATGCAAACAACAATTGCCACTCTAACACCATTTTTACTGTGCTCCTTTGACTCTAATCCTTAAAAACAACTCACTTAAAATTTGAGGTTAACTTAAGCTAATATGCATGTATATGGAAATGTAAGAAAATACTATGCCTGTAATGTTTAAGGAGTTACATAAGTTTTATGGCTTTAGATTGCCTTGTGTACTGTTAAGAAATATTATAATGGGTTACAATCTGGGGACTTGAAGGACAAAGTAATTGTACATGGATTCTGTCTTATTTATCTTAATGTTCTTTGGCTGAAATTTCAAAGTTAAGATATCAGCAAGGGGACTTCTGAGAATTATGTTATGGGTGATTGTCCTTCCACTGTAACTTTACCTTGTCCTCTTTCTTTGCACCCTTGTTCTCATAATTAAAAATAAAAATTAAAAAAAAAAAAAAAGAAAAGAGTTTGTACTGAAAAATCAAGCAAAAAGAGCCTATAGAAAAATAAGTGTGGCATGATTCAGAAGCACTCTCCAGGGATGCAGGCCTGCAGATGACAACGGGCTTTGTGGGTCAATGGACCAGCCAGGGCTTGACTCAGAATGTACTAGGAACTGCAGGAAGGTGTTAGACAGACAAATCAGAGCATCTAACTTGTGTCTGATTTAAAACAGGGAGGAAGGCATAGTTCTAGCACAGAGAATTCGGAGAAACGAAGCTCCAGCCTCACACAGACTCTGCTCTGATCTTCGCCCTGGCTTTGGGCCTTTCCTCTACCCTGTCTCTCTAGACCCCCGCAAAAATCTTCAGACTCCAGGTTGCAAATCTCTAGACCAACTCTGGCTGGTTTTCCATGTGTCCCAAGCTCAGTCTTCCCAGCACTAGAAAGACTATAGGCAGTCAGGCTTCCAAAGAAAACAGCTCTTTATTCCGTGAAGAGGCCGAAGCCAAACGGCCCCAGAATAGGCCCCAGGAAAAAAGCCCTTCACCTTTCACAGACCCTAGTTTTATATCCCAGAATCAGGTACCACCCCATGGTGGGAGCAGAATCAGGTGCCACTCTAGGGTGGGAGCAGAATGCCAGGTCACACCCTAGGGTAGGGCACAATCACCGATCAGGGTAGGGTCAGTAACATGTCCTGCTAACACACTACCTAAAGGCAAACTCCTAATCTTCCTCTTGGTCACAGAAGACCATCTCCAGTTAGGCCAAGGAGATGGTTTCCCAAGTGATAGAACATAAGCTTGTATTCTTGTCCTCAGAACGATGCTAACTCCCATTCCCCTTGTCCAAGAACCATCCAAAGGGCCTAGATACTATAGACAGATATTTTGTAAAAAAAAAAAAAAAAAAATTACATTGTTTTAACACACTTGACCAGCCAGACAAGAAACAAAGAGAAGTAGAATATAGTAGAGCTATCCAGGAGGCCCGGATAAGGTGCTTATATCTTATCCATGTGTGTGTATTTTATGGTTCATTTGTTATATAACACAATGATTATAATCCTATGAATTTTCATGAGAACCCAAAATGGCTTCACCACTATAGGAAAAAATTTGCATATTTACTATTACTAAGGTGCTTTCATGTTTGCAAGAAATCCCATGACTAGTAATTTCTAGTGCAAACATACAAGAAGATAAGTACAGAGAATGACTCAGGATTGTATCGGTTGTGATCAAACAAACAACTTGAAGCATTTGAAATTTCCTCACTAGAAGATAGTTTAAACCCAGTTTTCCCTAGCAGGCAATTTTCTCTTTGCTGTCACACTACTAAAGGGATGTTCCTGGCACACAAACTATAAAGGCCTGGAATACTTCTAAACTTCTCATTCTGTCAAAAAAAAAAAAACTTCCATAATAAAAAATTATCTTACCCAAACCTTCAGTAGTGCCAATTAAATTTAAATTTAATTTAATCCCGATTAAACAGAAGAAAGATCTAACTCTCACCCAGAAGAGAAGAATTATACAGTCATTTAAAATAAAATACAGGGACCGGAGCAATAGCTCAGTGGGTAAGGTGTTTGCCTTGCATGCGGCCAATCCAGGTTCTATCCCCAAATCCCACGTCATCTCCTGAAACCTGCCAGGAGTAATTCCAGACTGCAGAACCGGAAGTAACTCCTGAGCACTACTGGGCAAAACCCAAAAGCAGAAAAAGGAAAAAAAATAGAATAAGGACCCATGCTGCATACAGATATGAGAAAGTATTTAAAGTACATGAAGTGGAAAAAGCAATAACAGAATATTATGCTAACATGTCAGCAATATGCATATGTTAATTTTTTATAAGAAAACAAAAGAAATAATAGAAAGCATAGATGTATAAACTGTTCATTTCCGTGATAAGAGAAAACAACTGGCATATGGAATGAATGGAGATGATTATCAAACTGGGGTTTAATTAAACATGGCTCAGGGTTAGATGCACCATAAGAGTGAGCAATACTTTTCCATGTAAATCTCATTATATTATTTTAATTTGGAGCAATATCTCTACTCAAAATTATACCAAAGACAAAATAGACTTGTGAGATCCCTGAGACTATTTTCTTTATCTATCCTAATTATCTAGACTCATGCATTCCTAAAATGAACAATTAAATATTCATTAAAAGAAGTCAATTCATTCAGGCCAGTGACTTTCACACTTTTAAGTGTCTACATAAATGCATTCATGAGTACTAGACTGATTTTAAAAATAGATGAAAAGTATAACTGATAGTCTCTGACATTGTAGAGGTTATAGTTAGTTATGGAAACAACATATAAAACAGATAAAGAACAATTTGAATCTCTGGAAAATATGGGAGGGGGAATGAATTTTCCCTATAGATATTTAGAAAATGAAAGTGAGCTACATTAAACTGTGATCCAATTTACCAACAGCTTCTTTCATGGAACATGTAAATTTGTCCCCTACTCATTTATGAAAACATCTAACTTTGATTCATAGGTTAGCGATTTTAGTTGTTGGATGAAAGAAACATAGAGTTAAGACAGTGATATTATAATAAACTGCAATAGAGAAGACCAAACAAGCTATTAAGACTATACAGATTTGCCTAGACATTAACACCGTCTTTAATGTGAAAATGTCTGCAAAAAGTACCAAGGGCCTGCTGCCCCCCAGAGGCAAAATCCAACAACTCCAAAACAAACTAGCCAAATAGAATTCCTGAATTTCCAGAGCTGCAGGACAAAGGAAAGACCTAAATGAGTCTTATTTTCTAAGGGACTAAGATCCAAGCCCACTTGCTGGGAAGAGAAGAGAGAGAGAGAGAGAGAGAAGAGAGAGAGAGAGAGAGAGAGAGAGAGAGAGAGAGAGAGAGAGAGAGAGAGAAGAAAAAAGGGAAGGAGGGAAGAAGGAAGGAAGGAAAAGGAAAGAAGGAAGGAAGGAAGGAAGGAAGGAAGGAAGGAAGGAAGGAAGGAAGGAAGGAAGGAAGGAAGGAAGGAAGGAAGGAAGGAAGGAAGGAGGGAGGGAGGGAGGGAGGGAGGGAGGGAATGAGGGAGGGAGGAAGAAAGAAAGAGAAAGAAAGAAAGAAAGAAAGAAAGAAAGAAAGAAAGAAAGAAAGAAAGAAAGAAAGAAAGAAAGAAAGAAGAAAGAAAGAAAAGAAAGAAAGAAAGAAAGAAAGAAAGAAAGAAAGAAAGGAAGGAAGGAAGGAAGGAAGGAAGGAAGGAAGGAAGGAAGGAAGGAAGGAAGGAAGGAAGGAAGGAAGGAAGGAAGGAAGGAAGGAAGGAAGGAAGGAAGAAGAAACCTTTAGAAAAATATTCATAGATATTTGTAGTGAAAGGAAGTTCAGAGCTGTTCTTGCATCAAATGAACACTGAAGACGATGATTTAGGAACGTTTCAGAACTTGTCAAATATGACGTTCATATTTCTTTTGTCTTACATCTCTCCACCTGTGCTAACTTAGTGACCATTAATATAACCAAGAGATACTTAATGTAAGTTTAGGGTAGAGGCTGTGAAGTTTTGTCTCACTTTGCTGCAGATTTTTTTTTATATTTTAATTACTTTATTTAAGGACCATAGTTACAAAATTGTTCATTGTTGGGTTTGAGTCATACAATGTACACCGTTCTTCGCCAGTGCACCTTTCTTGTCACTTTCATCTATGTCTCTGTTTCCCTCCCTTTCCCCACCCCTGCCTTGCTCTAGGAAAGGCAAATTACTTCTCTCTCTCTTTTTGATATTGTGGTTTGCACTATTGTTGATGGAGGGGTGCCTTGCCTATTAGTTTCTCCCCTTTCAGAGCCAAAGTGATCAGATCAGTTGCAGCTATCATTGTCCTAATAGACCCTTTTCTATTCTAGCTACACTCACTTATCTTTTTTTTTTTTTTTTTTTTGTGGTTTTTGGGTCACACCCGGCAGTGCTCAGGGGTTATTCCTGGCTCCAGGCTCAGAAATCGCTCCTGGCAGACACGGGGGACCATATGGGACACCAGGATTTGAACTGATGACCTCCTGCATGAAAGGCAAACGCCTTACCTCCATGCTATATCTCCGGGCCCTCACTTATCTTTTTTTGTTTGTTTGTTTTTTAAATATTTTATTTAAACACCTTGATTACATACATGATTGTGTTTGGGTTTCAGTCATGTAAAGAACACCACCCATCACCAGTGCAACATTCCCATCACCAATGTCCCAAATCTCCCTCCTCCCCACCCGACCCCCGCCTGTACTCTAGACAGGCTTTCCATTTCCCTCATACATTCTCATTATTAGGACAGTTCAAAATGTAATTATTTCTCTAACTAAACTCATCACAGATTTAAGAAGAGCACTTGCCCCCAACCTACCACCCCCACCAGCCTTGCCCTGAACAATTAAGTGCGATAGAAATGAAAGCCTGCAGACCAGCTGTGCCCTAAAACTTTTCTTTTTTTAAGTCCCCCAAAGTAGCTCTCCCAAGTTTAAGGGGAGAGTCAAATCTAACAGATATTCCACTGTGTGACATCATCTTCGAAGTGCTTATCACTTTGCATCTGCTGGCTGCTAGGTAGTGCGTTCCTGCCCCTCTATTTCCTCATCCTTAAAGAACAGATCCTGGATGTCTTGCTGCAGGCGAGTGGCTGCAGGGCAGTGGCATTTGTTAGATACAGAATGATGTCAGAGCATAAGTGGTGGCAGTGAGTCCATATTTAGACTTAACCTGAACCGGGATGTTTAATGCTTGAGCCAATGTCGTTCAATGTCATAGTCTATAAGACAAACACTGAAGGGTTAAGACTGTAGAAATCTGAGTGGCATCACATTCTCAGACCCTCATGTTGATCTGCTACCAGGCAACCTGGGAATCACCAGGGAAACCCCTGAACCTTGTAAGCACCACTTTAGAGGTCTCCTTCCAACTGCCATGACCTCGAAGTACAAAGATCAAACATATCAAATGCATCATGAATATCCTGGCTTAAATGAATACTAGACCTAATTTATGAAAGACTACTGGTGACCAGTACTGAAACTTTGTGAGAGTAGGTGGTATATTCATTACCAAGGAGTAAAGCTGTATCCATGAAAAATCATAGAGTAATGTAAGTCAATAGTATATTAATTTTGAATTCTTTTGAATGTTTGGGGGTTTTATTTTTGCTTTAGTTTTGGGTTTGGGGGCCACTCCTGGAGGCACTCAGGAGTTACTCCTGGCTCTGAGCTCAGAATTACTCCTGGCAAACTTGAGGGACCATATGGGATAATGGGGATAGAATATGGGTTGGTCATGAGCAAGGCAAATGCCCTATGTGCTGTGTTATCACTCTGGCCTCTGAATATTTAGTTTCTAAGGGGCCATCACATCACTAAATTAAGCAGGAAGAACACTTGCCTTACACATGGCTGACCAAGATTTGATCCCCGGCATCCCACATAATCCCCTGAGCAGACCAGGAGTGATGTGTGAGTTTAAAGCCAAGAGTAAGCCCTAAGCATAGCAGGGTATGGTTCAAAAGGAAAAAAGAGAATCCTCAGACTTGAAGACAGATGAATAGGTGACCATAAAACCAGAAACAACCATTGAGGAATCTTCTGAGTCTTTGAAAGGTGTTTAAGAGGTGAAAAATGAGTCTAAGAGAAATTTTCACAGGTAAAGAAGTGACTTCCTCTTGATGTCTTCTAACATGGCTTCTTGGTGTTAATTCCACCTCATCTGATGAACAGTGCTGACCAGAATACAGAGTAGATCATGCTCTTATTGGACTTTAATTTTTGAATTAGTTTTGTCTTGCTGCATGAAAGACTTAGGCAGAGTGATTAGGATTTTTGGGATCCACGTGATACAGACATGACATCTTTTTTTTGTTTGTTTTTTGTTTTTGTTTTTGGGCCACACCCGGCTGTACTCAGGGGTTACTCCTGGCTGTCTGCTCAGAAATAGCTCCTGGCAGGCACGGGGGACCATATGGGACACCGGGATTCGAACCAACCACCTTTGATCCTGGATTGGCTGCTTACAAGGCAAACGCCGCTGTGCTATCTCTCCGGGCCCCAGACATGACATCTTAAGCTCAGTGTTTGGTCAATTCACGGTGAGAGTCAAAAATGTCTCTTACGCCAGAGAGATAGCACAGTGGTAAGGCATTTGCCATGCAAGCCAAAGGTTGGTGGGTAAGAATCCCGGCATCTCATATGGTCCCTTGAGCCTGCTGGGGATGATTTCTGAGCGTAGAGCCAAGAGTAACCCCTGAGCGCTGCCGGGTGTGACCCAAAAACCAAAAAAAAAAAAAATGTCTCTTACATGAGGACCAGGAGGACCAGTCCCTGGTAGAAAGCTTGCCACAAATAGCAGCCATAACAGGAATCATTATGACAATGAAAGTTGGAGCTGATCACTTTGGACAAGAATTGGGTGCTGGGGCTAGAGAGAAAGCTTGGAGGAAGGGTGTTTGTCTTGCATGCAGAAGGATGGTAGTTCGAATTCTGGCATCCCCTGAACCTGCCAGGAGTGATTTCTGAGCGCAGAGCCAGGAGTAACCCCTGAGTACTGCCAGGTGTGACCAAAAACCAAAAAAAAAAAAAAAAAGGAATTAGGTGCTAAAAGAGAAAGGCATAATACTCCTCAGTAACAATATTGCAACCACCGTGTCTAAAGGGGAGAAAGGAAAAGGGAGGGCAGAAATGTCTGTCACAGGGAGGAGGAAAATGGGAACATTGGTGATGAAAAGTGTGCATAGGTGAATGGTGTTGAACATTGTATGATTGAAACTCAATCATGAACAACTTTGTGCCTGTGAAAAAAACAACTGTATTATGGACAACTTTGTAACCATGGTATTTAAATAAAGTAATTCATTTTTAAAAAGAATTATGATTTTAAAAATTATTTAATGAGGCCAGAGAGATAGCATGAAGGTAGGGAGTTTGCCTTGCATGCAGAAGGATGGTGGTTTGAATTCCATATGGTATCCCATATGGTCCTCCGAGACTGCCAGGAGTGATTTTTGAGCATAGAGCCAGGAGTAACCCTTGAGCATTGCCAGGTGTGACCCAAAAAACAAAACAAAAATATTATTTTAAAATTATCTCTGAGGGAGTCATGATAAAAAATGTGAAAGACAACTTATGGAGAAGTCTAAACATTCTAGACTCAGATGACTCAGAGACATTCTATAAAAGTGAGTTTTTATTTTAGCTTTATAATAGAAACTCAAATGGGAAAAGTTCAAAGAAGAACCAGAAAAATACTATTTTGGAAATCGTTTAAAAGTAGGTCAAAAGTCCAACACACATATAATTCTTGTGGGGGTTACAAGGATTAAAATAGATATGGAAACACCACCTTACCAAGATCTCATTTCAACAACAAACTTATGGTCGAGCTGTTGTCTTGGGGGCCTTCTTTTCTTAACTCGAACACTCTAGGAACTAGAGATATACCCTAGGACCACAAAAACACAATAAATAATGCCCTTTGCACTCCCATATTCATAGCAGCGCTTTCTGCAATAGCCAAAATCTGGAAACTACCCAGGTGCCCAACAACAGATGAATGGCTAAAGAAACTGTGGTACATCTACACAGAGTAGCTCATCCAGCACTAAACTCCAGTCTTATATTTTCAATATACTCCATTAGGAGTACTTTCTCAGGTTTCGCAAAAATATTAAAAAAAAAATAACCTACTGAAAACCGTTATTCATGACTGCACTTAGTACAACAGCTAAGATGTGGAATCGACCTAGGTAGGTTTCCAACCACAGATGAATGGATTACAAAGATGTGGTGTATGTAAACACACACACACACACACACACACAGTGGAATACTATGCAGCTAAGAGGAATGATGAAATCATGCAATTTACTGCAATCTGATTGGAACTGAAAGATCACGTGTTGAGTGAAGGAGCCAGAAGAAGAAAGACAAACCCGAGGTGGTCTCACTCTTCTGTGGTAGATAGAATAACTGGATGAGGAAATGTAATGTAGTAAAGAATGCCTAGATCCCCTTGACCCCAGAGCATAGGGAGGAGAAGAACAGAAATGGAAAGAAATCAAGGTGAGAAGGAAGAAGATTGAAAAAAAAAAAGTAATGGGGAACAGGAGTCACTTGGGGAGTAGTCCAGCTCTACATTCAAAGCACAGACTCAACAACACTGAAATTATGAGATGTAAGTTGCAGCCACCAAATTTTGAAAGTACCTGTCAAGTAGCAGACAGGAGTTGGAGAGTGATGCGGGATGATAGTCTGATCCACTACAATACAAGCAGTACAACTACAGTATGTACCCACTTCACTCAGGTGTTCCCACCACAACCAAGCTCTCTGTGACCCTGGGTTCTCACACCTACTGCCAAGGAAAGGGGATGAATGGGAGAAGAAATTGTGCATCAGGGGTCGGGCATGGCTTTGTGGTGAAGCCAGGCTTCAAGCCATGTTTTGAAAGTGTGAGTTGGAGAGGTTACAAGTTAGACCCCCCCCCAGCACCCCTGATATGGCTAAGTGCAAATCCAGAATCTCTGCTCTTTGAGATTCCCCAGCACCTCCAAAGTTTTTGATCTTTATCACACTGAAACCAGATGTGTTTGAGCACCACTACTACCAAGTGTGGGAGCACTGGTCCAGCGTGTCGTTGAAGACAAACACAACACTGGGCAGGGCAGGAGAAACTGTGGATTATATCAATGTATCCTATATGCTTCTGAGAGATAATAAAGAAATGTTGGCAGAGGTAATATTTGAACATCAGGGTGCAAGGTGGGGAAACCAGATTTGCAAAGGATCCGGGTTAGTGATTAACTAGAAAGTACAACAGGAGCTCAGAAAAGAGCTCCACCCTTCATTTACAAAAGAAAAAATTAAAAAAAATATATATTAAATAATCTCTGTGTTATGTTATATTCATTCTGAGCATAAAACTTTTGTAGAAATGATTTATTCCGCTGAATGAATTAAATTCTTCTCAGAAAATGCACACTTGGTGGGTTTTGAAAAGGTTCAGAAACACGTAAGCCAGTGTCACTGTCTTTCATGTTCTCATAGCAAGTTATTAATTAGCTGTCTCCTAGAGAGAATAGTACACTTAAAACAGTAAAGAATATTAAATAATAATAAACAAATAATAATTTTATTTATACTTAAATAAGTTTTATTTATTTACATTTTAATTTATTTTATTTATATTTAAAATATTTAAATTAAATTTATATTTATTATGGAAAGAAAGAAGAAAGAAAGAAAGAAAGAAAGAAAGAAGAAAAGAAAGAAAGAAAAGAAAGAAAGAAAGAAGAAAGAAAAGAAAGAAAGAAAGAAAAGAAGAAAGAAAGAAAGAAAGAAAGAAAGAAAGAAAGAAAAAGAAAGAGGAATATTAAAGAATAGTAACACTTAAAGAATTTAGGTGACTGAAAATGGTTCAAGATTAAAGGCCAAAAGGGAACTTCTTTTACTTTGTTTTTGTGGACTTAGGGGCACATCCAGCAGTGTTTAGGGGTTACTCCTGACAAGCTTGGGAGACCACCCAATTCAGCCCCGTGCAAGGTAAATGCCCTACCAGCTGTCCTACTGCTCCAGTCCCAACTTTTACTTAAAAAAAAAAAACTGACATAAAGCATGGTGGGTTACCACCCAACAAACAACGAACACTGCACCTAGTCGCATAATCCGCATCCCTTCTTATAGTGAAAACATTCATGGTCCCTTCTGAGCTGCTTTCAAGGATATAATACAGTATTATTAACTCTAAACAAGAAACTCTTTTCTTTTCTTTCTTTCTTTTTTTTTTTTTTTTTGGTTTTTGGGCCACACCCGGTGGTGCTCAGGGATCACTCCTGGCTGTCTGCTCAGAAATAGCTCCTGGCAGGCATGGGGGACCATATGGGACACTGGGATTCGAACCAACCACCTTTGGTCCTGGATCGGCTGCTTGCAAGGCAAACGCCACTGTGCTATCTCTCCGGGCCCGAAACTCTTTACTTAAATAAAAACTCTGCTAACTGGAGCATCTGTGAAGCTATAAATTGAGAGTAATAAAGATTGATTAACCTAAACGGGAGAAAACTCCCACAGTCCTTGAAATACTTTTGTGTAGGAGATGAATAATACCACTGATAGAATGATCTCACAGAGCCAAATATAGAAGTTGAACCAGAGGGAAGAGGTCTGTCGATTCTTCCTGGCTTGGAACACTGCTCAGGTTAGATTGTTCCTTGAGAGAATTACTTTTTCAGGAGCCCTGAGAGCTGATCTGTTAAAAATCTACTTTCCGTGTTGGTAGATTAACATACGGGTTATAGAGAGAGTACGAGCAAAAATATGGTAAGTCTGTGCCTGTGTTAAGACACAGGAGCAGGGGCCGGGTAGGTGGCGCTGGAGGTAAGGTGTCTGCCTTGCAAGCGCTAGCCAAGGAAGGACCGCGGTTCGATCCCCCGGCGTCCCATATGGTCCCCCCAAGCCAGGGGCGATTTCTGAGCACATAGCCAGGAGTAACCCTGAGCGTCAAACGGGTGTGGCCAAAAAAAAAAAAACAAAAAACAAAAAAAAAAAAGACACAGGAGCAATAGTACAGTGGTAGGTCATTTTCCTTGCATGTGGCTGACCTAGGTTCGATCTCCAGCATCTAATATGGTCTCCAAGCTTGCCAGGAGTGATTCTGAGTGCAGAGCAAGAGCAACTCCTGAGCACTGCCAGGTTGGCCTCAAAAGTAAAAAAGAATAAAAGAAATTTGTTTGCCATTATATTTAGGGGATACGTAAAATAAAACTACAGCATTCATTTCTAAATATTCAAGAGCTGACCCAAGACAAACTTTTGGTTTACATGCCTCATATAAACCAAGCATTTTTATTGTTGTTTTGTTTTGTCTTGTCTTGTCTTGTTTTGATTTTGGTTTGGGGGCCATACCCAGCAGTGCTCAGGGGTTATTCCTGTCTCTGCACTCAGATATCACTCCTGGCAGGCTTGGGTGCCCTATGGGACGCTGGGAATCAACCTGGGTCCATCCTGGGTTGGCCCCATGCAAGGCATCACTCCAGCCCTCAGCAGCATTTTGCTCCACAATTTCTTACTGAGAATTTGGACAGCTTGAGAAGCAAACAAAAAAGCTAGCCTACCCTTTTCAGCAATCATTTTGGTCTCAGAAAATGCCCCTTCGTTGTTATTATTATTTTACATGAAGGAGTATGTGTGTGCCTGTTTTCTATATGATGTTAACAATCACAATGGGGAGGCACCAGTGATTAGTGGCACAATAGCAATGCAACAATTAATAATACACCACAATGCTGCCTTGATAACAACAGCCCTGAAATAACAGTAGCTCAAATTCAGTAAGAATCCATTTTGCTAAATAGTGTGGTAATAATTTCCAGAGACAACAGAGATGAGGGCCAGGAAGACTGGTTCATGAGAGGAAGCTTGCCACAAAGAGCTGGGAGTGCAGTGAGGGCAGAGAAGGGACCACTGTGACAATGAGAGTCGCAAATGGACAAGAACTGGGTGCTGAAAGGAGGGTGAGTGATATGCATGATACCCTTCAGCAAAAACACTGCAAACCATATTGTCTAAAAAAAAAAAAAAAAAAAAAAGAGGGGCTGGCAAGGTGGCGCTAGAGGTAAGGTGTCTGCCTTGCAAGCGCTAGCCAAGGAAGGACCACGGCGGTTCGATCCACCGGTGTCCCATATGGTCCCCCAAGCCAGGGGCAATTGAGAGATGAGAGAGAGGAGAGAGAGGAGAGAGAGAGAGAGAGAGGAGAGGAGAGAGAGAGAGAGTGAGAGAGAGAGAGAGGAGAGAGAGAGAAGAGAGAGGAGAGAGAGAGGAGTGAGAGAGGAGAGAGAGAGAGATGAGAGGAGAGAGAGAGAGAGAGAGATGAGAGATGGAGAGATGAGAGAGAGAGAGAGAGGGAGGAGATAGAGATGAGAGAGAGAGAGAGAGAGAGAGAGAGCATAAAATTTCTTGGGAGCCGGGGCCATGGCACAAGCAGTAGGGCATTTGCCTTGCACACACTGACCTAGGATGGATGACCTAGTTCAATCACTGACAAAGAGTGGAGGAAACTGGGGACATTGGTGGCAGGAAACATGTACTGGTGGAGGGTGTTGGACATTGACTGAAACTCAATCATGAACAACTTTTCAGTTGTTTTAATAACCAACTTTATTATAAAAAAAAAAACCTTGTAACAACAGTGCTTAAAGTAATTTTTGTTACAAAAAATTTATTTATTGATTATAAAATAATCCCTGAGCACTGCAGGGTGTGGCCTGCAAAACCAAAAAATAAAATCTGGGAGCTGGATCTTTTCTATTAGAGGGTATCAGGGCTGGGGTTTGGATACTGTAACTCAGGCAGAAAAGGGGCAGCTGGGAATCATTGAAACCATTTGTTTTGTTTTTGTTTGTTTAGGGCCACACCTCATGGCACTCGGGGTTTACTCCTGTCTCTACACTTAGGAACTACTCCTGGCATGCTCAGGGGACCATATGGGATGCCAGGGATCAAACTTGGGTTGGCTGAGTGCAAAGCAAACATCCTTCCCACGTGTATTGTGCCAATCCCTTGAAACCTTTTTTTGCCTCATGACTTCTCCCTTTGGATGAGGGCAAGCTCATTTTGTGCAGCTATTTTGTGCTCGTGCTCCTTTCTTCCTCCCCCAGCCCTGGCCTTGCTGCTATTCTCCTAAGTGCTCAATTTTCCCCGGGCCAGGAGGGGCTCAGCCTTCTAGAATGTCCACCTGGTGGTTTACCTCTAAGGGTGGGATGACTATGTGGATGCAGGCAGTCAAGGCCAGTGGCCTACTAACACAGTCTTGAATTTCTTACTTCTTTCTGAATCTGGGAAAGGGAGAGGAGACGCATGTTCCTTGCATGCTGAGCCTCACAGGGCATTTGCCAGGCCAGTGGGCAATTCAGCACGTGGCCTGGTCTTTTGATTTAATTAAAGTGAATCAAAACACCTCACACCTCTGGCCCTTCTTGTGCTCAAAGCCATTGGCAAGCACACCCTCTGTGGAGCAAAGGTACCATTTGTAGATAGTCTGGGCATCTGGCCACCATGGGAGACAGTACCTAAAGACCCTTCTCAGACTTGGTTTTGGTTTAGCTCACCCAGAGCTGCTTGCCCAGCTGTATTTAGGATTAAAATGGTTCAGAGTGCCTTGCACATGCTCAGCCAGAGTTCAGTTTCCAGCATCCCAGAAGGTCCCCAGTCAGAGTAATTTCTGAGCACAGAGCCAGGAGTAACCCCTGCTCACCACTGGATGTGGCCAAAAGAAATGTTTCAAAGTAGTCAGAAAAAAGACATGCAGGGTTGTGCTGGCCTCACACTCTCAGCCCTTCTCCTTTGCTCAGGGTCCCAGCAACCCTGGCTTTGCAGTATAAGGACAGTGACTCTTCCAGAAAAACCATTTCCCAGGACCAAGATAGGACATCAGACCAATCTCTTGGCCTTGCAAGCGATCAGGCCTAGTTCAAACTCCAGCATCACACGCCGTGTTCTGAGCCCTGCCAGGAGTACTTCCTTGGCATGGAGGAAGGAGTGAGCTCTGAGCACTGCCAAGTGTGGCCCCAATCCCTTTCCCCACCAACTCACCAAGAAATTGAAATTTAATTTCCCACTATAGGACATGTCTGGACAAGACTCCCAACTGTAAAAGCAGATTCTAACCAGGTGGTGGCAGTATGGCGACACCAATGATGAGGTTTTTGTCTTGTTTTTAAAACCCTAAAAGAATCGTCTTTGATCATTTTTTATTTCACTCAATGTTCATGCGACTGTTTGCTCCTTGGTACCATCCACTTTTTTTAATTTAATTTTTAATTTAATATTTTTTAATTTAATATTCAAGATTATTCTATTTTTGTGGTTCTGTTGAGGGAAAAAGAAAGAGAGAGAGAGAGAGAAAGAAAGAAAGAAGAAGAAAGAAAGAAAAGAAAAAGAAAGAAGAAAGAAGAAAGAAAGAAAGAAAGAAAGAAAGAAAGAAAGAAAGAAGAAAGAAAGAAAGAAAGAAAGAAAGAGAGAGATGAGAGAGAGAGAGAGAGAGGGAGGGAGGAGGGAGGGAGGGAGGGAGGGAGGGAGGGAGGGAGGGAGGAGGAGGGAGGGAGGGAGGGAGGGAGGGAGGGGGAGGGAGGAAGGAAGGAAGGAAGGAAGGAAGGAAGAAAGAAAGAAAGAAGAAAGAGAAAGAAAAAGAAAGAAAAGAAAGAAAGAAAGAAAGAAAAAGAAAGAAAAGAAGAGAAAGAAAGAAAGAAAGAAAGAAAGAAAGAAAGAAAAAGAAGAAAGAAAGAAAGAAAGAAAGAAAGAAAGAAGAAAGAAAGAAAGAAAAGAAAGAAGGAAGGAAGGAAGGAAGGAAGGAAGGAAGGAAGGAAGGAAGGAAGGAAGAAAGAAGGAAGGAAGGAAGAAAGGAAGAGAGGAAGAGAGGAAGAGAGAAAGAGAAAGAGAAGAAAGAGAGAAAGAAGAAAGAAGAAAGAAAGAAAGAAAGAAGAAAGAAAGAAAAAAAAAAAGAAAGAAAGAAGAAAGAAAGAAAGAAAGAAAGAAAAAGAAAGAAAAGAAAGAAAAAAGAAAGAAAGAAAGAAAGAAAGAAAAGAAAGAAAGAAAAGAAAGAAAGAAAGAAAGAAAGAAAGAAAGAAAGAAAGAAAGAAAGAAAGAAAGAAAGCTGGGAGGAGCCCATCTAGAGCTATAAATGTACATTTAAATTTAAAAGAAGAAAGGAAAAGAAAAAACAAAAAAAAGAAATGACAAAAAAACAACAACAAAAACAAAACAATGGCAACAAGAAGAAAGATAAAAAAGGAAAGGGGGGTATGCATGCTGGGAACAGGGGAGGAAGGAGGACAACACTGGTGGTGAGAATGTCCAATTCATTGTCACTATGTACCTTAAATATAACTGTGAAAGACCATTGTGTAATTCATATTGGTCACAATAAAAAAATTTCACAATAAAAGTTATTTTTTTCACAATAAAAATTGTTTTATAAAAAATAAGTGTCTTTGAGATATATTTCCTAGGTTTTACACACACCACACACACACACACACACATATGGTCACATGCTGTGATACTCACGGGTTACTCCTGGCTCTGTGCGCAGGAATCATTCCTGGAGGTTCTCAGGGGACCAGATGAGATGCCAGGATCAAAACTAAGTCAGCCGTGTGCAAGGCAAATGCCCTAACCACTGT
Source organism: Suncus etruscus (assembly GCF_024139225.1). NCBI lineage: Eukaryota > Metazoa > Chordata > Mammalia > Eulipotyphla > Soricidae > Suncus > Suncus etruscus. The sequence continues at coordinate 117,617,664 of NC_064855.1, forward strand.
ACTATATCTCTGGCCCCCAATTTATTTTTAGAATTTGACTTCCACTTGTCATTCCTTTATTAATAGATTAAAAATAAACATAGTTCTGCAAGACAAGAATATATTTTGTTAGAAAAAACATAATTTGTGTCAAAGTAAACATTTGTCTGTCCAGCTTATATACCACAAATAATAGCTTGTTTAGTTCAGTTACATTGGGAAAACAGGTTTATAAATGCTCTTTACTATAAGCCTAAATTGATTTTTAGAAGTAATTTTCTGTAAACTATATGATCTTTTAGAGCATTTGGTTTTGCTTGGGGGACACTTTATTTTTAGTGCATTTTATCAAGGCACTTCTTTACAAATCTTAAGGGTTTTTAATCTAAAATTTTATGTTACTTTTTAAATTAATTCCTGTACTTAAACATTGTGGACACGAGGTTGTTCATCATACAATTGGATTTTATTTTTTTCACAGATACAAAGTAGTTTATGATTGAGTCTTAGTCATGAAATGTCTAACATCCTTCACCAGAAGACATTTTCCACCACCAATGTCCTTAGGGGGAGGTTGAAGCAAATATTTTTATTTATAAAAACATAAGGAGAGTCAACCAGAAAATATACATTACAGACTCTGATACAGGCAGCTGAGAATGTGCTTTTCTTTATGTTTTTTTTTTTGGGGGGGGGGCACCCAGCTGTGCTCAGTTGCTTGTTCCTGGCTGTACTCTCAGAGATCCCTCGTGACAGGGCCAGAAATAGAGCCTGGATCAACCACGGGCAACGCCAATGCCTAAACCCCTATAGTATCCCTTAGGCTCCTGAACACTTCTATAACAGAGGTTCAGAGAACCAATGTTCTTTTTTTTTTTTAAACACCATGATTACATACATGATTGTGTTTGGGTTTCAGTCATGTAAAGAACGCCACCCATCACCAGTGCAACATTCCCATCACCAATGTCCCAAATCTCCCTTCTCCCCACCCAACCCCCGCCTGTACTCTGGACAGGCTTTCCATTTCTCTCATACATTCTCATTATTAGGACAGTTCAAAATGTAGTTATTTTTCTAACTAAACTCATCACTCTTTGTGGTGAGCTTCCTGAGGTGAGCTGGAACTTCCAGCTCTTTTCTCTTTTGTGTCTGAAAATTATTATTGCAAGAATGTCTTTCATTTTTCTTAAAACCCATAGATGAGTGAGGCCATTCTGCGTTTTTCTCTCTCTCTCTCTGACTTATTTCACTCAGCATAATAGATTCCGTGTACATCCATGTATAGGAAAATTTCATGACTTCATCTCTCCTGACAGCTTCATAATATTCCATTGTGTCTATGTACCACAGTTTCTTTAGCCATTCGTCTGTTGAAGGGCATCTTCATTGTTTCCAGAGTCTTGCTATGGTAAATAGTGCTGCAATGAATATAGGTGTAAGGAAGGGGTTTTTGTATTGTATTTTTATGTTCCTAGGGTATATTCCTAGGAGTGGTATAGCTGGATCGTATGGGAGCTCGATTTCCAGTTTTTGGAGGAATCTCCATATCGCTTTCCATAAAGGTTGAACTAGACAGCCAATGTTCTAACACCAAACCCACCACTAGGGTCAGTGCCCTCCACTCCATCCTTTCCTCCTTAGAAGACTCATTTTCACCTACTTGAACTGCCGTATTTTTCTCTCTTTAAGATGCACATGACTATAAGATGCGCATAGTTTTTAGATGCTCTCCTCCCCTGCACTCAGACTTCAGCTCCAGGAGGCATTCACACCATAAAACACACTTTGGGGGGGGGGTTGTTTTATGGTATGAAAAGTGTGGTATTTATTGTTTTTACATCAAGGAAACAGACTCATCAGCTTTCTGTATTATAGTATATCCTATAATATATAATTATACATAATTATATAATTTACATTATCTCTGTAATATATCTCTGACTTGATTTGTTGTCATCATTTATGATAAACTATATAATTCCTTTAAAAATATCATGGGGGGCCGCTAGATATGTCAGGGAGTGAGTGACATTCATTCCTGGCACGTGCTTAACCCTGGATTCTATCTCCCATCCCCACGATGGTTGTGGCCCATATTTTAAAAAGCCAGTTTGGAGCTTGAGAAATAGATCAAACAGCTGGATCAAAGTTTTTCCGCACAGAGCCTTGCAAATCTTCCTCTAAATCTTAAATTTAGGCAGTGGGATGCTAAGTGATATGCTGGGCTTCAAAGAGTCGACCCTCAGCTTATTAGCTTGACAGCAATTACTTAGAAATTCAGAAGAGGGGCTGGAGCAATAGCACAGCAGGGAGGGCATTTGCCTTGCAAGCAGTTGACCTGAGTGTAATTCCTGACATAGCATATTGTCCTGTTCCACCCCCTCTCCAGCCTGCCTGGAGTAATTTGTGAGAGCAGAGCCAAGGGAGAGGGAGGAAGAATGGAGAAGAAATGGAGGGAAATAGAAAAGAAAAGGGGAACTGTAGAAGAGGTGCCTTGCTGAGCTAAGGAAGGCAGCTATATTCACCACTATACTACCAACAAAATGCTGAGCTAAGGGAAGGCTCAGATTCCTGATGACATACCAAGATTACAACAGAGGCCTTACAGCCTAGAAGAAGCTTCTAGTAGAACAGATGTCTTGTTCCAGAATGCAGCGGCTGTGTGGTTTAGTCTAGGCCTGCTTCGACTCAACACACACACACACTCTCTGGTATGCCCTAGGCACCGGAAGAACCAGCCTTCCATGTGCTGCACACACCCCAGGCGCTTCTTTGGCATCCCAGGTGTGGGCAGACACCCAGGACTTGTGCAATCTCCCATGGGTGCGGCAGGTAACAGGGTCACCCTTGAGAAAGTCAGGGGCCCTTGCCCGAGCCAAGAGCCATCATCACATGGGACGCTCCTCACTCCGGTGAGGCAATAGCAGGCGCGCTCACTGCCTGGAAAAGGCGGCCTTTTTGCCCATGCGTGTCTGTCAGCCAGGGTGAGGAGGTAACACTGGGGAATGTGGCTGTCAGGGAGGGTTTTGCTGACACACAGGCATCAGAGATGGGTGGAGGAAGCCAGGGAAGGTTTCCAGTGCCCTGTTAAGCTCACAGCCATGTCGATAGGAAATACTAAGTCAAGTTTGAGTGGCAAAGAAACAGAGCAAGCTCAGGTCAGCCCATACACAGGAGCTCTGTGGGCCTAGATTCTTCTAGAAGATGACCTGTACACTGTTCTGGATTGGCAGAAACTGTCAGGGACCCCCTTTATTGTACTTAGGACCCCTTTGTTGCCCTAGATATAACTTTCTAACCTGATTCTAACAAGCTTGCCTTGGTCAGAATCCATCCTGAGGCGAAGGAATTGCAACAGGGTAGGGAGTTTTGCCTTGCACGCAGATGACCCGAGAGGGACTAGGGATCAGCCCCGCCATCCCATACCCTGAGGCTTGCCAGTTAGCAATTTCTGAGTGTAGAGACAGAAGTAACCTCTGAGCGCTGCCAAGTGTAGCCCAAAAGACAAAATAAAACAAAACAAAAATCCGGGCCCAGAGAGATAGCACAGCGGCGTTTTGCCTTGCAAGCAGCTGATCCAGGACCAAAGGTGGTTGGTTCGAAATCCCGGTGTCCCATATGGTCCCCCGTGCCTGCCAGGAGCTATTTCTGAGCAGACAGCCAGGAGTAACCCCTGAGTACCACCGGGTGTGGCCCCTCCCAAAAAAATCCACTCCTGGGGCCAGAGTGATAGCACAGCGGTAGGGCATTTGCCCTTGCAAAACGGCAGACCCAGGATGGACCTGGGTTCTATTCCCAGTGTCGTATATGATTCCCCAAGCCAGGAGCAATTTCTGAGCGCAGAGCCAGAAATAACCCTTGAGAGTCACCGGGTGTAGCCTAAAAACAAACAAACAAATTCATGGCCAGAAAGTGTTAAGTGTATGTGTGTCTATGTATCTGAGGTGGGGGGTTGTACAGCCTCCCACCCACTTAGACAAGCATGGTGGGGGCTGGCTGTACCCCCAAGGATTGACGTGGCACAAATATAAATGAAGGGAAATGTGATCTTTCAGAATCAAAATCAGTGCAGACTTGTGTTAGAGCCTGACAAGCTCTACTTGCAAACACCCCACTTTCCACTGCACAAATATGGAGTTTAAAATAAAGTCACTTTTTATATGTTTTTATATGTTCAAACAAATAAATAACATGCAGCATTAAAATAAGGGGATGAGAACCAGGGGCCTGAGAGAGAGTACAGTGGGGAGGATGTTTGGCTTGCATCCAGCAGACCTGGATTTGATTCCTAGCATCCCATATGGCTCCTTGAGCACCATCAGGAGTAATTTCTGAGCACAGAGTCAGGAGGAAGCTTTGAGCATTGCAGGGTGTGATCCAAAAGCAAACAAAAAAATAAAGAGAGAGGCCAAGAGATAGAAGAGTGATTTAGATGCTTGCTTAGTGCATATCAAAAAGTCTGAGAATAGCTAATGTTGGGAGGGTTATCATTAAGGGAGCCTCCTCCACCAGTAATGGTAATGGGAGGGTCATCTAGTCCAGTCTCTATTGAAAGCAATATGGAGATCTCTCCATAAAGTAGGAATACTGTAAGAAGACACTCAGCTATTAACCCAAAAGAAAGGTGTTCCTCCATCTTCCTCTTTCCTTTAAACCTATCCCTTTGATATGTAAAACTTCATCTGGATCTCACTCTACTCTTCCCCACCTGGGTGAATTGGTACAGGTTTAATAAAGAAAAGCCAGTTTTGGTTTGGCACATGGGAGAGGTCACAAGGGAGAAACCACTGACTCCATGACTCCTGATTGTCTTGGTTTATTAATCCTTGGAAGCTACCTGCATCAGACCCATCTGCCTTGGGGGTGGAAATATGCATGTGTGGTGATTTCACAATGTGGGGATTTATCTTACAAATACCACTCCCCTACAATGCAGTACTATCACTTCCTGGCGTCTATTCCCAAAACATTTGTTTGATCTATGCATATCATATTCACTGCTATTCAAGAAATTGTGGTATGGGGGCCAGAGAGATTGCACAGTGAAGAGGACATTTGCCTTGCACATGGCTGAACCAGGTTTGATCTCTGGAATCCCACATGGTGCCCAGAGCTGGCAAACAAAGATAATACAATGGGTTGGGTATTTGCCTTGCATACAGCTCTCCTTAGTTTGATCCCTAGCACCCCATATACTCACCTGAATTCCAGGAGTCATCTCAGAATATCGAGATAGCATGACCAAAAACAAAAATTATATAATGTTAGGTACAGAGTCAAAGGACAAGACCACACAAGTTTTTGTGTTTTTGACCCTTAATATATGTAAAATCTGATTTTCTTTTTAGCAAAAGACAAAACCACAAATCACTGAGTTTACTTTTGTTTATAGGTTTAGGGACCATATCCTACTATGCTCTGTAGTTACTTCTGGCTCTATACTCGGGAATTATTTTTCTTTTTTGCAGACATACATTTTTTCCTAACAATAATATCTTTATTTAAGCACCATGATTGCAAATTAAATTAAAATAAATCAAAACAAGACTTTATTCTGTCTACCAACATGCTACAAACTGACTGATCGGGGTCACTTCACAGAGAGGCTACTCTGCTCTGGGTTCACAAGTCAGGTTGTATAGGGCTAGAAGCAGGAAATCATGACCTTTAAGTTGATCGGTTATTGTCTAGGGTGTTTCATCAATTCCTCATCAATTTATCAATTCCTATCTGGCTAGATATTTAGGGTGGTATATTGTAATTTATACAGCCTTGGGGTCTGCATCATTATTTTTGGGATAGAAACTGAGCCCTTACATGGAAACTTGGCTTTGTTAGCCTTAAATGAAAACTTAGCATTGTTAGTCTTTTTTTGTTTGTTTGTTTGTTTGTTTTGTTTTTGGGTCACACCGAGCAGTGCTCAGGGGTTACTACTGACTCTACATTCAGAAATTGCTCCTGGCAGGCACAGGGGACCATATGGGATGCTGGGATTTGAACCACCGTCCTTTTGCATGCAAGGCAAATGCCTTACCTCCATGCTTTCTCTCCGGCTCCAGCATTGTTAGTCTTTTTTTTTTTTTTTGCTTTCTGGGCCACACCTGGTGATGCTCAGGGGTTACTCCTGGCTATGCGCTCAGAAGTCGCTCCTGGCTTGGGGGACCATATGGGAAACCAGGGATCAAACCACGATCCATCCAAGGCTAGCGCAGGCAAGGAAGGCATCTTACCTCTAGCGACACCACCCGGCTCCAGCATTGTTAGTCTTAAGTAGAATCTTAACATCAGTTCAACAAAAATGGAGTCCCTTCTGCTCTATATTTCACAGTATATACACAATAGAGTACTATGCAGCTCTAAGAAAGAACAAAATGGTGTATGGCAGCAACATGGATAAACTTAAAAGGATGCCATGCTGAGTAAGTCAGTCAGAAGGACAGAATGATCTCTCTATGGTGGGGCTTAAAGACCATAGCAAGAGAGTGACAAAGGGCCAAAGGCAGGGCCACAGAGATAGTAGCATAAGTGGGATGACTTCTTTGCACTCTGCTCACCCTGGTTCAATTGCCAACATCACATATAGACCCCGAGCCCTGCCAGAAGTGATTCCTGAGCAGAGTAAGGAGTAATTCCTAAGCACTTGTGGGTGTAGTTCAGGAACAATAATATAGTGTTTAGTGCAAAGAAATAGGACACTTGCTTTGCATACACCTCACCCTAATTCAAATCTCCAGACCCTATTATGGTCACCCCAGCATCACCAGTACTGATTCCAGGGCACACACCTAGGAACAAGCCCCAAGAACCACCAAGTGAAAACCAACCCACCTCTCATTCAAAATAAGAAAAAGAAACAAACACATCCTGTTAGTCTATGTTTTCTTTTTTTTGTTTTTGGTTTTTTTGTTTGTTTGTTTTTGGGCCACACCGGGTGGTGCTCAAGGGTTATTCCTGGCTGTCTGCTCAGAAATAGCTCCTGGCAGGCACGGGGGACCATATGGGACACCAGGATTCGAACCAATCACTTTTGGTCCTGGATCAGCTGCTTGCAAGGCAAACACCACTGTGCTATCTCTCCAGGCCCTAGTTTATGTTTTCTACCACTTTTCCTTTCACATGTGGAAGAACACCAATAATAATAATAATAATAATAATAATAATAATAATAATAACAATAATAATAATAATAATTAATAATAATAAAGCAAGTAAATGTAAAAATTGCAAAAAAGCATGAAGATGAAAACGAAGTGAGAAAGAGCTGAGACACTCTGTGTTTCAGTAGAGTGGAGAAGAATTGGCTACCTCGTGCACAAGGCTTTGACTCTGTGAATCCAGTGGACATAGTTTGACTGCTGCATCTGTGCTTGTTGGGCTGTGGCTGAAGAGAGACATACCTGTGTGAGTTTAGTCAGACTAAACAATTCCTTCTGTCCACCCATAGATCTGGTTCAGAAGCTTCTCTCCTGGTCCTCCATTCAGAGGGTCATTCTCAAGCCAATGCACTTTACCATCTGTCTGATGGCTCTTATCGCTTCTCGGCCTTTTGGCTAAGATCAAGTGTAGTATCTGTCTGATGGCTCAGCTGTGGTTCCTTGCCACAGAGTGGAAAGACATGGGCATTAATTATATTACACCTGTTTTACCCAAAAACAAAGATCATTCCTTATTTCTTTGTATATGTTTGTTTACAATTTGGTTTGACCCCCAAAGAGAGATTTTCTTGTAAATCTGGTGGGACTGACTCAGGATAGTTTGAGCTATCTGCCCTTACTATGTTCTTACCCACCTGGGAGTGGTCTCTGTACTCAATAAAAACAGTTCTGGCAGGCAGACTGTGGGAGATATGAGGTAGAAGACTGCCAGACTTGTGTTTCCCCCTCAGCCTGGTTTGGATTATTTCATGTGTGACCCTGCTTCAGACCTGTTTGCCTGGGGTTGGAAAAATTGTGCATGAAGTGATTTTAAACACAGGGGGAGGCTGGAGTTGCCTGTCATTCACCAGCATGATTCCATGGGGCTGTGTTGGAATAACTGTTGTCCCAGTATGTTGGCACCTGGCAGAACTACATCTCATCTCTCGTGCCAGGTATATGGGAGTGCCCGAGAGAATTACTGCAACCCTCTGCAACTGCAACTGGAATCTCAGCAGAGTGACAGACACTTTCAAAGCTAGCTCTGTTGTCTTTGGTAGAGCAATCAGACCAGTAGCATTCCTGGGATTCCCTGCAAACATAGGAGGACCTTGACCTAGGAACTTCAGACCACCTGGAAATGCAGACGGGTCACAAGAGGTAACTGTCTCTGATGTCACTGAAATGTGAGCTGACATGAATCCAAGGCAGAGCCTGGATTCTCCAGAGGGACAGTCGAAATCAGAGCCATCCTTGCCCAGGAACCTGCTGCATGGTGCTAGGACAGCCATGGGCCCACTGCCTCACAGGTGACTGAGCCCACACCCATCTGTGCTATGTCCGGAGGATTCCTCTCATTCTGAGTGCTCCCCACGCGATTCCCAGGACATACCAGACTGCATTGCAAAAATATACATGCCCTAAGATGATAATATCCAGAGGCAATAGAGATGTCAGCCAGGAAGACCTGTCCATGGAAGGAAGCTTGCCACAAAGAGCAGGTTGTGCAATGAGGACAGAGAAGGAACTATGACAATGAGAGTTGGAAATGACCACTCTGGGCCAGAACTGGGTGCTGAAAGGAGAGAGAGTGATAGGCATGATACCCCTTTATTTTATGTATTCATTTGGTTTTGGGGCCATACCCCGTGATGCTCAGGGGTTACTCCTGGTTATGTTCTCAGAAATTGCCCCTGGCATGGGGGACCATATAGGACACTGGGGGTGGGGGGAGGGATCAAACAGCAGTCCATCCTAGGTTAGCACAAACACAGGCAAACACCCTACTGCCTGTGCCACCACTCCAGCCCCCATTTTTTTATTTTTATGGAAAATTTATTATGCCGAACTTTCAATTATGAGCATAATTTTCTCCACTTATTTGTTATATTTTAATTTGTTTCATCATTGTGTTATAGTTTTAGCACAAAGAATTTTAGTTGATTCTAACTAATGTTATGTTTAATATGTTACTGGGTTTTTATATCTTTATTTCATGATGCCCCTTTAGTAACAATATTGCCAATTGTGCCTGAAAGGAGGAGGAGGAAGAGAAGGAGGAGGAGAGTGTTCTGCAGAAATGCCAGCCTCTCTGCTGACATTCCAAGGAAATAAAAGGCGCAGGCAGCGCTCAGGGGGTACTCCTGGCTCTGTGCTCAAAAATTACTTCTGGCAGGCTTAGGGTGCCATATGGGATGCAGAGATTGAACCCGGGTCAGCCTCCTGCAAGGCAAACACCCTAGCTGCTGTGCTGTTCTCCAGCCCGAAGTTTCTGCCTTTAAATCTCTCCTGGCTATACAAAAGTATAAGACATGACTATCACACTGTCAGCAACCATGGGTCAATCCAGTCTGCTCCACAAATGCCTCACCACACTGTTTGTTCTCTGGTGCCCACAGAAAGTATTTGTTGTTGTTTGTTATGATATCCCCTCCCCAACTTCCTGTTTATCCCACCTGTATGGTCAGACGAAGCCACACCTTAGGAGGGGTCTGAGGTTTGGAATAAAGGTGTTGCCTGGAAGAAAAGGGGCAGAGAAAAAAGTAGCAAGGACCTTGGAGATGATCAGGAAGGGGGACAGAGAATGCTTCTGAGAGAAAAAGATAACTTCGGCAGACATGGCACAAAATCTACACATGGCGGATAGAGCCATGGAATAAACCAAGCTGACACCAATAAAACTCAACTGACTGCTTGTGATTATTTCTATGCCGTTATCCTGCACCTTCAGACCTGCTAGCCGAAGGTGCTACAGGTGCCTGGCCGAGCCAAGGGAGGCCTCATCCCAACACTAGGACTTTATATGTTACAGTTATAAAACAGTTTCTTTATTATTTTGAGACCAAACCCAGTAGTGCTCAGGAGTTACTCCAGGCTCATCATTCAGAGGTTAATCCTGGCAGGCTCTAGGGATCAAATGGGATCAAATCCAGGTCAGCTACATGCAAGGCAAACTCCCTACCTGCTATGCTATGGTTCCAGACCCACAGAAAATATTTTTTTTTTTGGGTTATGGAGGCTTTATATTCTTTTTTTTTTGGTTTTTTTTTTTTTTTTTTTTGGTTTTTGGGCCACACCTGTTTGACGCTCAGGGGTTACTCCTGGCTATGTGCTCAGAAATCGCCCCTGGCTTGGGGGGGACCATATGGGACGCCGGGGGATCGAACCGCGGTCCTTCCTTGGCTAGCGCTTGCAAGGCAGACACCTTACCTCCAGCGCCACCTACCCGGCTCCTATATTCTTTTTTTTTAATATGATTTTTATTTTGATCATAGTGTCTTACATATTGTTGACAATAACATTTTAGGTACATATTTACATAAAATCAGGGGGATTCCCATCACCAAATTGTCCTCCCTACACCTCCATTTTTGTCCTACCTCCCATTTACTCTTCCCTCACCCCCAGGGCGGCTAGAATATGTGGTCCCCTCTGTATCCAACCCACTACTTAGTAGTCTTGCACCTGTTTTGTCTTGATGCCTCCCTTATCTCCCCCTCTAACTGTAGGCAGGACTAGCTAGTTCAAGTTGCGTGGTTTTGCTGGAAAAAGAGAAGATATATAAACTGGGGTAAGAGTCTAATACTCCAAAAATGGGTGGAATCCTTCTAGAGGCTCTCATCATCGATTTGGGAGATGAAGGAGAAAAAGAAGGTGAAACACTCCACCAGTACCAAAAAAAAGTGTCAATTATCCAGTGAGGACTCCAGCTATATCGATAAGCACCACAAAAAATAGACGAAAAACAAAACAAAACAAAAAAAGACAAACAAAAACAAACAAACAAACCAAAAACACGCCATGGTCTTGAAATAAGAAACATGGCATAGCACATAACGAAAAAAGATAAAAGAAGAGAAAAAATAAGTATAATTGGGGACAACGATTTCAATAATCACACCCAAACAGAGAAATCGACCAAAATAGATAGGTAAATAAAAATAATAATAACAATAATAAATGAAGGTAAAAATATATGTATATATATATATATATATATATAAAATAACCAAGGTCTTGTGCTTTTTTGTATTTTTGTTTTTTCCCCTCCTGCTCTGGCACAGTAAATATTGGGGTCATTCGAAAAGGAATTCACTTGGCCTAAGAAATATGGGGTTTCTCCGTCCTTGGAGTATACTGTCATGGGATCAGCTCTAGACTTTGCTCATTTTTGAAGCATCTATTTTCCTATCATCTCCAGCATTTCTTGTGCTCACCAGTACTTTTTGTCCAAATTGCCTAGTGTATCTTTTTTCTGACAATTCAAGGTCTTCATTTGGTTTGAAACTACAAAAATGGATAAACATTAACATTATGGTTAACATGTTGCCTAAACTAATCATTTTTTTACAGAAAGAAAATGGGAAGATAGCAAGGAAAGTTAAGAGTTTTGAGCCACATAAGTCCTAAGTGTAAATAGAAAGACAAGTTTGTCCACAGTGCCTAAAGGGGGTGGTGAACAGACAGGAAGACAGACAGGAAGACAGACAGACAGACAGACAGACAGACAGACAGAGACAGAAACAAAGAGACAGAAAATGAAACTGGGGACATTAGGGGCAGGAAATGTGCACTGGTGAAGGGATGAGTCTTGGGACACTGTATGACTAAAACTCAAGCTGAACAGCTTTGACTTGTGTATCTCACAGATTGGATTAACATTTTATTTAAAAAAGAGATATTTGTGTTGGTTTAGATGTGACTTAATATATGTATTAAATATATATGTATACATATATATTAAATATAGTGTTAATATATGTATTAAATTTGTCATGACATTAACAGCATAATTGGTATAAATTTGTCACATTAGCACCTTCTGAGAAACCTTCCTGTAGTCGACAGGTTTGTCACAATATCAATTCCACCTATCCACACAAAAACCGAAAACTGGTCTCCTACATCCTTAATAGCTAGACCCCCTTAGCAAATGACTTAAGCTTGACCAACGTTCCTGGGGCCAGTGCTGCGTGAACTGTAATGATTCTTGTTGCTGGTAGGAAGCAGCAGTGGCCATGCTAAAGCTTCCTGAAACTGGTTCCTTGAACTGATTTTTGGATGGTGCTCAAGGCAAGGAGCAAGATCTCTGTGTGTGGTTCTGCAAGACAGAACAAGACAGGAGTCCAGCAAAGGCTGCAGTGCCATTGCCCTTGATGCAGAGCGGGCCCTGAGTGGAAAAGGGAAGTGATGATTGACGGGAAAGTCCTAGATTACTCTGTGGGTTAGCAAGGCCCAGCAAGCCCCTCGCTGTCCAAGAAATCAACTACCCCATTTTTGCAAGAAGCAGAACCACCGGGAGAGTGAGTGGGGACAGAGGTGGCCAACACCAGTCACTGGGACATGCCAGACCATCACCATCCTGACTCCAAATGGGAATCTTTTTATTTTTGGTTTTTGGCCCACATTCGGTAACACTCAGGGGTTACTCCTGGCTCTCTGCTCAGAAATTTCTTCTGGTATGCTTCAGGAACTCTATGGGATGCCAGGATCAAACTTAGCTGGCTGCGTGCAAGACAAACACACTACCCACTGTGCTATCACTTCAGCCCCAGCTGAGAATCTTGATTTTGCAATATTTTTTTAATCGTTTAGAGGTGCCCAAAGTGCAGAAGAAGCACCTGTGTTTTTCTTGCAGCCTCTGGCTAATCAGTGGTGGCAGGGCATGGGCAACACCTTGCAGAGCCACGAGTCAGTGGCAGCTTTGAACAGTATGTTTCTTTAGCCCAGATAAACTAATGACACCTTGGCCACCTGTCCCTATAGTATCTGAGACACTGCGCTTTCCCTGCCCTGCCTCCGATGGCCTCACCCATATTTTGGGCATCAAATCTGCAAGAATCTTCAGCAGAGCCCCCAAGCCGACTCTCTCTATTGGGTCAGGAGTGAGTGCAGTACAGGAAGCTCTTGAATTGAAAAAAGTCATCAAAGACCTGACAGTGCGTGTGGAGAAATGCATGCCTTCAAGACAGACTTAGGAATAGAGTTTAAGTGTTTTCAGAGAAGGCCACAGAAAACAGTAAGTGTGTCAGTCCCTGGGTCATTCCAACACAAATTCCAGACACTGTGGCATAGTATCTCCCTTTATCTAACCATGTGGTCAAAGCACAAAGCAATCACTCCTATTGCACGGCTGAAAAAGAAAGTTTTTCACTGTGCAGTGCATCTAGGTTAAAATTCCTTCTGGGTCAAATAAAGGAGTGGCTTGAAATTCTGTTGGCAAAACATTCTTTAATCAAAGTATTCTCTATCTTCGTCAAAACTACCTTGGAAGTAGGAGAAATGTCCCAAGTGGTGCTCAGGAGATGGGGATGGGGAGGACCTGCAACCCAGCTGCCTGGCCTGAGGTTCACAGCAAGGGCACAAGGAAGTGATGCTGATTGAGCCCTTCGGGGCTGAGATCTCTGGTGTCACACCCAGTAGTACTTGGGGAGGCTTTTTGGTGCCGGATCATGGGCACTTCTGCCCTACCCACTGTGCTACCACCAGCTGATCAAAGTCACAATGCTCAATAGTGTGTTTGGACTTTTTTTTTTTTTAACTAAGCATGATTTTTTCCTGTTGATCTGATCAAATTTCAACGAATGATGGGGCTGGAACGGTGGCTCAAGGGGTAAGGCGTCTGTCTTGCCCGCACTAGCTTAGGACTGACCTCGGTTCGGTCCCTAGCATCCCATATGGTCCCCCAAGCCAGGAGCGATTTCCGAGCGCATAGCCAGGAGTAACCCCTGAGCATCACCAGGTGTGGCCCAAAAAGCAAAAAACAAAAACAAAAACAAAAACAAAAAAACCTTCAACAAATGAGAACTAAATCTGAATGCTCAAAGTAAACTTTGATCCCAGGAATTTTAAAATTGAGTATTTATATTTTGTAGTGTAATAAGAATCAATGATCAATGTAACACTCCATTATAAATGCCTATCACACAAACTCTGCATGGAATGGAAATACAGCTTCAATAGTGACAGTGGGTTAAAATGTTTGGTTTTAAAAGGCATAGATTCAGGTGTTTGTAACAAGGTGATTCTAGTAAATGGGTGATTAAGTAACACTCAATTGGACATTATAAATTGTGAGCATATTAAAGCATGCCAATACTTGTCAACAATTAAATCCTCAATAATTTTGTTTGTTTAAGGGTCACAACCCAGTGCTCAGGGGTTACTCCTGACTCTGCACTCATGAATTATTCCTGGTCCTGCTAGGGGTCCACATGGGTAGCAGGATTAGAAACTGAGATAGACATATTCCAGGCAAGCACCTTATCCACTGCACTATAACTCTGGCCCTCTAATCCTTGTTTATTTATTAAACATGATAAACACCAGCTCTTAAAACTTACACAGAGCGTGAAAAGTGCCCACAACTCTTCTGAAACATTTTATGGACCCTATGAGCAAGATAAAAAATTGAAGAACACTGTTGTAAGAATTAAAAACTTGCCCTGGGATTTCCTAATGGGCAGTTTGCTCCCCCACTGGCTGCCATAGAAAACACTGGGCCAGCGCAACTAGAATAGAACGCGTGTGTGTGTGTGTGTGTGTGTGTGTGTGTGTGTGTGTGTGTGTGTGTGTGTGTGTGTGTGTAGTTTTCTTTTCCATAGAAAAGAATTTCCAGTGCTGAAGAGACCAAAAACTCCATGTGGTGACCAGTTATATAAAGGGTTGGCATCTCCACCTGTCCTTTTCCTTTGTTTGGGGAACAAAATCTGTGGTGCTCAGAACTTACTCCTGGCAGATCTAAAGTGTAGGATTTAAGGGACACCATATGGCTGTATATTGATACCAGGCATATAAATGGGTGAGATAATTAATCCCTGCACTCTGCAGCTTCTCAACACAGAAATGTTTAACAGTAAAGTAGGATATCTCTCAAATCTTGTGTATTGGAAAATAGCAGTTGAGTCTTCCCTTCCACTAGGCATTATTTTAGTGGTTGCAGCAATAGTAATTTGGTCTGGGACCACTCCTGAAGGTGCTGTGGGGGGTGCTTATGTGGTACCTTCTGTACTGTCTCTCTGACCCTGAGGCATTCCTAGTCTAAGGTTCATGATAAAATTTTCAACAGTTCCAATCTTTTGAGGAAGAAAAACATAATTACCTTTTATGTTTCACTTGACCTCTCAAATAAAGGTTTCTTTCAATCCTGGCACACAATAACTGAGATAATGGGAGCAATTACAGTAACCAATAAAAATCAGTTTCTCACCGTCTAATTGCTACATCAAAGATTCATCTTTGTTATTTGTGCTTTTGAAATAGAGGGCCTTGACTCAAGGTTGGGGTTAGAGCCAAGCTACATAAAACTATCCACACAAATACAAAAGGACTGCTTTAATACATTGACAACTCTGTTTCAACGTAATCTGTAAAGTTTTCTTTTCTTTTCTTTTTTTTTTAAAAACATCTACAGAGCGATCAGCACAGCGAGTAAGTCTTTTTGCCTTGCAAGCTGCTGTCCAGGGTTCAATCCTGGCATCCCATATAGTCCACTGAGCGCTAGGAGTGATTCCGGATCGCAGAGCCAGAGGTAATCCCTGAGCACACCTGGTATTGCCCCAAAACAAGACAACAACAACAACAAGATAAAACATTGCTCTGAGCAAAGGTCTCTGAAGGTCTCACCAGATTGCCAATGGGGACATGGGTACAAGATAAATGGAATAAATAAATAAGAATAAAAGAAAATAGAATAAGATAAATAAAATGAATATAGAATTAAATAAGTAAATAATGTTGTGCAAGTGGAACTATTTTCAATCAGAAAAGGCACAAGTGCAGTTTGAACCTTCAGGGGAGAAGCAGAAACTTAAAAATTTAAGTCCTGGAGGAGGGAGGGTAAAGGAGGCATTAGGCCTTCATGGGAATTGGGATGCCGGGGCCTCCAGGCAGGCGGCTCTTCTCCTCTCACGTCCCTCGGAGATTCGAGTTCTGCTTTGGGACTAGGAACAATTTTGTTTTTAAGCTCTAGTATTAAGTATCTAATATTAAGTATTGTATTTTAGATATTTAATTTTAAATATTAAATATTTAATTTTATTTTAAATATTTAATTTAAAAGATCAAATATTTAATTTAATTAATTTTTATCAAATATTTCATTTTATTCAAACATTTAATTTTATTCAAATACTTCATTTTATTATTCAAATATTACATTTTAATTTATTAAATTTATGTAATCATTAAATTAAAATATTAACTATTCGATTTTATTTAAAATATTTGATTTTATTAAAATTCATTGAATTTTATTTGAATATTAAATATCTAATTTTATTATTAAAAATCTAATGTTAAGTAGTTAATATTTATTAAAATAAATGAATAAATAAAATCCCCCAAGCTACAACTCTCCGCCCTCTTCTCTGCGGCCTGGCCACCCCAGCACCTAGGCCAACACCGCCGCTGTTTTGATGTCGTAGAGGCTCGTGATTGGCCGGCGGGCCGGGGCGCGCCCTAGAAGCTTTTTGATTGGTGGGTGGTCAGCTGACGTCTCAAGTGCGCCCAGCCCATTTCCGCCAGGTCGAGAGCGGCGCCGTGGAAATGACGTATCGGTGAGTGATTGGCTCTCCGGGGCTGAGGCGTGCCGTGATTGGCTGGAGGACGCCGCCGTTGTTGATGACGCAGCGGCGCGTGATTGGGCAGACCTGCCGGAGCGCGCTGTGATTGGCGGGGAGCCCGGCCGGTCCCGCCCTCCCGCACCCAGGCCCCGCGGCCACCCGCCCGGTGTCCTCCCGCCGCCGTCCCGCCGCCTGGCAGTTCGCCTGGCAGATCGCGCCCGCGCTCGTCCTCGTCCTCCGGCTCCCGCCGCGCCCATGGCCGCCGCCGCCGCCGAGGAGCCCTTCCCGTTCCACGGCCTGCTGCCCAAGAAGGAGACCGGCGCCACCTCCTTCCTCTGCCGCTACCCGGACTATGACGGCCGCGGGGTGCTCATCGCCGTGCTGGACACGGGCGTCGACCCGGGCGCGCCGGGCATGCAGGTGCCGCCAACGAGGGGGTCCCGGGGCTGCTCGGCCGGAACGGAGCCGGGAGGAGTCGGGAGGTGCAGGCGCGGGAGGCGGGCAAAGGCTGCGGGGCCCCTGCAGCCAGCCGTGTCTGTCCCCACCCAGCGGGGTTCGCTCCTTTCTTTGCATCTTGGGCGGCCCAGAGCCAAGGGCCAAGAGATCCGGGGAGACCCAAGTAAGGGGACCACAGGACCCGGCCAGAGAGACAGACCTAGGGGGACCCAAGCAAGGGGACCTAGGAGGATCTGGCTAAAGAAACCCAGGGGGGACACGGCCGAGAAGACCCAGGGGTCCCCAAGCAGGAGGGTCCAGCCAATGGGGCCACAGGACCCGGCCAAAGAGACCCAGGGGGACCAGGGCACCTGGCAAAAGAGACAGTTCAAGGGGGACCCAAGCAAGGGGACCTAGGAGGATCCGGCCGAAGAAACCCAGGGGGACCCGGCCGAGAAGACCCAAGGGGACCCAAGCAGGAGGGTCCAGCCAAGGGGACCCAAGGGGACCACAGGACCCGGCCAAAGAGACCCAGGGGGATCAGGGCACCCGGCAAAAGAGACAGTTCTAGGGGGACCCAAGCAAGGGGACCTAGGAGGGTCCAGCCAAAGAGACCCAGGGGGACCCGGCCAAGAGGACCACAGGACCCAGCCGAGGGGCCCAGGCTGACCGTGGGACCTGCCAAAGAGATCTAGGAGGACCCAGACCCAGCAAAAGACACCTAGAGGGAACACAGGACCGGGCCGAGGGACTCAGAGGGACCCAAGCAAGGGGACCACAGGACCCGGCCAGAGAAACCCAGGGGGGACTGTAGGACCCTGCCAAGAGGCTGAGGGGAACCACAGAACCTGGCCCAGGGCACCAGCAGGGGAACTACAGGACCCGGCCAAGGAGACCCAAAGGGACCACAGGATCCGGCCAAGGAGCTCGGGGGGGGGGGGGGGGAACCACAGAGCCTGGCCCAGGGCACCAGCGGGGAGACTACAGGACCCGGCCAAAGAAACCCAAGGGGGAGGGGACCACAGAGCCAGGCCCAGGACCTTCCGTCTGCAAGGCTCCATGACGTTCTGCCCCGTTGGGTTTTTCTGGGGAGGGAGGAGGTTTGTTGTTTGCGGGGTCGGGGATTCCCCAAGGATATCTTTGACCCCTAGGACGCCAGAGCCGGGTTTGGGTTTCCACATGATAACTCGGGCAACTTCCGGAATTATTTCCTCCAGCTGTTTTGTTTCTTCTATTTTTAAACCGTCTTGTCTTCTGCAATGGACTGGCCTAGGGGTGGGGGCCCAGTTTGGGGTGGCTTCACCAACTTTTCTTGTGAGCTGGCTGGTGGGGTGCTTATGGATCTTATGCTCTGGGTCTTTTTGTTTGTTTATAGCTGCAAAACACAGGGCAGTCGACTAGTGGTGGTAGTGCCTTGTTTTTAAATTATTTGCCTTTTTTTTTTTTTTTTTTTTTTTTACTTTGGGTGTCTGTCAGTAACATATCTGGTACCATCCATTCAAGGTGATTTGATCTCTAGTATCTTGCTGAATGGCAAAGTAGCCATAGCCCCCAGAGACTAACAAACACCAACTTAGAAACATGTTGAGAGCATCTCCCCAGCGACCCATGGAATGCTCGGGCCCGACTCGGTAAATGTGTGCACTGTACCTGCACTGCTGAAGTTTAAAAAGGATTCTCTGCTGTCCCGTTTGAGCACTTCATCTCTCCCCTGGTCCCTCTCCACTCTCCCTCATTCCCCAATTTCTTAGACTTTCCTGTATACTTACCTGGAGTTTAGGAAACTCACATAAGACAGGATGGGGATTCTGGAATCTTCCTTCTTGCCGTCCTCACATCTCAGCTTCAACCCCCAAGCTTGGTCCCTGCCATGGAGCACTGGTGACTAGAAGTGGGGATGAGCACCGCCTGCAGGTGTTCAAGATCTGGGCAGGCTTGTGATGGTGTCTGGTGGTGCCTGGAGACCACCACAAAGGCCCTTTTTATTTTCCAGGAGAAAGGAATGGAGAAGGGCCAGAACCAGCAGGGTTTGGGTAAGGTCAGGAAGTTTGAGGAATGAGGCTATCTCGGCAGACACACCTTTGCAAATTCCCCTTGCTCTGTTTGTCCAAATCCTCTTCTGGCATCTCACTGATCTGAGGGGAAAGTGGGCTGAGGAGGCTTGGCTTTTTGAAGTATTGGCTGATGGACTAGCTGGGGGCCAAGGGGTTAATAGGGGGTCCTGGAGTCCCATTTTGACTGGCCCAAGGTTGTGGTGCTCTGCCATCCCAGGGCCACTCCTAACAGCATTTGGTGACTCTAGGACTGTGTGTACTTGGCCATGTTTGGGGGACTGTGGAGCTCCAGGGATTGAACCACCAGAGATTGGAGCAGGGTCGGGCACTAGCAAGGCCCTTGACACACACAACCTTTGGTTCTCTCTCTGCATATCTGACAGCTCATGGTTTAGCAGAACTGTTTTAGATGCCCCCAATTGTTTGAAGTCTCAAGATGCTTGAGCAGGGAGGTTGGGAAATGGAAATGAATACTTCAAGGGGATTCATTTAATCTGTGATATGGGCCTAAAGATGGCCTGAGTTCAGCGCTGTGACTTGCAGCAGGAGGGAATTCTTCAGGTTTTTGTTCTTTTTTTCTTTCTCTTACCCATATCATGCTTATTTTGTAGCTTTCTGTGTCTGCGTCATCCTGAAGGGAGGCAGAAGGGGTGAGGGACATGGAGACTACACTAAGGCATTGACCTTGTATGTGGCCAGTCCCCCAACATCATCCCAAATACTAAGGTCTCCCGGTTCTGCAGTGACCCCAGGTGCAGCCAGGAGCTGCTCCGACCCCACCTCACCCCCAGTGATAAGAAGGTAGATGTGAAAGGAGGAAAGAAAGGACTCAGACGAATGGCCAGACAGGCTTCTGTGGTGGACTAGTGGCATAGGGTCTGGGGACCGACCTGGGCCTTGTCCAGAGACCACCCTGACAGCCTTGGACCCTATGGTCAAGAAGCAGTCCTTGGTCCTGGCCACTATTGACCAGGAAAGCCCTGGGCCCCTTGGTTCAGGTCCTGTAGGATGGACAACACAGCAGAGAGCAGGGTGGACAGACCACAGACCAGCAGGGCCGGGCTGCGCATGCTGGTAGTTCTGCAAACCTCTTTCACGGAGTGTTGGGTACCTTGCAGGCTGGGACTGTCGGGGTCAACGTGGTCCCCCATCAGGTCTCGCTCTGCTCATCTTTGTTGCCCAAGCTTTCCTTCCCTTCGAGTTGAGGCCCTGTTGTGCCTGTGTGACTATGAAGCCAATTGATCCAGCGGCCTCATTGCCTTTGCCTGGATGGCTTTGCGCATACCTTTCCCACCCAAGGCAGGCACAACCACAGGGCAACTGGGCCTCCCCTGCCCTTCTCCCATCCCTGGCCTCCAGACCCACCTCACTCACCCCTTTCTCCAGCAGTAGCCGGGCCTGGGTCTTGAGAGAGAGAGAGGTCAGGGCTTAAGGCACTGACTCTACAACCCAGTATCTGTCCCTGACACTGCATAGGGTCCTCCGAGCATCGCCAGGATGGATGCCCTGAGCTCACACTGCCAAGCGTTTGATCGCTAGTCAAAGTGGGGTGGAGGGCTCTACTTGGTTACTTAGTTTCTTTTCTCCCTCTCAGCTATTGCCTAGTTCCTTCATCCCCTCCTCCTCTGGCACTGAAAATGTTTCATTTTAGAATCATTTTCATATCTTTTTCATAAAGGAAGAGTCTAAAAGAACAAATTGAAAAGGATCAAAATGTAATGTTCTTGTAACATGAACATTTCTTGAGGGGGTATAGGCCAGTTGCGGGAGAAGGGAGAACTTTGTCTGTGATGATGGAGGAGAGGGGAGAATAATGCCTATCTGATGGGCTTCGTTTCCCAGGGACAAAGACTGAATTCCACAGTGACCTTCATGCACGCAGATACTGTAGCATTAGAATCCAGCAGGCAGCAGGAAGCTTCAAGCGCAGCTTCTGAAACTGGCCCCTGTGAGCATTAGTAGTTGTGCCTGTTTCTGTCCTGCTTCGAGCTGGGTTTTGCTCTGTCCTTCCTGCCCTGTGTGGTACCAGCTCAGAGTGTGCCCTTCTTCTCCCCCGCTGTGTCTTAACCTTCCTGCGAAACCCATCGTGTGTTCTTGGGGTCAGGGTGAGGGACCATGAAATAGTGGTTGGAAAGCAGCTGCCCATGCTCAGAAGCTCATTCTCAGCCTTTCCCCGAAACTGGGTGATCCTCAATCTCAGCACGGGGGCTCTGGCCATTGGTGGATCCTGTGAAGTGAGAGAGACCAGATTTGAGTTTGTGGTCAGTATTTCATTTTGAAAGAAAGCCAGACTCTTCTCTCCGTTGTTTCCATTTTATTTTTTCCTGTTGTTTTCTGTTGTTTTGTTTTTGAGGGGTGTCCTACACCCAACCTACAATGCTCAGGTTACTCCTGGCTCTGCATTCAGGGATCACTCCTGGCAGTGCTAGGGATCAAACCTGGGTCAGCCGTGTGCAAGGCAAGTGCCCTCCCTGTTGTCCTATCACTCCAGCCTCATCTGACTTAGGTTTTATCTTTCTAAGAAGGGTTTTTGCGTGACTTCCACGGTGATTTTTTTTTTAAAGCTGATGTTGAGTCTTCTGCATACCTTTTGTAGTACCTGGAATCTCCGAGAAATAAGCATCTGAGTTAGGAATCCTGGAGAAAATGACAGTTCTTCCACAGAGACCTTAATTGTCCCTAATAGAGCTGTCATTTCCTAGATGACCAGTAAGATTCGGACTTCCTGTTTTGGAAAGGGAAAAGGTGCGCCTGTGTCTCCCCCCATGCACCAAGACAGAAAGCTCTAGAGATAGTCATGGGACCAGTGAGACTCAGGCCAGAGGCTCTGCCCTGCCCGTAAGCTGCAAAGACCCCAGTGGAGGCTTGTGCACCAGTTATCTTTCACTTTCTCCTTTTGGAAGCTTCTTCACACTTGAGTCTCAGGTGTTCATTCCTGTAGGAAAATAAAGGCACATGCCTTGTATCCCACTGATATACTTTTTAAGAATTTAGAATTCAGTCACACGTATACAACACACATATGGTATGAAAAGGCTTGATGGGTCGTCTTTGAAAACCGTCATTGGACAGTAGCACAAGCCGAAATTGCAAGGGGGGGAGAGCTCAGTCGACTGAGCACAAACCCTGCATTTGTGAAGTGCCAGTTCAGTCCCCAACACTGCATAATTTCTTGGTTTCCCAAGCACAGACCCGGGAGCAGCTGCCGAGTGTTGCATTAAACCCTTAAGATGGGCTTGGATGGTGGAGATGGAGGTCTTTGTCCTTGGGCCCCGGCCACGTGGCTCCATCCCCCATTAACCAGCAGGTCATCATCTGACCTCCATGCTGGCAAAAATCTTAATTCTCTCCTTTCAAAGCCTTATCTACCCTTTCCAAGACCACTCCCAAGAATGGGAGGGGTCTTGCAGGTAAAGATACCCGTAATATCCGAGGTGGAGTCACATCTCCCCCTTCTCTGAAATATAAAAGAAGCTTTTATAATCCTAACTCTGCCTTTAGCCAAAGGTGAGTATTATTTCCATAGCAACAACGTAATAAAGTGAAAATTAACATACCAGCCCTTTTCAAAAACAAAACATTTCTGCAAAACATACCATACACCTGTAACTTAAAATTCTCTTAATGCTTTTTTACCAAGCACTATCCCGGAACTTTCATGTTCCTATACTTTTAATACTATATAAACTTCCTTGGGGGAACTTTTGTTCCTATAAACTTTCCCTAAACACAAGTACTACAGCAAAAAATGCTACATTTTAAAAAACAGGCTCAATACATTAAAATACACAGCAAACATTATACCCTTGGAAACATTAACTATGGAAAACAATAAAACACACTAAATTGGCAAGAACGTGACTTAGAATTCAATGGTCCTCAAACTACGACCCACAGGCCACATATTGTATTTATTCCCATTTTGTTTCTTCACTTCTAAATAAGATATATGCATGTGCATAGAAATTTGTTCATAATTTTTGTTTTTACTATAATCTGGCCCTCCGACAGTCTGAAGGACAGTAAACTGGCCCCCTGTTTAAAAAGTTTGAGGACCCCTGATAGATTGAAGTTAGATGCAGGTGGTTATTTTTTAAGATCTTTTAGTTTGGCTAAGGTGTATTACTCCCCCTTTCTAAAAAAAGTTTTTTTTAACCACTAACTAAAACTTATCCCATCACCAACTATGTGTAAAATATGTGACTACCCTTCACCTAAAACCATAAGTCCAGATGCTGGTTTGTCCCACACTGCTCTCACCACGTGGCTTCACTGCCATGGAGTTTAAGCTCCCTGAAGGCCGGTTCGCAGTTTCACCTTTCTGATCTGGAGGGCGGATCCCAGGCTCGCTGCTTTTGTCTTTTCCATGCGCTGTTTCCCGGAGCAGATCAGAGCAACGAAGTTTCAGATCTGAGCCATGGATGAGAGTGATACAAGTTTTCACCTCCCCTGTTTTACTGATATTTTTGCCCCCAGAAGGGGTCACGGCCATCTTTGAACACAGTTCCACGTGGCCCAGGGTTTTGGGCTCAGTACATCCGAAAAGAGCCAAAATCAAACTGAAAAGCAGAAATCGCACCATAATCGCTGTTTTCTTGGGTCCAGGATTCAGATCCACGTTCGGGCGCCAGGATGTTGCATTAAGCCCTTAAGATGGACTTGGATGGTGGAGATGGAGGCCTTTGTCCTTAGGCCCCAGCCATGTGGCTCCATCCCCCCTTAACTGGCAGGTCATCATCTTCAGGTGGTCGTGGTGGGAACCAGACTCACTCAGACAGGCTTCAGGAAATATCAGCTTTATTCATGCCCTATCTACCAGATGTGTGGTCAATCTCAACCATTCACGCATGCTATCCTTAGCTTGCCCTGTGTCTTAACTTTTTTCAGCCATCTTTCCTCTGACCTCCATGCTGGCAAAAACCTTTAATCCTCTCTGGTCAAAGCCTTATCTATCCTTTCCAAGACCACTCCCAAGAATGGGAGGGGTCTTGCAGGTAAAGATACCCGTAATATCCAAGGTGGAGTCACAGCCGAGCACTGCCAGATGTAGCAGAAAATAAAAAATCCAAGACCAAAGAGGAAAAGCAATGAAGTGCGCAGACAATTACCACCTTAGCAAAGCCAGCCGTGGTGCAAAGTCCTTTAGCTACCCAATAAATGTGTGTGTTTTGGGGACCACCCAGGGCCCACTGGGCTCTGGCTGATTTGGCTTCTGGGGTAGATCCAGTCCTTGTTCTAGGCCTGTTTTCCCTTTGAGGGCAGATGAAGGATCAACCGATGGTCTGCTTCTAACCCAAAGGAGCACTGGAAGTTCACTCAGGGTGTGCAGCTGAGCACCAGCCCTGTGGCTCAAGTAGATCCTGGAGTATGGGTCACCTATTTTTGGAAGGCAGAGGGGGCCCAGTCCAGCCCTGGTGTGAAGAGTGAGGGAGTAAGTGCACAGGAGCACTTCAGGAGGAGGGGAGGGAAACACTGGCAGAGCTAGGCTGAAGAATCAGGGCTACTGCACGGACAGGCTCTGTGTATGAAGCAGGGCCCAACTTGCATGGGAGCTTAGTCTGGGCCTGCACTGGCCTGTCACAGTAACTGAGCATCTAGTACTGGAGCATTCTGCTCTCCTTGCCATCCTGCACTTGTACGTGCACCTGCGGCTTTCTCACAAGCCCCCTCACAATGAGGAGCCTGGCCCTGCACCTCTCACCCCTGCCTGGCACTGCCTCTGGTGTCTCGCCATCAGACATGTGTGACTAGCTTAATGACAGATATAAAGAGCTGTGAGGCAGAGTGTGTGTCTTTCTGTTTGTCTTGTGTCTGTGTGTTGGTCATCGCTGTGTCGCCAACACCCAAAACAGGATGAGACTCACATAAATGCCTAGTAAAAATGTGTAACAAGGCATGAGACCACATGAAAGCCTTGAAGGTTTCCATGACCGAATTTTCGTTTTAGTATGATAGGTTTGGGCTGAAACCAAAGTTCTGACCTTTGTTTAAGGTGAATGCAGATTTTGTAGGTTAGTTAGATCCAGAAATACCCAGAAGTTGGTGTCGCTTTAAGGATCAGACACTCAGGGCCAACATAGTAGTGCTGCATCCCAGGGCACTTGCCTGGCCCATGGGCCACCCGGATTTGATCCCCAGCACCCCGGGTGGTCTCCCCAGTACCCACTGGGAGCAACCCCCGAACCCAGAGACTGGAGGATGCTCTGGGTGCTGCCGATTGGGGCCTCAGAGCAAACACAGCAGTCAAGGATGAAACCACTAAAGCCTCTAACCTTGTCACTATTGTCTCTGGACCTTCAGATCACAACGGACAGGAAGCCGAAGATCGTTGACATCATCGACACTACAGGCAGCGGGGATGTGAACACGGCCACTGTGGTGGAGGCAAAGGACGGCGAAGTCACCGGGCTCTCAGGCCGTGTGCTGAAGGTGCGTGCCCGGCTGCTTGCACCGCCTCCTGCCATCTCTTGTTTCCTACTGCTTAGGTTCTTAGCTCAATGGTGGTGCATGTATGGGGAATGGGGGGCATCCCCCATTACCAGGCCCTTCTCACAAACCACCCTATATTTTAGCGGCCCTGGCAGCCTCCCTGCTCTTCTTCCCTGGGGCCTGTGCCAGGTTGGGCCGGTGGATATCCAGGGCAGCTCCCTGTCCTCTCTGTCCAGGAGGCGGAGCTTCTCCTCACCCTCAGGCATTGTCACTAGGGGCATCAGAGCTATGTTAAGTGTCTGCAAAGTGGATCTTTGGGGTTTCCTTAAACACCTGCCTTCATGCTTTGGTGGTGCTATCAGTTGGTGGGGTTTTTTCCCAGTGTGTTTACTACATGGTAGAAGTATTTTAATCTGGGGGTAGAAAGATGTTCCAGTGAATGTCTCGCCTTCATTTTTTTTTTAATCCCTTCATAATTTTCCAAGAGAACTTGAACTCAGAATATCTTCATCATTATTGACTTACATAAATGACAGACTTTTTTTTTTTTTTTTGCTGGGATGGGGTGGGGGCAGGGGAGTGTATTGTGGCTCCAGTTGACAGAATCTTTTGAAAACATTTCCCTTCTCAGGTTTTTTTTTTTTTTTTTTTCGTTTTCTTGACTCCTCCTCTTCTCTCCTCCTCCTCTCATGCTGACAAGCTTTTCTTAGGGAATCTCATATTAAGTTTTTTTTTAATTCTTTATTGTGGGCCAAAGCAATAGGACAGCAGGGCATGCGCTTGCCTCATAGACAGCTGACCTGGCTTTGCTCCCCAGAACCCTCTACAGTCCCCGGGTCCCTGCCAAGTGTGATCCCCAAGTACAGAGCCAGGAGTAAGTCCTGAGCACTGCCAGGTGCTGTCCCCCTAAAACAAGCCAAACCTACAGCTGTGTGCTCATAGAGTCGAGTTGTGAGGGGAGGGGAGGAGAGGAGAGGTGCTAGTCTCCAGTGCACGTAGAAAGTGAATGAAGCAGCACTCAGAGCTTTGGGAAGCTCTGAAGCATTGAAGACTTGAAAGAGACTCAGATTGAACTGAGTTCTCTATGCATGAGAAGAAAGAGATAGGGAGACAGTAAGTGGCCCCTTCACATGTTGAGATGTGCCGTTACCAGTGAGCCTTTATCATCCAGCTTGGACCTTTCCAAGTAAAAGACCCTTTTCCCACTACTGCATTGTCTGAATTGGAGTGGTTAGTGATTGGACTGCTGACCTTCTTTCCTCTAGATTCCTGCAAGTTGGACAAACCCCTCAGGCAAATATCACATCGGCATCAAGAATGGCTATGACTTCTACCCCAAAGCACTCAAGGAGCGGATGCAGGTAGGGCCCCTTCTATACACCATGGCTCCACCCTCTGTGCGAGAACATGTGGAGAAAATGCTGTCTTTCTGGACTCTCGCGGAAGTTTGGAAACAGCAACTCTTAGGGAGAGGTTTTGTCCGGTAGAACCATGGCCCACTTGAAGGTGGCTCTTAGTGTCAGATGCTGAGATTAAACATAGGGAATGTGTGTGTATTTTTGCGGGAACTTTTTTATTTGTTTTAACTTCAAAGATTTTTAAAAAGCTAGCTGATTTCAAATCTGGCCTTCCCTGTTTGTTCACATATGTTCCCACAGTTTGTCCCTCTGTCCTTTTGTATCCTCTGAGTTGAGAGGGTTACTGGGCCTGAAGTACAGAAATAAAAATCTTTACTTAGAGAACTGGATGGGGACAGATACTGTTTTAAGGACGTGGTGCTGGGAATGTTTGGAATCTGTTGTGTTCCCCACTGGTTGTAGGCACCAGAAAGTAGGTGTCAGAGGACCTCAATTTCCGGAATAGGCTGCGGCGAGCAACTCACACATCCGAAGGATTTGCTGAGCTCTGGGAGTCAGGCAGGTTCAGGATTTCCAAGGCAAGACCAGTGATTTCTTGACGATGAGCCTGGTGGCCAGACGAGATTTGAGGGACTTTGATCAGATCAGAAGGTGTTCGGGCCAGGAGCCAGGAATCCTGAGACATGTTGTAGCTGTTGGATTCCTGTCCTTAGTTAAAGGTGCATGTCTTGCAGCTTGTAGCATAGCTCTATGTTGCTCAGAGCTGGGGGTATGGCTCTAGAGCTAGGCCATGCAACAACCTCGCATCTGTGACCACATGGGTTTGGGGACCCTAGTCCCCACACAAGGTGTGGCCCCCGAAGCATAGTGGGGAGCATTTG
This sequence comes from Suncus etruscus, assembly GCF_024139225.1. Classification (NCBI taxonomy): domain Eukaryota; kingdom Metazoa; phylum Chordata; class Mammalia; order Eulipotyphla; family Soricidae; genus Suncus; species Suncus etruscus. The sequence goes on from NC_064855.1 coordinate 117,645,499, forward strand.
AGGATGAAAAGACTCGTGTTTTATATCCCACTTCTATGCTTCCTGGTGACTTAAGGCAGCTTCGTTGCAAAGGTACGAATGGAGCTGTACATGCAGTGTTGGGATTCTGGCCACCCCCACATCTTGGCTAAGTTCGATTAATTGCAGTGTAGGAAAGGGCTCCTTGGACTTGCAGACTCCCACTGGGAAGCCCTGTGGCTTAGAAGCTCTGTTGATGTGGGTAGAATCAGTTTCAGGACCATGACCCTCCAAGTCTAGGAGAGGAGGAGGAGGAGGAAAACCAGGAAGGAGGGAAGTCGAGGCTGGCAGGGACATTGCCATCAGTCCCCTGCCTCAGCCTCTCCCCAGCTCTACAAGAACCCGGCTACGGGAATTTCTTGGGCTCTAAATGACTGGAATTTCTGGGGCCAGAGCAATAGTACAACAGGGAGGGTGTTTGCCTTTCACAAAGCTGACCCTGGGTCGGTCCCTGGCATCCCATTTGCTCCCCTGAGACACCCAAGGACTGATTCCTGAGTACAGAGCCAGCTGGGAGTAAGCCCTGAGCATCACTGGGTGTGGCCCACAAACAAACAGAAAGCTGGGAATTCAGCCAGTCATGTGGGACTCATGCTCACAGAGGAAAAGATTTAAATTAGTGCTGAGGATATTTTTGGAGCTGCCTTGGCCAGCTTGTTTTCTTGAAACCTAGGTGCAGTGGGTCACTTTTGAACTGACAGAGCCATTGCTTTGTCTACCTGATCAGTCTGCTGTCTGCATCTCTGAGAATTGTGAGGCTGGTAACTAAGCACACACAGGAATGGCCCGTCGTACGCGCTCAGTTACATGGGCATGAATGTCATCTCGCTAGCCCGCCATAAGGTAATTTTCCTGTCTCTGCAGAAAGAACGGAAGGAAAAGATCTGGGACCCTGTTCACAGAGTGGCCCTCGCGGAAGCTTGCAGGAAACAAGAAGAGTTCGATGCTGCCAACAGCTGCCAGTCTCAAGTTGGTGCCAGTCGCTTTTACTCACACGTGCCCTCAAGTTCTTTAGAGACTTAGCAGCCAATTTAATCTGAGCTTTATTCTGAAGCAGTTGAGCTTTGTTTCTGCCAGCTTTGAATGCCTTGTTGATGCTGGCACAATGCAGGGGAGAGGGGACACAGCCAGAGCAGCACCCCTCTGCTTCTCTTGCAGCTCCCTGTGTTTCCCAATACACACTCCCTAGCACCCAGGAGCCTTCCTCTGTTGAGCCATTTTTTTTAATATCATGATTTGATAAAGTAGGACCATTCTACTTTATCTTGTCGGACTGCCTTGCAGGGTGTGTTCGCTTGAGCCAGGTGTCAGCCAGGCCACACCACAGTTTAAGCATCACCCATGATCGCAGTACTTTCTTTTCCGTTCGGAATATTCTCATACATGGGATTTTTTGGCCACAGATGATGGAGAGCCAGAACCAACTAATGCTTCAGCAGCAAGTATGCAAGATGTCCCATCACTAGACAGCCTTGCCCTTAAAAAACATCTTTTTAGGGAGCAGTGGCACAAGCATTAAGGCTTTTGCCTTGCACGTGCTAACCTAGGACAGACCGCAGTTCGATCACCCGGCATCCCATATGCTCCCCCAAGCCAGGAGCGATTTCTGAGTGCATAGCCAGAAGTAACTGCTGCGGACCTTTATCCTAATGAGATAAAAAGTCCCTAAGCATAACCTTAGTGAGTTCATTTTCCCACTGAGAGTCAATCGGGAGCAGGAAGAGGCGAATATGAAGTATGAATTATGAAATGTGAAATAAATGAGACCACACAGAATGCATGGGGACTTGCGTCTAGAAAGATGAAGACAAATTTATTTTTTGAGCTGGGTAACTTTTAAGGGGTAAGCTCTGGAATTCGGTGTGTAATTTTGGAGATCAAAGAAAGTGGGAGATGGTCAGGGAAACAGAATGAAAGGCCATGGCTAAAATCTGCATATTAAAGAACCGATACTGAAGGTGAAAAGCAGTTTCTGTTGTGGGTTTGCTTTGTTTTGGGTAAGCAGGAGAAACCAGGTAATTTTCAGGGAAGTGGGAAGAGAGAGAAATGTTTTAGAGTTTTGGGGAAAACTGAAAATTGCTTTACTCATGAGCTAAGTTTTGGGAAAAACATGATCTTGGCGCCAAGGTAGCAGAGATCACAGAGAACTGGTCAATGGGAGACTTTTGGCGGGATTTGTACTGTGCTTCTTTGTTAGAAAGAAATATAGAGGCCTGATTTCTAATAATGGTCAAAAATAAAGAGAGAGATAGTTACAGCCACGTTTAGAATTATGGCCAAACAATCCACGCAAAGGGTCAACTGATTTTGACTGCTCTAAGCGGGCCTTTTTGGCAAATAATTCTTTTTCAGGAGTGCAACACTTCTGATGTGTGCCCTTCCTGAGTGGGGTGTAACAAGTAACACCCTTGGGTGTTGCTTGAGTGTGCCCCCCCCCCCAAAAAAAAAACCCTTTTTAAATCACTTTATTAAATAAATAAAATATCTTGAGCTATTCAGAAAAAATTTGTATGCACTGACAACAGGAATTTGAAGGCTGCAGGTGTATAAAAGTTGCAAGTGAAGTTCCAAAGTGTCCCCCATAGGGAAAGTAGCAGCAACTCCCTATTCAGTCTTCTGGGTTTTTCTTCTGTGTGCCTCTTCAGTAGCAAATAACACAGCCACGGCTTCTAAAGCTGCCTATACTTGTGCGCCCTCCCCCTCCGCCCCCAGAGATCCCAGCTGTGAAGCCAAGTCAGGGTCTTCATCTCCCAGGGCCATGAGGAGGGCCCTTGCCGAGCTTGGCACGAGATAGCTTCCAGTTCTTGTGTGCGTGTCAGCCCTTGTGGGCAGCAAGATGCTTTGTACCTACAAATTTCTCCTCTTCCTCTTCTCCTTACTAACTAAGCTCTAGTATTCCAGGTGCTACGCATGTGTGATTCATTCGATATAAAATGAATCTGGATTTTATTTATTTTATTTATTTATTTTGGTTTTGGGGTCACACCTGGCGGTCCTAGGGGTTACTCCTGGCTCTGTGCTCAAAAATTGCTTCTGGCAGGTTAGGGGGACCATATGGGATGCCAGGATTCAAACCATAGTCCTAGATCGACTGCTTGCAAGGTAAATGCCCTACCGCTGTCTATCTTTCTGGCCCAAATCTGGATTTTATTAATGTTTTTATTTTATGTCCCTCCAAAACTGTTGAGTTGGCATTTTTGAGGAAGTAAATACTGAGTTTAGAGAATTATCCCTAAAGATGTCGGAGCGGGCCCGGACAGATAGCATAGCGGCGTTTGCCTTGCAAGAAGCCGATCCAGGACCAAAGGTGGTTGGTTCGAATCCTGGTGTCCCATATGGTCCCCCGTGCCTGCCAGGAGCTATTTCTGAGCAGACAGCCAAGAGTAACCCCTGAGCAACGCCGGGTGTGACCCAAAAACCAAAAAAAAAAAAAAAGATGTCGGAGCACCTCTCATTAATTCAGGTAGAAGCAGAGCAGTCTAAGGTAGCCTGTAGCTCAGAACCAGTGGCTGGGTTGAATCATAGTAAATGCTTGCTATGGTAAACAAGATGGTGAGCATAGCAGCTTGTACACACATATGTAAGATATATGTCTTGGAATAGTCGTACATTCTAGAGGATGATTGACCAGGGTTTTTTGGTTTTTATTGATTTGGGGTTTTAAGAAACACATTTGAAGTGGAAATGGTCCTCTCTGGAAATCTGATTTAGTACAGCAGATGATGTATGGAATGAGTGACAGTGGGTAAAGAAAGTGTCACCATTTCATAGTTAATACATAATTGATTCTGCCTCACTCCAGCAGTTACAGGCTGCACCTAGATGAAAAGAACACATTCTTGGATTCTTTTTTCCAGGAGTACAGTTGGATTGGATCACCCTGTGCTTCTCTTCATGTTATTTTACCTCTCTTGGAGCCCTAACGTGCACTAACATGAAAGTATTTTTAAATTTAATTTTAGGCGAATAAACTGATGAAGGAGGAGCTTCAAAGCCAGGTGGAACTGCTCAACTCCTTTGAGAAGAAATACAGCGACCCAGGCCCCGTGTATGACTGTTTGGTCTGGCACGACGGTGCCACCTGGAGGTAAGCTGTGGGTAGGACTCACCTTCTCCCAGGGCAAGTTCTCTGGCTTAAGGGAAGAGCCAGGCCCAGCCTGTGGGAGCCCTGAGCCTCCCGCCCCAGGACTGCTGGGGGGGACAGAACGGGGAAAGCAAATACAAGCATGCTTTTCTCTAAAGAACATTAAACTGCAGAGCACACCAGAGCGATAAAATAGTAGAGAGGGCATTTACTTGTCTTGCACAGGTTCAATCCTCAGCATCCCATTCGGTCCCCTTAGCACCACCAGGTATAATTCCTTAGTTTGGAACCAGGAGTGACCCCTGAGGACTGCTGATTGTGGCCCCAAAATGCAAACAAACAAACTAAAATAAAACCCCAGAGCTTCCCAGAGATATCGATGCTAGAATCCCTGTGCGAAACTATTTGAAAGCCATGTGGGCACTTGGGTAGTTTTGAACACAATGTTTGAACTTCCTGTTTTAGCCCCCAAACGAGCACATAGTCATCATTAACCTGTCTTTATGAGGTGGATCTTTGCTCTGTGTGGACATTTTCCTACTTGAAACTGTTTATAACCAACTGGTACTTGGGAAAGAATCGCAATAGCATCTGTGAATATTCAAAAGCCAAGCCGAGGAGCTTTGGGGGGAGTCGGGTGGGAAGAGGTACCTGAGGACAATCAGGGCAGCTGAATTAAAGTGGAGCAGTGTATGGGATCCATGGGCCTGCACTGGGTGTGAGGGTCCGAATCTTGGCCATTGGGTGCTCAGCATCCCCAGCTACACCTCCTGAAACTCATCTCGTCGGCTACTTGGTCTAATATGGCACTTAGAATATTTGTGAATTGAAGCTGGGTGTTTTTCTAACTAAGCCCTCCTTGAATGTAAGCTCTCACTGCTCTTGAAGTTCTCCTCTTGCTAACTCTGGGGATTCATACCGAGTCGCCTATTGTATTTGTTTCTCCCCCATCCTAGTACATGTACTTGCAGGATGTCGCTTGTACGTCGTCTTGGATTTTTATCTGCTTGGAAACAAGTAGCTGCTCTTAATACAGACGAGTTATATGCATGTAAGCAACCTGCAGCTAACAAGCAGCCTCTTCTTGACACTTGAAATCAAGAATTATAGAGCAGTTGTACAGCAGGTATAGAATCCATCCCCCTGATGGGGCCGGGCGGTGGCGCTAAAGGTAAGGTGCCTGCCTTGCCTGCGCTAGCCTTGGACGGACCGCGGTTCGATCCCCCGGTGTCCCATATGGTCCCCCAAGCCAGGAGCAACTTCTGAGCACATAGCCAGGAGTAACCCCTGAGCGTTATCGGGTGTGGCCCAAAAAAAAACCAAAAAAAAAAAAAAAAAAAAAAGAATCCATCCCCATCACCCCATTGGGTCCCCTAAGCCCCTCCAGGAGTGATTTCCTGAGCACAGAACTAGAAGAAAGTTCTGAGAATTTCCTGGTATGACAAAAAAAAAAAAAAAAAACTTAAGAATTTTGTAGCTGGAGCTTCTTCTTGCTTGGAGAGTCACTTCCTCAGACAGGGCTGGCTGGTACTGAAGGAGATCAGATGGTTGGATTTCTCCGTTTGTTTCCCTCTGGTGCCTGTTCTTTTTTTTAACTGTTAACACTGGGCTCTTCTTTAAGGAAAGGGTTGTCATGGTCCACCAACCTGACCACATCCTGTTCTCACACTCCGGTTTTTCTAGTGGAGATCCCCTTTGGGTTTCATTTCTCCCTGGGTGGGAAATTGAGCCCAGGTCGCCCACCCATAGGGCGTGAGCTCTACCACCAGCCCCAGCCTCAAGGGTTCCCCTCCCCTGGTGTCTTTGCACACTGCCTGGCTCCTCTTGGCACAACCTCCACATGCCTCCCTTCCATTATGTTGCAGATGGGCATCATTTTACCATTTGCGTAGTATTTTGTCATGTGTTTCTATCACACGTCATCTTGATCCAGTCCTTAGAATGGGGTCTTTGGGTATTTATTTCCAGCAATGAGCTGTTTTGACCAGCATTGCACTCAGCATGACGGTGCATTGATTTTTCCCTGGATGCTTCTTCTTCAGGTCCTGTAGCTGGAATATACATTTGTTTTGTTTTTTATATTTTTGACCAAGTCAGACTGTTTTCAAATAAGTGTTCAAATAAGTGCTTATGTTCCCATCAGTATTTCTCCACAATCTCTTCAGCACTTGCTTCTAAAATGATCAACAATGGAAACTGTCCTCACAGCTATGGAATAATATCTGGTGGTGAGGATTTACATTTCATGAGAACTAGTGAGGAGGCACTTTGTTCTCATGTGTCTGTTAACTGTTCATCTTCTTTATGTTTGAGGCCTCACCCAGCTATGCTTGGGGATCACTTTTGGCAGGGCTGGGAGAGGAGGGGGACCATAGGCAGCCCCAGGGATGGAACCCAGGTCTGCCTTGTGCAAAGCAAGTGCCTTCCCCACCGGGCTTTCTCTCTGGCCCTCTTCTGCCCACTTGGTGTTAGTTTTAATGTTGCTGCTAGTGAGTGATGTGAGTTTTTTTCTCGACCTCAGGCATTAAGCCCTTTCTGGGTATTCAGTTGATGTACTGGACGGTTTGCTCTGCTCCTGTGTCCTATGCCCTCGGGCCCTCAGGGCTCTAACACAGCCTCCAGAAAGCTATCAACTGTGCCCTGGTGGTTTCCTGTGTAATGGTTTCAGGTCTGAAAATCGGGTTTTGAATTCTAGATATAAGTATCTATAAATGTTTACTTATAAAAACATGTATACATTTATAGATTCTCATATTATAAGTTGTATATATTATTATAAATTAGAAGGAGTGGTTTGGTTCTGTTGCTTACGTTCCTTTGTGGCTGGATGCTGGGAACTCACTCGGGGCCCCATCTGGTGCTGGCCTGGGTTGGAGGCCTTCGGTTACTGCCAGTTGAGCCCACAGCCAGACTCCCAGAAGGCATGTGCCCCTGACCCCAGTTTTCCCAGCAGCTCTCGGGTAGTCACATGGTCTTGCCCTGCTGGAGAGATGAAGCATCAGAACATGGGGGTGGCCACTTTTAGTTCTTGTCTGATTTCTAGTTGTTTGGTCTCCTAAGGCCAGTTCTGAAAGGAGCCACAGAGAGTCGGGCCAGGGCTTTGGATCAGGATCATCCAACATGGGCAGAAGCTCCAGGACCACTGGTTTCCTGCTGTTGCAATACAGCCCTTAGGATGGAGCTGGATGGTGATGGATGGAGGCCTTGGTTTTTAGGCCACGTGGCACCATCCCCCATTAACCGGTGGGTCTGGGTCCAGAAAAGCAATGGGTATTAAACTCACTCACAGGCAGGCTTCCAGAGAGACAACATCTTTATTGCCCTGGCCATTGGGTGTGGCTGCTAACCATTTACGCATGCTATTCTTAACTTGCCCTAGGTCTTAACTCCTTTCAGCCACCTTCCCTCTCACCTCCGTGCATGCTGGCCAAAGACCCAAAGGCGAAAAGTCCAAAAAGACCCAATCCTCTTTGGTCAAAGCCTTATCTAACCTTTCCAAGACTCCTCCCAGGAATGGGCAGGGTCTTGCAGGTAAGATCAAGTTACCTAGGAAGAATGGGGGGGGATGAGGCCACATCCTGTGCTCTCCACTCCCTGGGACTGTGTACCCTGGGGCTGGTTCTTCGTGGCACTCTGAAGGGGCAATGCTGGGGGTCCCACAGGGGTGCATCTCACAGTGCTCCCAGTGCCAGACCTGTGTTCTGGCACTTGGTGCTGCTGTCTTCGCAGCTCTCCCTCACCTGATATCTCCTAAACAAGCTGGAATCTAAACCTGGTAGTGATGGTGTTTGCCATGGGAGAGGCAGGCTGGGCAAATGTAAATTTTGGAAAGAAAGAGAGAAATAGGGCTGGAGATATAGCACGGAGATAAGGTGTTTGCCTTACATGCAGAAGGACAGTGGTTCGAATCCCAGCATCCCATATGCTCCCCCAAGCCTGCCGGGGGTGATTTCTGAGCATAGAGCCAGGGTGGCCCCTGAGCACTGCCAGGTGTGACCCCCCCCCCAAAAAAGAAAAAGGGGCCGAAGAGATAGCATGGAGGTAAGGTGTTTGCCTTTCATGCAGAAGGACAGTGGTTCGGGGGCCGGGAAGGTGGCGCTAGAGGTAAGGTGTCTGCCTTACAAGCGCTAGCCAAGGAACCTCGGTTCGATCCCCGGCGTCCCATATGGTCCGCCCAAGCCAGGGGCAATTTCTGAGCACACATTGCCAGGAGTAACCCCTGAGCGTCAAACGGGTGTGGCTCAAAAACCAAAAAAAAAAAGGGACAGTGGTTCGAATCCTGGAATCCCATATGCTCCCCCGAGCCTACCAGGAGCGATTAGGAATGACCCCTGAGCACTGCCGGGTGTGATCCAAAAAAATAAAAGAAAGAGAAATATTATCTGCTCTTGCTCTATGTTCTTTGACAGAGCTTGCATCGACTCGAACGAAGATGGGGACTTGAGCAAATCGACCGTGTTGAGAAGCTACAAGGAGGCCCAGGAATACGGTTCATTCGGCACGGCCGAGATGCTGAATTACTCGGTGAACATCTACGAGGACGGCAACCTGCTCTCAGTCGTCACCAGTGGAGGTACTGCTGCCTTTACCATCTCTGCTTGCTTGAAGGGGCCTGGTTTGCATCCAAGCTGTGTGATTTTACACACACACACACATTCTCTCTCTCTCTCTCTCTCTCTCTCTCTCTCTCTCTCTCTCTCTCTCTCTCTCTCTCTCCCTCCCTCCCTCCCTCCCCCTCTCTCCCTCTCTTAAGCATTGGAAGGTTCTTACACACACACACACATACTCTCTCTCTCTCTCTCTCTCCCTCCCTCCCCCTCTCTCTCCCCCTCTCTCCCTCTCTTAAGCATTGGAAGGTTCTTACACACACACACACACATACACACTCTCTCTCTCACACTTTCTCTCCTCTCTCTCTCTCTCTCTCTCTCTCTCTCTCTCTCTCTCTCTCTCTCTCTCTCTCTCTCTCTCTCTCAAGCGTGGGAAGGTTCTGTGGGTACTCTGGCTGCTCGGTGCCGACTCTCTGGTGCTTGGTTTGCATCTGAGCTGTGTGATTTTACACACACACACCACACACTCGGTGCTGACTCTCCGGGGTGTGGTGCTTGGTTTGCATCCGAGCTGTGTGATTTTATACACACTCACTCACACACACACTCTTAAGTGTGGGAAGGTTCTGTGGGTACTCTGGCTGCTCGGTGCCGACGCTCCGGGGTGTGCTTGTTCCTGGCCTGGTACCTTGACTCAGTCAGAACAGTGCTAGGGCTGGTCTGGGCTGTTAGTGTTGCCGCAGTTCCACCTCCGGAAATTTCCCCCTCATGACTCCTCTGAAAGACAGTTACTTCCCCTTTCCTGCCTTCAGAGTTTGGCTCTTGCCCTGCCAGAGTCTCCTGCTGAGTCTGGTGGAGGCCGGTACAAACCTTGGTGGTCCGGTTAGTCATTCACTGCCTTCTGCTCTCTCAGCTGCTATGTTCCTAGATCTTGGGGCCCCAGGGGGCACTTAGTTGCTCTCTCTCACTTTGGGGGCTGCTCCCCTATAAAGCCATGAGATCTGGGTTACTCTTCCTGCTCTTTTGGGGGATTCAGGTGTGCCTGCCCATCCCGACTCAGCTCTATCCAATCTCTTTCTGGCAGACACTTGTGGGCCTTCTTTCCCTGGAGCCACTGTCTTGTCCCTTTCCAGTCCTGTCCTGTCCTAGTGAGGAAACTGCCTGATGAATCTCCTCCATCCCAGGCTCTTGTCACATGCCTGTGTCAGGAGAAGTGAGGGGCCTCGGGGTCTTTCTTCACAGGAGCCCCAGTGTCTGTCACCTCCATGGGGAGCCACAGCACAAGATGGGACTGGGGTGTGGTGATGTTAACACACAGTTCGGTGGGAGGGTCCAGGCTCAAGGGCCTGCAGACTGCTTTGGAGCAGAGAAAAATGGGCTCCACAAGGACCTGGCAGAGATGCCCACACTCATCACACTGGCTCAGCACTTGCTTCTACCACAAGTGCCTCTTGTGCTATTGCCTGAAGCAGTGGGGTGTTTCTCACTCTTTGAGCCCCCTCAATTAGGACAAAATGTCTGATACTTTGCCTCTGTCTTGCCGCATAACATATCCCTCACTGAATTGTCCCAGTTGGGCCCCTAGATCAAGGCGTCAAACTGACAGGACCATAAGGTGCTGCTTCCTGGAGGCTGACCTCGGGGGCCGGAGATCAAGAATGAGAGTAGTGGCGATTGCTCGCTCACTCGCTCGAGCTTCAGGCCCAGTGTGGAGATGGTTCTGTGTGGGTCACATCGCTTCTTGTTGTCATGGTCTGAAGCTGTCAGTCAGCAGGGTGGGACAGAGATGGGCAGAGAAGCACAAGGGGCCCCAAGTCGTTGGTGGAGATGTGTGGCCGCCCAGGTTGCATCTTGTCCTTTGATCACCTGGTCTGCAGGGTCTGATCCCTGTGAGTGCATCGCGTCATGGTGCCCTTTTCCACCCAGGAGCTCACGGCACCCATGTGGCCAGCATTGCCGCCGGGCATTTCCCAGAAGAGCCTGAGAGGAATGGTGTTGCCCCCGGGGCTCAGATTCTGTCCATCAAGATTGGCGACACACGCCTCAGCACCATGGAGACGGGCACAGGCCTTATCAGAGCTGTGAGTGCTGGCTGGGCGGGCTTGGAAGTGCTGAGGCATGAACAGGGGCCAAGTAGGGGCCTCCCTCCCTCCATTGAGGTCAATCAGGATCACATTCTGGATACTCGCTTTGTTGGAAGCAAGCTCAGCCTTTCTCGTAGACCTACTCAGTGGTGGCTTAGAGATGCTTTTCCAGACATCAGTGCCCAGGGAGAGCAGTCAGAGCACTAGAGTTCGTCCTACCCCTTTCGCTGCCTGAGCTGGCACTGCTGGGCTCAGAGGCCCTTTAATCCCCGTCTACTGAGGACGGCTGGCCAGGAGAGCCCCCAAAGTCCCCATGGCAGTGCTTGAGAGGTCCCCACAAAAGTAGAAAGGGCCCGTGACGAGCTGGCTCAGTCAGTACAGACTTCGCTCGTCTGTCTTGACTGTTAGGTGAATAGATGAACTTCCCCACGAGGGTCCCAGACCTTCCTCAGTTCTGCTCCTTCCACCATTTCCGTCCTGCCCTTCTCACTGCTGCAGATATTTCCTCTGGAGTGTGTGTGTGTGTGTTGGGGGTTGGGGCAGGAATTAGCGCTGGGCCTCCTGTGCTGAGGAGCACTGAGGAGCTCTGGGGGTTACCCTGGGGTGCCTTGGGGGGTTGGAAGGGATTGGCTGTGGCCTTGCACACACACAGGGCATGACTCCCTCCAGGCTCCCCCCCCCCCTTTTAAGCTGTCTCTCTGGCTCTCCTTTTTTTTTGTTGAATTCTTATTATACTGCTTCCTCCAATCTCAGCATTTTTTAGTTTTTCCCCTTGAAAGTCTATCAACCTGGAAACAGCATCAGTTTTTACTTGTACTGGAGTCTGCTGTGTGATGAGCTGATACCATAAGAGAGAGAGCAGGGGGCCCAGCGGCGTTTGCCTTGCAAGCAGCCAATCTAGGACCAAAGGTGGTTGGTTCGAATCCCGGTGTCCCATATGGTCCCCCGTGCCTGCCAGGAGCTATTTCTGAGCAGACAGCCAGGAGCAACCCCTGAGCACTGCCGGGTGTGACCCAAAAACCAAAAACTGAAAGAAAAAAAAAAAAAAGAAAGGCTCGTAATAAAATAATAAAAATAACAAAAATATTAGAGAGAGAGAGAGAGAGAGAGTGAGCAGGGCCCTGCCAACTTCCCTGTCCTTTTCACCTGTTTCTCTCTGCTATTGTGTAACCTACATGCTCTTTTTGGACTAGATGATCGAAGTTATCAATCACAAGTGTGATCTCATCAACTACAGCTACGGGGAAGCCACCCATTGGCCGAATTCCGGGTGAGTTGTCCCCTGGCCACAGCGAGAAGCTAGCAGGCCCTGAGTCTTGGGTCATGTTGGTGCCCCCTGTTTCTGGCATGCCTTGTGCTAGACCTCGCCAAGGCCCAAACGGCATCACCTATAGCTCTCCTCTGCCCCCTCATAGAGGCCTACATTTTCTCATAGGGACCCTGGGCGCTTCCCTGCCTGGCCTGAGCCCGCTCCCTGCTGCCCCTCTTGGCAGAGCTGGGCTCAGAAGTGCCCGCCTCCTGCCCCTTGAATGAATCCTCAACAACCCTCACACCTCACACCTCACATCTTCCCTGGGGAGTATGGTGGTACCTACAGGTGCTGGCCAGCCAAGTTCCATAATACCCCCGGGCCCTTTCCTGGGAGGCAGTACATGTCCCCCATGCCAGATACCCAGTTCCTGCCTTCAGTATTGGCATGTTGCTCCCTCTTCTCTGCTGTCACCCCAAACCACCCATGTGAATGGCAGCACCCACACTTAGGGCCTGCCTGAATAGGGCAGTGGACCTAGAGTTGGTGCCTGGCTGGGACTTGGTCGGCTGACTGCCCCGGTATCTCTAGGATGAACCAGGAGCATCTACATTCAGGGCCGGCACCCCACCCAACATCCATCCATCTTGTCCATCCATTTGCTGCCCCTGTAGTGTTTCTCTCCCTCCACCTATCTCCATCAGGCCTTCCCTGCATCCCAGAGGGGCCATCTCATCTGGTCTCTCTCTCTCTGCCTCATTCTACCTGGTCAGGGTGGGGATGGCTTAGGTTCCCCATCTCGGTCTGGGTCTGCTCAACTCCGGGACTAAAGCCAAGCCGGAGCCCACCACCCCCTCTGGATCGGATTCTCTTACTCTTGGAAACCTCCTTGGATGCCGCAGCTGGCGAGGGAGCTGATATCTAAGACTGTCCGCATTCTTCTGGGAGCCTTTGAGAAGAGGCGAGCATCCCATGCTGCGGCTACTTGTGTTGCAGGAGGATCTGCGAGGTGATCAGCGAGGCCGTGTGGAAGCACAACATCATCTACGTGTCCAGCGCAGGCAACAATGGGCCCTGTTTGTCCACAGTCGGCTGTCCCGGCGGCACCACGTCCAGCGTCATAGGTTTGGGCCCTACTTCCCAACTGGCGGGGGGTGGGGGACAAGGGACAAAGGAGGGCATTGGGGAGCCCAGAGTGGGCTGTAGCTCCGCTGGTGTAGCTCTCTCGTGTCTTGAATGCCCCGTCGGGAGAGACTGTCATCAGTGGTGGGCCTGCTGGGCTGCAGTTTTCTCAAGACTTGAGAGGCAGAGATTGTAATGAGAGACAGTCACTGATTGCTGAGGTCAGGCCTTTGGGAAAGCTGTGGAAAGGAGGATTTCAAAAGACAGGTGGCAGAGCCTGAGCAATAGATCATATAGCAGGGGAGGGTGCTTGCCTTGCACACAGCTGACCCAGGTTCAGCCCCAAGCTCCCATCTGCATCCCATATGGTCCCCCAGCACTGCCAGGAGTGATCCCTGAGTGCAGAGCACTCAGGTGTGGCTCAAAAAAAAACACACACAAACAATACAAGACAAACAGAACAAGGTAGAGGGCAGCAAAGATAAGGCTCCCTTGTTGTACTGGCAGCAGAGAGAAACCTGCTTCCATTTTCTCAGTGCGTGTATAGCTACTTATTTATATTAAGTTTCCTCTTCAGATTTCTCCTGGGCCCCACAGGAAGAGCCGCTCTAGAGAAAAGGAGGCTTCGCAGTGAGAAAAGCACTTGGAACCTGCTTGTTCCTAAGTGTCTCCTGCGTTCTGAGCTTTGGGACAGAAGCAATCCACAGTTGTTTGTTTCAGATCATGATAACAACATGCTGATCAACCAGAGTTATGGAAGATCCAGAGGAGTTGCGATTATAATAGGAAAATCATGAAATTAGTTTATATCGCAATATCCACCAACTTGTAACTACCACTACCACCACGACTACAGCCCCCCAAAATCCCACACTACAGTTTTAAGGAGGATATTGTATGTAGTAAATGGCATCTATGATTGTTTCTTTTTAATTGGGGGCTAGAATATGGTTTACACACACTAACATTTGTGATTGGAGCCCTTGACTCATAGCAGGTCAGTCCCAGGAATGTTTCTGGCTCTAACTGCATAGCTATAGACAGACATACAAGAGACAGGGTTAGGCAGGCTTAGGGGAACCATATGGGATGCCAGGAATTGAACCCAGGTCTGTCCCAGGTTGGCCACATGCAAAGCAAATGCTCTACCATTGTGCTATCCCTCCAGCCCCTGATTTATTAATTTTTTTAAATTATAGTTAAAAATACATGCCTTTTTCAGTTTTGTGTTTTGCACACATACACATGTTAGTGTTTTAAGCTCATATTTATTTCCCATAAAACTCCTGGTGGATAATTGTCTGGGTCTATTTTCTGTTCATGGTCAACTGTGCTCCCTTCCCCCATTCCCCCCCCCCCCCCCAGGTGTTGGAGCCTATGTTTCCCCTGATATGATGGTGGCCGAGTATTCTCTGAGGGAGAAGTTACCCGCCAACCAGTATACGTGGTCTTCCAGGGGACCCAGGTAGGTCTGCAGGAAGTGAGGGTGGGGTACCCACCAGCTTTGCATTCAGCTTTATGGGGAGGTGGGGGGGGGGTGGCAACAGTTTCCCACACTTTTAATGTTTCCTTTCACTTTTTAATTTTGTCACTGATTTCAACAGCCACCTCGGTTGAAGGAAACATAAATAAAATACTCTCGCATAAACTACATTTGTGTCCACAATCCTCCGACTTGTGATTCAGATAAAAAATAAGATTTGACTTTTGAACTAAGTTGAATATGGCCATTTCCGTGAGGCAAGAGCTGGGGCCTTTGTTGAGTACCGCAGTCAGAAGCTGGCCTAGTTAATTTGGGGCTAGAAAAAGGCTCACACATGCTAACACTTGTGATTGGAGTTCTGACTCCCGACCAGTCCCAGGAATTTTCCCAGATCTATAACTGCATAGCTGCAGACATACTGGAAATCCAGGCCTACTAGCCGACAGATACACAGCTTTGAAACTGGTCCTATACAGTGCCACCGTGTCCAGGTAGTGGTGAAATCGTTCATGGGATCATGCCTTCATTTCTGACTCGTGGTATATAAAAATTGTTGTTCTGAGTCATTCTGTGAGGTGATGTGGAGACATCATGCCTTTCCGTGTGTTGTCCATTTTCTGGTAGCATGAGCACACAAATGAAAATAAGCAAAGCTGTTGGAAGATGTGCTAGAATATTGTAACTGCTTGAATTGGGGGCCCAATACTGTCTTGTGTTCTTATTCCCCAGAATAGAACTGAATCATTAAGACTTTTACCAAAAAAGAAGAAAATTTGGATCACTCAAAGGAAGAATGGGAACAGAGAGGGCATGGCTTAAAGAATGGGGGGTAGGGGCTGTTGGTGTACCTATCTGAGACCCTGGATTTGGGGATTTGGGTGTAGCTACCTAAGACCCACCCATTTCTGGGAGAGGTCTTGGGAACCAGATATTAGGTGTAACCTTACCTGCAAAACCCCGCCTATTCCTGGGAGGGGTCTTGGAATAGGTAGATAACCCTGAAGCCAGGGGATTGGTCTGTCTGCCTTTCTGCGCTGCTGGGCGTTCTGGCTTTTGGGTCTCTTAGAGGCTGTAAGCACAAGATTCTCAAGAGTGTCAAAATCACAAGTCTTCTTTCCATGCACTGATATAAGAGAAGCACATCCTTTCCATGCACTGATATAAGAGAAGCACATCCTTCTGGGGGAGGTTCGTCAGCTGCTATCTGCTGGAAGGCTTGAATTGTAGCCCAGTAAGAACGAAGAGACAGGCAAAATTTCAATAAATTCTGCTGTAGAGGTGACAAAAACTGAAATGCAGTGTCCAATATTGCATGATAGTAGGAATAGTCAGTACCATGATCAGACGATTCAATATTTTGACTGGCTTCTACAAACTTCCAAAATTTCTCTTGACTGTCTTCTGCTAAAAGCTCACTGGCTTCTAACAACAATGGCGTGGAAAGCCACTTTGTTGTAAGAGAGGTCGTGACAGCTTTCGAATCTGCATTTACTGAGGAAAACAGCCACAGTCCAGTGAGCACAATCAAGGGGCCCATTTTAGAGCAGATACCTGTCACGGCCGCGCAGCCGCAGCAGCACACCTGCACCTCGCGGGCCCCGTCCAGCTCCGGCCCGGCCCCGGCCGCGCTCAGTCCGCAGTGGCGCCTGCGACAACGCCAAGGCGGGGCTTGGCTCCGCGGTGGCCACCGCTTTGCCAGTGAGCGGCCTACACGCGCTGCTGCTCCCCGGCGGAGACCCAGAGCCAGAGCCCCCAGCAGCACAGAAAGGCAGACAGACCAATCCCCTGGCTTCAGGGTTATCTACCTATTCCAAGACCCCTCCCAGGAATAGGTGGGGTTTTGCAGGTAAGGTTACACCTAATATCTGGTTCCCAAGACCCCTCCCAGAAATGGGTGGGTCTTAGGTAGCTCCGCCCAAATCCAGGGTCTCAGATAGGTACACCAACAGGGGCATGTGGCTTTTTGTCCATTTGCTTTTCTGGGGACCCCGGCCTTTACTTGGCTGGGGTTGAGGACAGAACTCTGATTGATCAGGAGGCAGTGAAGGAGATTCCAGGCCCCACTGGCTTACACCTCCAGGAAAGGTCACCTGGGGCCACCTGAGTCAAGCAGTTCATTTCCATTTCTGTACTATTTAGGGGCTCATTGAAGCAGAACCTTAGATAACCAAGTGTTTTTAGAACAAATCACACCACTTCCAGGGAGCATAGTTTCAAATGGAGTGTTGGGGCCAGAGTGACAGCACAACAGGGAGGGCATCTGCTTTGCTGACTCAGGTTCAATCCCAACATCCCTTATGGACCTACCAGAAGTAGAGTCTTGAGCACTGCTGGGTGTGGCCTCAAAACAAAACAAGGAAGTTTTTAAGAAAATGAAAATGGTGATGTGGGTCCCCTGGGTTCCAGCTGATCTGCACCCAGAGGAGAGGAGGAGGGACACTCAGCTGGTTCCCCTTGCGACTAAATGCGATGCCTCTGAGTTGACTGGACACGCGTGTGAACGGACACACACATGCGCTCATATCACACATATATATGCACAGTGGGAGAGGGTGTAGTTGGCACCTGCGCACACCGGGCCTCTGTCCCTGTCGTTGGTGGGTGCCTGGCTGCAGGTTGGCATGCTTGCCAGGTACCTCCCCACCTGAGTGAGCAAACCTTGTGGCTCTGCCTTCAGTGCGGATGGTGCACTCGGCGTGAGCATCAGTGCCCCGGGGGGAGCCATCGCCTCAGTCCCCAACTGGACCCTGCGCGGGACACAGCTCATGAATGGGACGTCCATGTCATCCCCCAATGCGTGTGGCGGCATCGCCCTGGTCCTTTCAGGTAAGGAGCCCCGCCCTGTTCTGCCCTGCCCTTCCTTGCCCAGCCACACCCCCTGTCCCAGTCTCTGCTCTCTGGGCACCTGTAT
Organism: Suncus etruscus; assembly: GCF_024139225.1. Classification (NCBI taxonomy): domain Eukaryota; kingdom Metazoa; phylum Chordata; class Mammalia; order Eulipotyphla; family Soricidae; genus Suncus; species Suncus etruscus. The sequence continues at coordinate 117,663,000 of NC_064855.1, forward strand.
GGGTCTCAGGCACAATGTCCATCCGTCTGTTCTTCCTTCTCTCCTTCCTTCTTTCTGTCTTTTTATCTTTTTTTTTTTTTTTTTTTTTTTTTTTTTTTTGGTTTTTGGGCCACACCCGTTTGACGCTCAGGGGTTACTCCTGGCTATGTGCTCAGAAATCGCCCCTGGCTTGGGGGGACCATATGGGACGCCGGGGGATCGAACCGCGGTCCGTTCCTTGGTAGCGCTTACAAGGCAGACACCTTATCTCTAGCGCCACCTTCCCTGCCCCTGTCTTTTTATCTTTTTTAATTTAATTGTTGCATTAAATAATTAACGATGGGGCTGGATGGCGGTGGATTTCTCTCCGTGCCATTTCAGTTCACGTGGCTCTGCAACCTTCATGCAGTCGGCGAGTTTCAGGCCCAGGTGAAATTACTCACTCACAGTTAGGCGTTAAGAAGCAACAACTTTATTCAAGCCCTAGCCATCACGTGTGTGTGGCCTATTTATAACCTTTCAAGCACAGCAATATTTTGCTAGCCCTGCATCTTATTTCCTGTTAGCCATCTTCCCTTTGGGCTCCATGCTGGTCAAAGACCAGAACACAGAAACCCAGAAGCCAGAGCGCACAGCAGCGCAGAAAGGGCAAGGAGCCAAAAAGGCAAAAAGCCAAAAGGGCCGAATTCCCTTGGTTCAAGCCTTATTTAACATTTCCCAGACCCCTCCCAGAAATGGGTGGGTCTCAGGGTTTAAAATAGGTACACCCACATTTCCTCCTTTTCTTAATATTTTTATGCACCAACGTAATAGAGTGAAAATGAATATACCAGCCCTTTTCAAAAACATATTTTTGCAAAATATACTTTACACCTGTAACCTAAAACTCTATTAATGCTTTTTACCAAGCACTATTTTGGAACTTTCATGTTCCTATACTTTTAAACTATATTGGGGGAACTTTATTGTTCCTATACCTTTTTTATACACAAGTACTGCAGCATACATGCATAACATACATTTTAAAAACAGGCTAAGTGCATTAAAATACACAGTAAAACATTTTGCAATTGAAAATATTAACTTTGAAAGACAACAATACACATTTAAATCATAAAGAAAATGACTAAGACAAAGATGCAGGTGGTTAGAAATTAGATGTTAAACTGTATTACCTCCCTTTTTTTATTTTTTAACCACTAACTAATTAAAACTTATTCCATTACCAACTATGAGTGAAATATATGACTATCCGCTTAGTTCCTACACCTAAAATCATAGTTTAAATGATTAATTTGTTTTACGCTGATTTCACCACGTGGCTTCTGTAAACTTGCTGGTTTGTTCCACGCTAATTTCACCACGTGGCTTCCTTTCATGGTTTGAGGCCCCGCAGACGATTTTGTTGACCATGAGGTTGCAGGTTCCGCTGCCCGCTGCCGGTTTGCTCCTGCTGTTTTACCTTAGTGATCTGGAGGATGGATTTCAGGCTTGCCGCGGAGCAAAAGCTGAGCTGAGCTGAGCCGAGGCGTTTCTGCTTTTGGGCTGATAGGAGCTTTTCGCCGCTTTTTTCCTCCGGGCAGCACTTAGCAAGCCAGTTTTCGGCCACACCTCACAGGGCGCTTTTGGATGTTCAAAGTTCAAAGTTATTTAAACTAAAAGTTCAGTTCGAAATTTTTAAAGTCGAAAACCAAATTCAAGCCGCAGGTTATTTTCAGAAAATCAGTCCACTTTAAATACAGTGTTTTTTCTCCTGCGTTTCCAATTTAAGCTTTTAATTAGTTTTTGTACAGGCCGAGGTTTTTGTTTCTTGTAACAAAGTTTCAGTTTTGGGCCTGGGCCTAGGCTGGAGGTGATGTAAGCTTTCATCTTTCTTCTTTCAGTTGCCCTTTTGCCCCTAGAAGGGGTCATGGCCATATTTGAACATTGTTGCACGTGGCCCAGGGTTTTGGGCTCAGTGCACCCGAAAAGAGCCAAAATGAAACTGAAAAGCAGAAATTTTACCATACTTGCTGTTTTCTTGGGTTCAGGATTCAGGTCAAAGTTCGGAGCGCCAGATGTTGCATTAAATAATTAACAATGGGGCTGGATTTTTTAATTTAATGATCTCAAGATGACACTCTAAAGTGGGTGATCCGTGTATTTTAGTTTCCCGTAGTCTTGGTTCCAAACGTGTTGTTTATAAAGTCAGCTAAGAAAGTGTTGATCTAAACAGTTGAAATGCATCTCAAAGGAGCCAGAGCTATAGCATAGCGGGTATCCCATAGAGTGCCTCAGACATCACCAGCTGTGATTCCTAAGCGCAGAGGCAGGAGTAACCCGAGTGCTGTCGGGTGTGGCCCAAAAAAACAAAGAAAGAAGGAATATGCTGTTTGTGCCTCCTTTCAGCATTGGCTCTGCTGAGGCTTCTGGGTCACAGAGATGCAGTTTGGGAGTTGCCTACGTGTTTTATGGGGCCCGTTCAGTTCACTCAGACTGTGAGGAGGAGGCCAAGTCTCACCCAGCCGGCTCTGACCTTGCTCCCTGATTCTTGTGTTCAAACCTCAGGACTGAAGGCAAATAACGTGGACTACACCGTACATTCGGTTAGGCGGGCTCTGGAAAACACCGCTGTGAAGGCCGACAATATCGAAGTGTTTGCACAGGGCCACGGCATCATTCAGGTACTGCGTCTGCATGAACCATCAGTTCCTGGCTCTGGGCCCCCAGCTCTGCACTCTGGGCTGGTGCTGTAGGAGAGCTCCTGTCCGACCTTGGGTAAAGTTCATGGTTGCTGTCACCAGGCCAGGGCAGTTCCTATGGACAGGGATGGAGGCATGGCGGTTAAGCTGGTGTTAGGCGCAGAAACAGGCCAACTTAGACCAGCCCAGAGATTGTGCATGCACAGAGCAGGGAAGAGAACACAGCAGCAGCGGCCGGACAGCCAAGACCTAGCATCCTGGGCAGCATCCTGATTGCTGGGTGGCCCCTGACTGCCCACTTGGGGTAACAGTGCAAGCAGAGGGAGGGTGGGCAGGCCAATGAGGGGGTCATGTGGGTCGGGAGAGCTGGCGCCACCCCTCAGCTGGCAGGCAGGAACTGGGGCAGTGGGTCTCGAAGCCTGCTATTCAGGCCTGCCTTGACCCAGGCCTCATCCACCCTGGTCCATCCTTAGGTTGACAAAGCTTATGACTACCTCGTCCAGAACACATCCTTTGCCAACAAACTCGGCTTCACCGTCACAGTGGGCACCAACCGTGGCATCTACCTCCGGGACCCAGTCCAGGTGGCTGCACCTTCAGACCACGGCGTTGGCATTGAGCCCGTATTCCCTGAGAATACCGGTGAGAGCCCCTTGGGCATCGACTCGCTTGGCACAAAGGTTTAAGGTTTGCATCAGCCTTCGAGACGCCAAGGGGTTGCAGGGAAAGGCAGGTTCTTTGGTGCCACAGTGGACTAGGGACTCGGTGTCACTTGCAGACCTTACAGATTTATGGGGGGAGGTGGCCCCTGGGGATCCCAGCACAGGGTTGATTCAGTTCTGTGAGGAAAGGGGGAACTTTGAGGATCAGATCCATTTAGGTGATGCTGGATAGGAGCTTTCCAGGGGTTGTTCGGGAGGCCCTGGGGTGGGGGACTTCTCAGTTTCCAGCCATCTGGGCCAGCGGTTCAGTGCCAGGGCTCAAGGATGCTCTGGATTCAAACCCAAATAGGACGGCTGCATGCCCGGTTTAGACCTTGTCTGCTGCGCTGCCTATCTGCCCTTCCAGTTGCTTCTGTCCTGCTCTCACTCCTGGAGTATTAGAGTGGGTTTCCCTGAAAAACAGGAGCGGTGGAAATCTTGAGTACTGATCTCATGAGACTTGACTCCGAGATGCAGCTTTCCTTGGTCTCGGTCTTGCTTGGCATCTGCTTGCGCTGGGGGGACACTCCCTAATTCTTTGTGGTTTTACTAATGCTGGGTGGAGTGGGCAGTTTTACCAGCCCCCTGGACTGAACGCGTGTCCTGGGCCGCCAATGATCTGTGTGGGAGACCCTTACTGTGTGTCTTTGACCAACCACCCTTGGTTGCTTCATTTCAGTGGAAGAAGAAAAAAGAATCACTGATGTTTTCTTTCTTTCCTTTTTTTTTCTTTTTGCTCCTTTTTGTTGCCAGAGAATGCTGATAAAATATCCCTTCAGCTTCATTTAGCTCTGACTTCGAATTCATCTTGGGTTCAGTGCCCCGGCCACCTGGAGCTCATGAACCAGTGTAGACACATCAACATCCGCGTAGACCCCCGAGGCCTGCGGGAAGGCTTGCATTACACGGAGGTACCACCGTCTCATCAATTCGGCTGTGTGTCTCAGAGATGTTGCAGATGTTTTGCTTTCAGTAGCGCCACATTAGTCTGATTCGGTGGTCTTCCTACAGTCATTTTAGCTGTTCCCCATGTCCTATAAATCCTTACGTTAGAAACTTGTTGTCAGTGATGAGAACCTGTTTATTTTAGGTTCTGCACCCATGGTGCTCAGGGCTTACTCCTGGCAATACCTTGTGCAGATACTGGGGATCAAACCCGTGTTGGCCACGTGCAAGGCTAGCACCCTCCCCGTGTGCTATTGTGTGATTAGAATCTTAACCTTGAAATTTTCCTAGGACTAGATTTTGCTTTTAAAAACCTGTATTTGTTGATGCCGAGACTTTCCCCCAGGTGTGCGGCTATGACATTGCAGCCCCCAGCGCCGGGCCCCTCTTCAGAGTCCCCATCACAGCGGTAATTGCAGCAAAGTAAGTGACAAACTCCACCAGCTGCTCTGTGCCCTGTGCGGTCTGGGCTACTTGCAGGCGCTACAGTAACCATGTCTGTGGACGAGCCACCGTGGACTTCCGGGCTTGCATCCTCCCACTCAGCTGGGGTCTGATTGCGGGGCCAGATATGTTGCCACATGCCTGCTGGGAGACTTTGCCCGGTGGCCAGTTCCGGCCCCAAGTGGCAATGCAATGTTCAGGGCAGGTTTTGGGTGCACCACGTTTGCCACCTTGCCAGATTCGGTCTTTTGTGTTTACTTGACGATTCTAAGGTAGACACCGACACAGCAGACTGTCCGCTTTATTGATTTCTGACTCGGATGCCATGAGAAAATTGTTTTTCTCTGTGCTGTCATACATGGGAACATGTGTGCTTGTAAATGCATATGTGTGCACTTAAGCATGCCGAAAGCATTGTAGTGCTCAGGTACTCAGGCTCACAGGTGCATTCTGGGGTCTGACTATTATACTAGCACCCCACCTGTTTGTATTCAGGGAACACTGCAGCTTCAGGGTTGAGTGTGGCTTCGTGGGCCACCAGAACTTTTGCTGTTCTAAAGAGGAGAGTGAATTCACTGCCACTCTCAGCTTGTAAGAGCAACACCAAGATCTGAAATATTAGCTCTGTTCTGAATGTTTGAGGGCTTCTTTTTTTTTGGTTTTGGGTCACATCCAGCAGCACTCAGGGATTACTCCTGGCTTCACATTCAGAAATCGCTCCTGGCAGGCTCGGGAGACCATATGGGATGCCGGGATTCAAACCGATAACCTTCTGTATGAAAAGCAAACGCCTTACCTCCATGCTATCTCTCCGGCCCTTGAGGCCTTCCTTAAGGCCTAGAGTCTGTTCATTGAGAAGCACAGAATGTTCCTTTAATGTGAGAAAAAAAAATGTGTCTGATGGATAAATCTTAGATAAGAAAAAGTATAAAAATCACCTATACTGAGGGCAAGACCGGTGGCACAGCAGGAGGGCATTTGCTTTGCATGTGGCTGACCTGGGCTCTATCTCCGGCATCCCATTTGGTCCCTAGGCTTGTGAGGAATGAGTTCTGAGCACAGAGCCAGGACTAACTCCTGAACGCCTCCAGATGTGGCCCACAATCCAAAAAAAGGACAATGAATAGATATAGACCATTTTAATGTGGCTCCAGGCGTGTTGACAGAGTGACATGTCGGTCCTTTCCAGAGTCAGTGAGGCATCGCACTACGACCTCGCCTTCACAGATGCACATTTTAAACCTGGGCAGCTCCGACGGCATTTCATTGAGGTCCCCGAGGGTGCTACCTGGGCCGGTAAGTCAGAGACCGTCTGTCTAAGATGCGTCTCCTTGCTCGCTCGTTCCTTAGTGTCCCCATATTCCCACTTCTCACACAATCATTTGTCTGCACTATGTACCTCAGGACACTCTGCTGCAGGAGAATGGCAGTTTTCAAACCTTGTCAAGAACTGGACTGCTTTTAGCTTGGCTTTCTAGATCACCGAGGCTGTCTTGAGATACCGATTGATGTACAGAATGTGTCAGAATGTCCTCGTGCTCATCAGACTTGCTTTGTGGCACAGCTCGGGCCATCGGGTCCCCTCTGGGCTCTTGGCATCTTCTCATTAATATTAGACTTGGATAAATCCTGCACGGATGAGCAATAAGAATATATATGTATGTGCTTGTTAGCACTGTGTCCAGTCCAGTCACTTTTTTTAATGATAAATAAGCCTGGCCCTGTGTGAGGGTCTTGACATTTTGTTTTGCTGATTGTTTTTTTTTTAAGTTGGCACCGGAAGTAAATGGTTTCTACTTTCATGCAATGGGTGGACTTTTTTTTTTTCTTTTTTTTCTTTTTTTTCTTTTTTTTTTGATTTTTGGGCCACACCCGGCGGTGCTCAGGGGTTACTCCTGGCTATCTGCTCAGAAATAGCCCCTGGCAGGCACGGGGGACCATATGGGACGCCAGGATTTGAACCAATGACTTTCTGCATGAAAGGCAAACACCTTACCTCCATGCTATCTCTCCGGCCCCTTCATGCAATGGGTGGAAATGGGTCTCTTGGAGCATTGAGCACTGAGCAGTCTCCACTCAGCCAAGTACCAGAGGGGAAATGTGAGCTGGTTGGTGAGAGTGAGTTCTGGGGTCCTATGCACTCTTCCCTCAGGAATGGGCCCTATATGTCCAGCGTGCTGGGGATCAGACCTCTGACTATGTGCACAGGCCATCCCAACAGCCTCCCTGTGGTGTCTGTCTGCCCCGCCAAAGCATCTACCACACTAGGGCAGGTCGGGGTAGAGGCAGAGCAGACTCGAGGCCAGCCTTTGCTTGATGGCAGAACCAAGACACAGAACCCTGATCCTGTGAAGTTGAGGATCAACCCTTGCCTGGCCTCTTCCTCCTCTTGCTGGCCATACTGTTCTAGAACATACTTTCCTGGGCCATAAAACAGGGTGAGATTGGGAAGTATCGCCAGTGATATTATAGTGACCGGCAGGATGGCTCATGGCTTTTGAGTGTGATAACAAACATGACAAAGAGCACTGTATAGAGTGCAAACTTCTTAGCAAAACAACTTGCCTGGTCTTTAACATGAGTGGAAAAGGAGGGAGGAATTGGCAAAAAGCACCCCAGGGAATAATTTGGGGGGTTATCTGAGCCTTTCCTGATGTTGGCAGCATAACTCCACCTGCTCACCTCCTCTAGCAAATCTGCTGCTGATTGCTTTTAAAGAATGCTATGGGTGGGGTGAGTAGGGGTGTGTGTGTGTGTGTGTGTGTGTGTGTGTGTGTGTGTGTGTGTGTGTGTGTGTGTGTGTGTGTGTGTGTGTGTACATATATATACACACATACCAACCAGGCCGGCATTCCAAGCATTTGTGTCTACTCACCTCTCGTTGGTGTTTGCAGAGGTCACCGTGAGCTCGTGTTCCTCCGATGTGTCTGCCAAGTTTGTCCTGCATGCGGTTCAGCTGGTGAAGCAGCGAGCGTATCGGAGCCATGAATTCTATAAGTTCTGCTCCCTCCCGGAAAAGGGCACACTCACTGAGGCCTTTCCTGTCCTAGTAAGTCGGAACCAGCACTTTGCAAGCCTCAGGACTGCCTGAGGGTTGGGGATTTGGGATTTTAATATAAGTGTTTGGGTTTCATTGTTGGCCTTCGGAAAGCATTGCAGCTGCATGTTTTCTGAACCTAGACTTTGCAGTGTACACTGGTAACTAGAAAAATTCATTGAAAGCTGAGTGTGTGTCGAGAACAGATTGAATTTTAATTTCTGAAATAGGGTGGATAGGGGGCCAGAGCAGTGGTACAGTGAGTGGGGCACTTGGCCACCTGGGTTCAATCCCTGGCATGCCACCTGGTTCCCCCAAGCACCACCTACCAGGCAACCCTGACTTAAGCACCACTTGCTGTGGCCCCAAAACCAAAATAAATAAATTGGATTATTAATAGAAGTGAACATGATTGACTTTTTGTTTAATTACCAGGCAGTTCTTAACTGTGGGCAGAAATATACCTTACAGAGCTCCTGTTGTAATGATAATTATTCCTATTTTTCTTCTGGGTCTGGATGTTTACTTTGGGTTTTTTGTGTTCGGCTCGGTTTGACTTTTTGGGCCACACCCAAAAAGTGCTGAAATTTATAAACTCCTGGCTCTGTACTCAGGGATCACTCCTGACGGTGCCTTATACCGTGCCAGGTATCAAACCCGTAATGCCCACATGCCAGGCAGGTGCTCTCTCACCGGGTTATTCTTCGATACCATCCATTTGTTTTCCTCAGAATCATTTGTGTTTTCCAAAGCTACCTCAGATCTTCTAGGACCAGCAGTGTAGGCTTCTGAGTAAAAGACCACAAGGAAAATGAGCACATCATTAATTTCCTTGCACTGTTTCCTCAAAGGGCGGGAAGGCGATTGAGTTTTGCATTGCCCGCTGGTGGGCCAGTCTGAGCGACGTGAATATAGACTACACCATCTCCTTCCACGGCATTGTGTGCTCGGCTCCACAGTTGAACATTGTGAGTCCACGGCTTCTCCTCTCTTCTCTTTGCTTTCAGAGGTGGGATCTGTCAACTAAGATTTATAAACAGAACCTGTACTCTTAACACTTTGAGGTTTGTTTTTGTTTCTGGTTTTGGGCCATGGTGCTCAGGTTACTCCTGGCTCTGTGCTCAGAAATTGCTCCTGGAAGGCCCAGGGGACCCTATGAGATGCTGTGACTCGAACCCGTGTTGGCCATGTACAAGGCAAACACCCTCCCTGCTATAGTATCACTCCAGCCCGTCTTCTACCTTTGAGACGTTTTCTCCGGCCCTACGCATTTTTAATAATGACACTTTCTTGTGATGCTAACAAGGTAGCTCAGACTTTAACGTGAATGGGAAAATTACCTGTGGTAATTTTACCTGTGGTAATGGGTAATTACCTGTGGTTCTGAAGATGTGTGTAGCTGTTCATAGGTATCTAAACAGAGAGGGGGGAGGGAGGGAGTGAAGGGAGGGGAGGGAGAGATATCATTTAAAATCTTCTGAGTTTTGGGCTAGAGAGATAGCACAATGTAAGGGCGTTTGCCTTGCATTGCAGCCAACCCGGGACAGACCCAGTTTGATTCCTGGCATCCCATATGGTCCTCTGAGCTTGCCAGGAGCAATTTCTGAGTGCAGAGCCAGGAGGTCGCCAAGTGTGGCTCAAAAAAAAAGTCAATAAATAAATAAATAAATAAATAAATAAATAAATAAATAAGATCTTCTGTTTTTAACGAAGCCTGAGAGGCTAATGGATCCAATACCCTTGTAGCATGCGTCGGAGGGAATCAACCGTTTTGATGTCCAGTCCTCTCTGAAGTACGAAGATCTGGCTCCCTGCATCACCCTCAAGAGCTGGGTCCAGACCCTGCGGTACGGTTGCCTATCTGGGGCTGCAGTTGCTGTGTGTGGCCGGGTGGGGGTGGTATTTGCCCGTGGCCTGGAGGCTGGGGAGAACTGATGTCTCAGAATGCAGTGTCTGGGCCGGAGTTGTAGCACAGTGGTAGGGCATTTGCCTTGCACGCAGCCGACCCTGGACGGATCCCGGTTCGTTTCCCGGCTTCCCATATGGTTGTGTCGTCCCGTCCGTCTCCCCCCCTCCCCCGTTCCTCAAGCCTGCCAGGAGTGATCTCTGATCTCAGAGCCAGGAGTAAGACCTGAGCACTGCCTGGTGTGTTCAGGTGTGTTAGGGTGAGAGGGATCGCTCCTCCTCACTGGGACAGGTCACAGGCCTTGCCTGTCATTTTGCCTCTGAAGATAAACTTGTCAGTCATAACGGGTTTTGCGATGGTCTCATTTCAGCCCACTGAGTGCAAAAACAAAACCTTTAGGATCAAGAGATGTTTTGCCAAATAACCGTCAACTTTATGAGATGATTCTGACATACAACTTCCATCAGGTAAGAGGATCTAAGGAAAGAGAGATGTCTTATTTCCCTCTATCATAGGCACCATAAGTCTATGGACTACCCGTCAACGGTCAGGTTTCACACACAAAAATCCAGTCAGAAGAAATAAAGATTTCTACAGAAGGATGGAGGTTTAGTTTAGATGAACTTGTAAGATTTGATTTTGAGTTATAAAATCAAAAAGGATTTTAAAAGGCAGATCATATACATATATAAAATGAAGTCACTCACACGCATGAATAGATGTGTAGATGGGTGTATATTGTAGACAAGTGCAATTTGGGATCCTTCTCTGAGAAATTGTGGTTTGCAATGTTCTATGGACCAGTTGTTCTGCAGTCACGGATTCTGGTTTCATGCTGCCTTGGCCTTGGATGGCCCATGTTTGTTGTAGGGAGTATCAGCTAAGCGTTCTCCTTACCCTGCTTGTCCCAGATGCCTGCTCATGCCCAGACACCCTCTCATTCCAGTATGGGGCCTGTCCCTCTCCATGAAACAGGCGTTGGGGCAGTCAGACACCACAGTATCTCCCAGGCTAAGAGTAGAACGACAAAGCTGAATGCTGGGTCACAGAGTTTATATGTGATCTGTAAGATTTCTCCTAAAGTCAAGGGTCGGAGTGATAGTATAGCAGGCAGGGAGGGCACTTGCTTTGTACATAACTGACCCAAGTTCAATTCCCAACTTCCTGGATGGTCCCCTGAGCACTGCCAGGAGTGAGCCCTAAACATAGATCCAAGAGTAAGCTCTGCTTACAGCCAAATGGGACCCAAAAAAGCAAGCAAACAAGAATTTCACCAAAATTTACATTGAATTTGACTTTTAATATAAAAAATGATTTTAGTTTTCTGAAATAATCAGAAGTCTTAAAGACTATGTATTGCTTTATTAGTGAATACAGTCAGCTAGATTTTGTACATTTATCAAAGAAGTATCTTTTCTTAATACAAAATATAGTGTGTGTCCTGCATTTTGAAAGTAGTTTCCACAAGGGACTATCTAACAGAAATGACTCCTCAACTACACTGTGCATTTTAAATAGAAGAAATGGTGCCAATTGTCAGGTCCATCTTTCTTGTCTGTTCGCAGCCCAAGAGCGGGGAAGTGACTCCAAGCTGCCCGCTGCTTTGTGAGTTATTGTACGAGTCGGAATTTGACAGCCAGCTCTGGATTATCTTCGACCAGAACAAAAGACAGATGGGTTCCGGTGATGCCTACCCGCACCAGGTCTGGATTCAGAGTTAACAGAAATGGGGTGAAAAGTATACCGGAGTGGGCTCTTGCATTGCATGCAACTGACCTAGTTCCATCTCAGGCACTCCTCAGGTTCCCTGAGCCCACCAGGAATGATTCCTGGTTGTAGCCACAAAACAAAAAAAACAAAAACTGGAATCAACAGACACGATCTGCTTAGCAAACAGGCTACGCTAATTTATTGTTAACATCTCTTGACAACATTCAGATTTTTCTCTAAATGCTAAAGATTTCCGCTCTATGCTTGGTCAGGCCCCTGGGAGGTTCCTTGTCGGTTGTGGATCATATACTTTTCACCCCGATTAAGTCAAACACTCACTTATTCAGGTTTGAGTTAGTAGAGTCCAAGGCAGCTGCCCTCAGGTATGGTTGAGCAGAGTATGCAGTTTTGGGTGATTGTCCTCTGGGCCCCTCTCTTCCCCCTAAGCTGTGTGCAGGCAGCTCCTGTCAGGTGACTGGGCACCACTCCCATCTCTCCTGGTGGGTGTGAAGGGATGTATGTGGCCTTGTACTTCGAACCAACAGTTTGGTCACCTGTGTTCATGTGTGTCTGTTTGAGACCCACAGCACATCTGTTTGTTAATCCAGGTTTTGCATATGCTGTCCATGGTGTTCATGACCTAGAAAGTCATTGATCAGGCCGAGAGTCTCATCTAGGAAGGGGTTGTGGGGTGGTGTGGGGCTTCCCTTCCACCACTCCAAGACAGCTGTGGGTATCCTCCTGGGGCAAGCGTCCCTCCCTCTTGCCATGTTCATCTTCTCCCTCTGACTTCTCTGTGCTTGGCTTGAGTTTTGCTTTCCCAGACGTGTATCTTCTTATGTGTATATGGGGGTTTGTTTGTTTGTTTTTTTCCAGTACTCGTTGAAATTGGAGAAAGGAGATTATACAATTCGACTCCAGATTCGTCATGAGCAAATCAGTGATTTGGAACGTCTCAAAGATCTTCCATTTATTGTTTCCCATAGATTATCTAATACCTTGAGCTTAGATATTCACGAAAATCATAGTCTTGCACTTCTAGGAAAAAAGAAATCAAGCAGTTTGACCTTGCCGCCCAAGTACAGCCAGCCATTCTTCGTCACTTCCCTACCCGACGACAAGTAAGTGAGCGGTTTGGTTTGGCATGTTGTGGATTGAGTCCGAGCTTCACTGTGGTCTTTGTGAAACGTTCTCTCTCTCTCTCTCTCTCTTTTTTTTTTTTGTCTCTGAATTTCCTCACCAGAATCCCGAAGGGGGCAGGCCCCGGGTGCTACCTTGCAGGATCCTTAACCCTGTCTAAGACTGAACTCGGGAAGAAAGCGGTGAGTATGGGCATGTCCTGCCAAAATAGAAATTTTTCTCTAAGGGATCACGGTGTAAAAGGAGTGAAAGAAAAGACCAGGGGGCGGGGGCGGGAGAGATAGATCGTTTTGTTCCAGTTCCTAGTGCTAGTTCTTTGTACTTAAGAATATTTACTGAAGCAGCACTCTGAGCACTGCCAACCGACCCCAAATAAACCAACAAAATAGTAAATGTTGCTTTCTTTTTTCGTAGCCTAAGTATATTTGCCTTTTATTTTTAACTAGCCTTGGGTATATTTGGCTTCATTTTTACCTAGCCTACAGATATTTGGCTTTCTTTTTTCTAGCCACTGAAATATTTGGCTTTAATATTTCCTAGCCTTGGGTTTTATTCAGCTTTATTTTTTTCCTTAGCCTAAATATTCAGACCTTCATCTTGCCCTGACCTGTGTGACTAAATAGATTTGGACTTCAAGGAACGGTTGACCCACATCAGACTTGAGTTTTAAAATTAGAGGATATTTGATATCATAGCATTTTTAAAATATAGTGATAAATTATACATTCTTGGCTGACAGACAAAACATAGTTGGAACATTTATTACTCGACAGTATTTTCACACATATATCGACCTCTCAGATTGGCATTTTGCCCCATCACACAAACAGTTACTCAGTGCTGAGGTTGGGGTGGCACGTTGTTTTCTTTTTACAGTGTTAAAATCATGTTTTGTTTTGTTTTTTGCTAAAAACACATATATGGTTGTTAATGAAAAATGTTAGTCACTAGGAACCTGCTTTATTTATTTATTTATTTATTTATTTATTTTTTTGATTTTTGGGCCACACCCGGCATTGCTCAGGGGTTACTCCTGGCTGTCTGCTCAGAAATAGCTCCTGACAGGCATGGGGGGACCATATGGGACTCTGGGATTCGAACCAACCACCTTTGGTCCTGCTATCTCTCCGGGCCCTGCTTTATTTTTTTAGCCCTGATTTCACTACAGTTTTTGAGAGTAGTATTTTTTATAAATACATCCTTTTTGGGCACATCAGTGCCAAACTGTACCAGTGAGAAATATCATTCTTATATTTCTTTTTTTTTTTTTTTTTGGTTTTTGGGCCACACCCGGCGGTGCTCAGGGGTTCCTCCTGGCTGTTTGCTCAGAAATAGCTCCTGGCAGGCACGGGAGACCATATGGGACACCGGGATTCGAACCAACCACCTTTGGTCCTGGATCTGCTGCTTGCAAGGCAAACGCCGCTGTGCTATCTTTCCGGGCCCTTCTTTTTTTTTTTTAACTTTATTAATTGATTGGTTGGTTTTTGGGTCACACCCAGCGGCCTTCAGGTGTCACTTCTGGCTTTGCACTCAAGAAATTGCCCCTGGCAGGCTGGGGACCATATGGGATGCTGGAAATCAAACCAGGTCCCTCCCTCGGTCTGCCACATGCAAGGCAGATGCCCTGCCGCTATGCCATCTCTCTGGCTTCATTCTTATATTTCTTGCATATCTTTTTAGCATCTGTACTGATAAAGTTAATGCCATCTGTCATATGATGGAGGATCTAAATGTTGTTTCCTCATCAGAGTGACTAGATCCGGCGTCCCTTACGGAGTTATTTATTTGCCAAGCTGAAAGCTATTTCTTGGTGTTTCTTGACTTTACTCTTTTTCATCATGCATTATAGGCGTTAAGTGTATAGGCACACTAGGCATACTTGAGGCATATTTTTATATATGTACATGCATTTGTACATGTGTACGCATGTGCTTATCCTTGGAAGCCAGTGGATAGGAAACATCGAAATCCCCAGCAACAGATTGTAACCACTAGCCAGCAGGGCCTACTAACACAGTGGCTTTGAGTTGGGAGGAAAGGGTCTCACGGATCACTCTCCATGGTCTGTTTGAAGAGCATGGGAGAGAGTCATGAGGGGTAGGAGTCACACAGGTCACTCTCCCAAGTGAAAGCTCCTTGGGGAGCTGGGAGCTAGTCCCACCCCCAAAACACAGTTCTCTTTGAGACAGATGCTTTAAAAAAAATTAAGTTATCTACAGACCTTAAGCCAGGCCCACCATGGACCCAGTTCCTGGTGATTGCCAGCCATGATGGCTCGCTGGTGGTCTGCAATTTCTGGATTTGTTTCTATGGTCTGGGGAAGGTGATTTAGACCAGCTGCATCATCTTGGGCCTTCTTGATGACTTGTGACATCTTGGACGGTCAGAACCTGGCTTGTCAGCTAAGTCTCCTGCTGTCAGACCCTGGCAGGCTATGCGGTGCTCACCGAGCTCCTGGCTGGGAGCAGCACGCCCGTCTGCCCTGCCGCCTTCCCCGGGGTGACCTCGGCAGCCCTGTGGCTCCGCAGCAGCCCTGGACACGGGACAGGAGTGGTGGCGGAGGTGGTGGCCCGACCAGCGTAGATCTCTCATGTTTTCTCACAGAATTTCGTTCTAACTCCCAGGGCCAGTCGGCAGCAAAGCGGCAAGGAAAATTTAAAAAGGTACTGATCATTAGTTCTTAAAAACAAACACACGGCCGAGATGTCTTCATTGAAAGCCTTGTTTGCACATGGAGCTTTTCCTGTGTCACTTTGTGAATCCTTTTATTTTTTGAGGGGCCGGAGCTGTGGCACAGCAGTAGGGCATTTGCCTTGCACAGGCTGATGTAGGATGGACCGAAGTTCGATCTCCCGGCGTCCCATGTGGTCCTCCAAGCCAGGAGTGATTTCTGAGCGCAGGGCCAGGAGTAACTCCTGAGCATCACTGTGTGTGGCCCAAACCAAACAAAATTCTTTTATTTTTGAATCTCTCCGCTAGTTTCCTCTCCACTCTCCCCCTGTTGCAAGGGCACTGTTACTCCCGGATGTTGCTCTTGAGGGGAACAGACCACACCTGGTCCCCTAAGGAACCCACTTCTCAGCCGTACAGACAATTGGAGTATGCTGGGCCTTGCCTAGTTGAGCTTTTGGTGGGCCACGTCCATGCTCGTTACCATTTGTCCCCCTCTGAGTCCGTGTTGCCCTTCTAGCCTAGGGAAAATTTCCAAAGTTGAGGCCAATCCTAGTCCTGGTAGGACCATGCACCTCTGAAATGTGGACATGAGCAATCTGTTCTGGTTCCACAGTGTAGACTTCTGTGCGGAAGGTCCGTCCATAGAGTCCACAAAGTCAGTCTGGTCTCTTAGGAGCCTCAGCCCAGCCCTTTATTTCCTAGGCAGAGATGCCATGTGGAGACAGTTTGACAGAAATTGAATCAAAGTAGCGGCTAGTCTTTGGGCCCTTTTACCCAGGCATTTTCAGCTTTGGCTTATAAATGTGTAATGTTTCATTCATTAGTGTGATCTATGATTAATAGCGAGAAAGATCTATAAAGGGGAAGTGGTCAGATGTCCATAAAGTCCAGTCAAAAGTGCGGCTGGAACAATAGCACAGCGGAAAAGGCGTTTGCCTTGAGCATGGCTGACCCAGGGTGCATCTTGGCATCCATAAGTTCTGCTGGGTACCACCAGGATTTAATTCTTGAGTGCAGAGCCAGGACTAGCCCCTGAATATTGCTGGATGTGAGACCTCCGAGTTCAAAAGTATTGTTAAAAGTACCAAAGAAACGTCTGTGACAGACTAGGTTAAGTGCATAGGGTTATAATCATACATTAAATAAGCCCATGAAAATGTCTTAAGCAAAAAAAAGAAAAAAAAAGAAAATGTCTTAAGCATGTAACTCTCATGTCCAGTATACAGATTATTTATAATCATTGATACCAAGGTAGGCTTCTTAAGGATTCCAAGACAAAAATATGTTCTCACTAAAAATGATGAACCTGCTGAGGTTTCAAAATTCCTGATCAGAAGAAAAAGAAGAATGGAGTTTCCTGTTTACTTTTGCCTAGGTCATTTACTATTGATGCCAGTCAATAAATTTAGTCAACGTTACTTTATACCATTGAACTCAGAGACACAGGCTGGTGATCGGAAAAGAACTCGAAGCAGGATGTCCCGTACCTTCCCTCACCAGATGCTAAGCAGGGACCAAGCAGCCCAAACCAATATGGGCAGAGTGACTGCAGGGCAGGGCCAAGAATGCTCTCCAGTCTAACTAGCCCAGAGCCCTTATCAATCAGGTCCAGGATGCAGGGGCCTCCTCAGCACTTCACCTGTTCTGGATAGAGGAGAATCTTGGTGCCTTCCTGCAGATGGAAATGGATGGTTGAGAGTGGACGTCCTGTTTAGGCACTCAAAGTTTGCCCTGGCCCTGACTGAAATTGGGGCAGCAGGAGGGACTCGGGGACCGCAGGCTCCAGTGCTTAGAGGGTGACTGACCATCGGATCATAACAGCCTAAGTGAAACAGAACCCACCAGAGACCCCAGATGAGCTCACAGGACAGGGAAAAGTTGAGCTGTCTGCGTTCTGTGGAGTCCCCAAATGCCTTTTCCTCTGGTCACATTGTGTGCTAGCTGTTGGGGGCCCCTAAACCAGTCTGGATGCTCAGCAGAGAAAAAGTGGAGGGCTGGTCTCAGTCCTGGAAGTCCCCTGCAGAGATGGTTTCCAAGGGGATGTGTTTTTTTTTTTTTTTTTTTTTGAGCAATCCAAGCATCTCAGAAGGCTGAAATACAAGGACTTATCTTCCAGTCCCCAGTTTCACCAAGCCAGTGGTGACCACATATAGACACAGACAGACATCCCAGTATGGCCTGGCTGTGCTTCCTGTAGGAGCAGGAAAAGGGGCTGAGTTCTGTAAATAGTGCCCACAGATTACACCCAGAGTGGTCCCTGAGCACAATCGTTTGTGGCCCCCAGGCAGAGCTAACATCAGATCTGCTGGTGCTCTTTGTGTGGTTTCTGCTTGGGGTTTCGTGGCCCCTGGACTTGCTCTTTTGGGCTCTACCCAAAGAAGAAGGAATGGCAGGGATAAATTTCACCTCCAGCATTTTAATAATATTCCCTCTGCACCCATCAAATCAACTGTTGAAAAGTGTCTTTGGGACTTAAGAGCTTATGTTGTCCTAGATTTCAGAGCCAAAGTTCAATCATGGTTCACTCCCCATAGGGTCTTGGGATACAAAGCTTTAACTAGGACTTGGTCTGTGTGTAGATGAGGAGAAGGAAATGAGGGGCCGAAAAGATTCTCTAAACATGGGGGACCTCTTAGAGTGAGGGGAGAACAAGAGAGAAGCAAATGTGCTGCCATCCCTAGAGAGGCCCAGGCAGGGAGGGGGGCTTTCTGCTCTAAAGCAGATGGTGTCCCCTAAATAAATCCTAGTTATGGGCATGGTTCAAGAGGGCCTACTTATATGTGTGTGCACTTAATAAGAGCATAGAGAAAAGTAGGGACCACCAGTCCTATTTTTGACTTAAGATGCTACACTTTTTTCCCCTGTGTTTTACTGAATTACTGTGATTTGGGGTAGCAGGAAAGTCTTTGGAAAATTCTTTTCTTCCCATTGAGAAACAGAGCAGAGAGCAGCTCCAGCTTACGTTGGGCAGTGTTTGTGTGTGTGAACCTTGGAAGGGAAAGAGAGGAACTGAGTTATTAATGGCATGAGGGCCTTGGGCTGTACCCAGAAGAGGCCTTGTGAGTGCAGAGGAGGCGGCACCTGCCTCTTGTTTGGGAGTAGGTTAGTCGGGCGATTTTCTGTGCCAGTGTGGGGCCAATTTCCTCACTCTCCCCTCCCTTTGTGGGTCAGTGGTCCAGGGGCTCAGTAGAGTCCCCTCTGACCATTCCAGGCTTCTATCTAGGCCACAAGAGAGCTGTTGCCCTGTAGAAATACTCTGAGCATGGCCCTTTCTCAGGCCCTCATCAAGCCCTGTTGATTCATACGACTGTTCATCCAGGCACCCATGCTGATGGGTTCAAGGCCCCCCTGGACTCCTCTGCTGGCTTCCTATGTTGTAACATCCGTCATCCACTCTCCCAAATCACTGCAAGTCAAGGGAAGCGAAGGAAAAAGTTCTCGTCCTCCTGGAATCAGAGTCCTCGGCCAGAAATAGGCCTCCGGCATAAGCCCTCCAGTCAGCCCTCAGTTGGGTTGAGACACCCAGAGCATCCTCCCTCGCAGCCCTTAGTTCCACTTTGCTCCGGTTCCCGAGTTCTATCCAACTGCTGCTGCTCTGCTCAAGGGGTTAGGGAGAGCCTCTGTGGTGGTCTCGGACCCAGGGCAGAGGCCACCCTGCTCCAGCAAGTGTCTCCCAAGGGAACAAGAGGTTCTGTCCTGCGCAACAAGTTCCATGGATGGCTCTCCTGTTGACGGGCTGAAGGAAGGCAGTTTACTTAGGAAAGAGCTTTTTCCTTCTAAGTCACCTTCTCTTCCTGGGTAGAAATGGTGAAAACCGAGCTAGAGCAATAGTACAGTGATAGGCACATGCCTTGGACTCAGACCCCCAAACTACCAGGAGGGATCCCTGAGTATGGATCCAGGAGGCACCTGAGCACTCCTGGGTGTGATCAAGTAAATAGCCCAAAAAGTAGTGAAAATTAGTGAACTCAGGCAGGGTGCTTGCTAAGCACATTGCCAATGTGATGTGTGTCCCCTCTGGACCCCTGTGCCCAGAACCAGGTGTAAGCCCCAAGCACCACTGGGTGTGACCCCCAAAGCAAAAGCGAGAACCTTTGGTCTTTTAAGAAAATTCAGGATAACAGAAAGGAAAAGAGTCTGATGATCTCCTTTACTTGGAGGCAGTAAGGAAGAAGCATCTGTACTTTATAAAGTTTGGGATCTTGTGGGGTTGACCCCCATGGAAGTGCTTGGCTTGCTAGCCTGGGCACCAGCTCCTGGCATGTTGAGCCTCTCCAGGTGACTGAAACCCAGTTTACGGGCACTGACTGGTCTGAGAACTCTATCCACCTTGCAGGATGTGATCCCTGTTCACTACTACCTAATTCCCACACCCACAAAGACCAAGAATGGCACCAAAGAGAAAGACAAAGATGCAGAAAAGGAGAAAGATTTAAAAGAAGAGTTCACTGAGGCTCTTCGGGACCTCAAAATTCAGTGGATGACAAAGTAAGTTTCCAGTAGGTTTGAATCCTCTGGTGCCTGTTCCCAGTTGTGATATTTCCTATGCAGTGCATAGGAAAGAGTTGCATAGGGTTTAATCAGAATCTTGAGCAGGACAGTAAGATTAAGGTTTTTAACTTTTTTTGTCATTATCTTTTCCAATCAAAAAATAAATTTTTAATGGTTTTGTTGGCACATGGCCTTGTAGAAAATACAATCTGACTCATTGAGAGACCTATAAATATAGGTCTCGGTGTTTTGGGTGATGGGTTGAGATTGGTTTTCTTTCAATCGTCATCTATTTCAGCAATGTTTACTTGGAAATACTAGTCTTTAAAAATCACCTTGGTCGGTTTTTACTAAATTGCCACTGGAATCACCCGAAAGGCAGAGAGCAAGTAATGAACATTTGGAGTAACCGTCCTCCAAAGGTCTGTTTGCTTCCTTGGCTCTTTCTGATGCGGAAGAATTAGCTGGACTGACAGCAGAGCCACAGTACAGCATGGAGGATACGGATACGTGCTTTGTACTTGGCCCACCCAGTTCAAACCCTGGCGTTCCATATGGTTCCTGGGACTTCCCAGGCGTTATCTCTGTGCACAGAGCCAGGAGTAACCCCTGAGCATCACCAGGTGTGTCCCTTCCCAAAGCAAAAACAGACTAAGAAGAAACGTGGCTTGGAGAAATTTGGTACTGCTCAACGCTTGCGCCTCGCTGGCCCAAGATCCAACAATCCACATTGGAAAGAAACCAGATGAGGTTCCATCAGAACAGGGGGAGTCTGGTCTCAAACACACATGCAGGATCTATTTACAATGCACCCCTCTCATGCCCCCACCCAGCCGAAAGCAGTGGAATGTCAGCCATTGGCAAAGGCGGCAGCTGCTCTGGGCCATGGCGACGTGAGGACAGTAGTCAGGTCCATGAACTGCAGTGCTGGTCAGTGTCTGCTTCCAGGCAACAGGACCTCGTCTATCCACTGAGCACTGCAGATTTCTTATGGAACCTCACGCTGTGAGAATCTCATTTGGATTGTGGTTCTTTTGGTTTTTGTCTTCTCAGGCAAACATACTTGATACCGACAGATAATGCTTCTCTGCTAACAATTGCACTTGTATTTCAAGTGGATGCTGTGATTGTTGTATTTTCTGCAATAAATTTAGATTCTAGGAAAGACAGATCACATTCTTTCTACAAGAAATGAAGTACCATTTCTGTCTTGTCTTGCAGGCTAGATTCTAGTGACATTTACAATGAATTGAAAGAAACGTACCCCAATTACCTTCCTCTCTATGTTGCACGACTTCATCAACTGGATGCTGAAAAGGTTGAACGTGTTTATTTTTTATTGGGGGGGAGGATGGAATGGGGAGAGCTACACCCAACAATGTTCAGGGCTTGCTCCTGGCTCTGAACTCGGGAATGACTCCTGGCCTTTCTCGGGGGACCATATGGAATGCCTGGAATCAGACCGGGATTGGTTGTGTGCAAGGCAAACACCCTCCCTGCTGTACTATTGTTCCGGCCTATTTCTAGCCAATCCTTCATGGGTCCACACCTTCCTGACCTATTCCTCCTTTCTCCCCAGGAACGCATGAAGAGGCTGATGGAAATCGTAGAGGCTGCCAATTCTGTCATAGCTCACATAGACCAGACGGCACTGGCCGTGTATATTGCCATGAAGACCGACCCCCGGCCCGATGCCGCTACTATAAAAAAGTACCTAACCAGTAAATAATCCTTCTTGCATCTCAATTTTTAGTTCTTAAAAAAAAAGAGGGTTCCTCTTTCCTGGGGTTCTCAGTGTTTCATGACCAGATGCAGCCAGAATTGGGGAGTGGTCACCCTCCCTAACGTGCTCGGTCATCCACTACTGTACCGCCATTAGTGCAGCCGTGGTGTGGAGATTCCTGTGTCCAGGACCCTAGGGACAGTCACCTTGGACTCTGGTGTTCCCTGGATATGGGATGAAGTTGATTGCTCCTCCCCATAAGTCAGTGATGGCTAACCTTTTTGAGCTTGCGTGTCCAAACTGCCACACAAAACCAAAGAATTTCCTCAAAAAAGCCAACACGTCAATTAAACCTTAATAACAATATTGTAGTATTTTAAACCTATGCAGCACGTGCCGCATATCTTAATTGCGGACCTTCTTGAGTGCTACAAGGCCTTCACGTGCCACCGCTGGCATGCGTGCCATAGGTTCGCCATCATGGCCATAGGTGGTTCATAAATTGCTTGTGAACCAGCAGCACTAAGAGCCCCTTGGGCTCACTGTAAAGGTGCACATGAGGCAAGGCCCAAAATGAGAGGTTTAGACTTGAAGGGGCCTTGTAGGAACATGAGCTTCTAGCTTTGCCGTCCAAGGTGTACTGCTGTGGGAAGCAGAGCACCCTACTTCCGGGATTTGTGGGGCCTTAAATGGGAGCAGCAGAGGGCCACTTATGTGGCCCATAAGTGGCATTTAGCATGTTGAGTCATTTAACAAAAAAAGGAAGAAAAAGAAGATGCTCTTGCAGGTAACTTCATGGTAGATTGGCCAGGGTATTACACAGTTTCCACCCACTTGGCCTTCTGAGTCCTGCCCTATGCTAGTATGTTGCCAGGATGGGAACCAGCCACTTGTCCCCCGGCTAGATCACAGAACAACAGACTGTTGAAGCTGCATGTGAAACCTCCCACCTTGAGCAGGTCAGCTAGTCTCTGTGCCTCAGTTTTCTGCTGTGCTAAGCAGAGGTAATAAATACTAATGACTTTATAGAATTTGAAGTCACCGAAATTAAATGAGTGGATCAACAAAATGCCATCAAATATATTCTAGTGTGTCGAACGCAAACACGTTTGCTTGCTCTGTTTTGAAAGACAAGGTCAGGCTGAAAGAACTTTGATTTGTCCCTCCATACACATAAGCAGTTTATAAGGAGTGCAGTCACTGAAAAGACTGTTCTGATGGAAAGTCTTACAGCCCAAAGAGTTGCTTTTCAGGCCACACCCAGCAATGTTCTGGGTTTTCTTGGGGTTCACCCATAGCATTGCTCAGGGGACCATCATTGAATTGGACCAGGGTCAGCTGCGGGCTAGGCTGAGAACATTGACCTCCGGCTCTGTCTCCATCCAACTGCACGAAGAATTTTGAGCCCTGTAATCTTTCACCTCCATTGCTTTCAGCATTTCTGTTTTAACCAAGTTGAAGGATTCTGACTAATAGAACTTCAGCTAATCTGAAGGCTGATGTTTCTCTAAAATTGAGAGGCTTACTTGGTCTACAATACGTGTGTATGTGTCTGTGTTTCTACATTAACAGAATAGAAGGCTGCATGCAGATCAGTTGACCGACAGCTTGTGTGTATGTGTGTGAACTCGTGTGTGTATTCGGGGCATCACAGGAAGCTGCATGTAGTCATTTCCGTGAGGCCTGGGGCCCTTGGGCGAGAGTGCCCGCCACTGAGGGGTCCTGCTCTCTCCGCAGTGACATGGACAAGCAGAAGGCAACCCTCATCGACGCCCTGTGCAGGAAGGGCTGTGCTCTGGCCGACCACCTCCTGCAGACCCCGGGTCAAGATGGGGCTGTCTCCGGAGACCTGGGAGCCCGGGAGGAGGAGGGTGAGAGCTTGCTGGACTCACTGACCGACACATACTGGGAGACCACCAAGTGGACAGAGCTCTTCGACAGCAAGGTGCGTTTTGTGCAGCTGCTGCTCTGACGTGTTGTGTGTGTGCGTGTGAGCATGCACTGTCTTGTCTCTAACCTGCTCATTGGGGAAGGGACTCTAGAGCAAATAAATTAGGCTCGGCTAGACTCGGAACATGACATGGAGGTTAGCAAGAGCTTGTTGGGCCCCTGGGTAGCTATTTGGTTCTGATTTTGACTGGCTGCAAACCTGCTCCTAAGCCACACTGATATCCGAATATATTTGAGATTGTATGTGGTGATCATGTGATCAAGTTAGTTATGTGGTTAAAATTAAGAGCTAATTCTAGAAATTATCTTAATATTTTCCCAGGCTGTGTCTATGGATCAGGTAAGAGGAAAGGTGCAGGGTAATGAAGAAGAGGGAACCGGAGGCAATGAATTCTGTTGAGGGGAAGTATTTGTTATCTTGGGTCAGAGTGATAGTACAATGGGGGAAGGCTCTTGCCTTGCCTGAAGCCAACCTGGGTTCACTCCCCACATCCCATATGTTCCTCATGCACCTCCAGGAGTAGTTTTTGAGTGCAGAGCCATGAAGAAGCCATGAGCAAGATGAGTGTGACCCAAAACATATGCCTGTGCCCCCCCACCCACACACACGTCTCCAGGGGTGTGCTCAGCACATGTGAGGCCCTGAACTCTGTCCTCACCCCTGCTGGGAGAGGCCCCTCCTGATTTCAAGTATCTTTGATTTGACACGATTGATTTAAAAACTCGACTCTTCTGAAAGCCTTGGCTTCTTCTGACTTAGAGGCAAATGCTTTTGAAGGTAAATGTCCCAGGTGACAGGCTTTCTCTGGGTTCCCCTGCAGGTCCTCACGTTTGCATATAAGCACGCACTAGTGAACAAAATGTATGGGAGAGGCCTCAAGTTCGCAACTAAGCTCGTGGAAGAAAAACCAACGAAAGATAACTGGAAAAATTGTATTCAGGTAAAGTTTTCCAACGATCAGAGTTACCTGTCACTTTGTTCAGCACTACCTGGCTAAAGTGATAAGCACTAAGCCCACGGGGTGATTAAAACACAGCAGGGCCCTTACGTGAGGAGCTGTTCCACTAGTGACTGGAGTAATGAGATAAAATGAAATAAAAATACACAGTGTGACGGAACGTTGGTGAGCTATTTTAAATTTGGAGACACTTTCTGCTCTTCCCCATAAAACCTGTGTTTGCTCAAGTGTTTTTCATGTGGGTCAAATGTGTTGGTGAAGTTGATTTTGTTAGAAGACAGCAGGACTGGGGTGGGAGGGGATACGCAGCCAGTGAGGTGATGACAACCTCCCACCAACGCTCAGTGGCCTCCCAAAAACACCCAATGTTGACTCATTCTAAAATGGTGGTGCTCTAAGCTATCTGGTTTTCTTCTTTTAGACTGTTTCCCTGGTTTTGTTCTGTCTTGTTCTCCATACGGAGGATATCTTCCGCACAAGGTCATCCAAGTATTGAAATGTCTAGGGCTCAGGAACCCTCACCTTGTCTTTGTCTCTGCATGATGGGCCTCTGCTTGCAACTGGGTGGACAGTGGGCCTGCCCTCTCCTGCCGTCCACTGGCCCTGCTCTTTAGTCCTGTTTTTCTCTGGATCTAATCTGATAACAGGGCTCAGGGGAAATGCTGTGGGCTCTGTCTGGCTGCTATCTCCAAGTTTCTACCTCACAGAGAGGCTCTTTCTGTGAGCTCTTCGTGTGTCCCTATCTGGTACACCGCTCAGGTTTGTGGCTGTGGTGCAGAAAGCCCCAATGTGGACAGTGCCGGGGAACAGCCCTCTTAATGAGGGCTCCCCACCGGCTTCCCAGTGGCAGAGGCAATTCTGACCCCTGTTCTGCTCTCTGAATCCTCCCCCCTCCCCCAAAGCTGGTGCAAACTCCTCTGCTCCTGCACCTGCAGTGGCCTCTGTGCCCCTCTTTAAGCCCCCCCCCCCCCCACTACCCAGCCCTCTCCTCTCCTGCTTGTTGTCCACCTCCTCAGGGATCTCTCATTTTCCACTCTAGCCTGGTGGGGTCAGTTTTTCCAGATGTGCTTCTCAACAGGGGCCTGTTGGCCTTCTGTTCTCCGCTTTGCTTTTGTACTGGTGGGCTTTCCTGCTAGAACATTCTTGTCCCCAAAATAACTGAGTTCAATCCCACCCTGTTGATGGGTAATGTCAGGTTTGCCTTCACAGAGTGCTCAGAGCACAGCAGAGAGGAGGAAGGAAGAGAGCAAGGCTGGATGAGTGGGAAGGAAGGAGGGAGGAAGGATATCATACAGGCACAATGGGTCTGTGTATGGAGAGGTGCTGAGTGGGGGCCACAGTGGGTAATGAAGGAAAAGTTCTGCAGCTCCCATCCCAGGAACACTGGCTACAGGATCCGCCTGGCAGGGAGAACTTGGCCCTTGGTGCTCGGGAGAACTCTGCTCTTCACTAACATGTCATACATTCTCTCTCTCCTTACAGCTGATGAAGTTACTTGGCTGGACCCACTGCGCGTCCTTTACTGAAAACTGGCTCCCCATCATGTACCCGCCTGATTACTGTGTTTTCTGAACTAGGAACCACAGCTTGGGATTTTTTTTTTTAAAGGAAGTTTTATAGTGAATGGATATAAAGCGGCTTTGTGGCATTTTTAGTCTACTGCATGTTCTCCTCCACTATCCGATCCCGATTATTAAAATGATGAATTTATCCGAGGATTCACGGCTTGTGGCTGCGTCCATGTGACCCGAGGGCACCGGCCTCTGGGTGATCATTCTCAAGACCCGCCTGCGGGTTGCAGCTGGTCCACGCAGGAGGGATTTTTGAAAACAGGGACCTTTAAGTGCAAACCTGTACAATTCTATTTTTTATTTTATAAGCGAACAGGGTTTTAAACATGCTGGACTTTAATTATTTTTTTTGATTGTATGAAGGCCTTAAAAAAAAGCTACATTAAGTGTAGCTAAAATTATTTATTGGACTAAAAAGCAACAGTGCTTTTCTTGACATAGATTTTTCTTTTTTGTTTATTTGCCCTTTTTTGCCTCTTTTTTTTGTTTGTTTGTTTTGGCAAACGTTTACATTCGATTAAGGGGTACAGAATACAAATAAACAATGAAACCAGCACAAATATGCGACAGTTGCTGGAACAAAACTTCTATCACTGATCTTCCCAGCTTGGAATTCTTTCAGGCCAGCCATTTCTCACATTCTTGTGACGTCCAAAGCATCGAATGAACTCATGATTCATGTAAAAGTGCCAGACTGCTCAATCTTTTATCAGGTATTGTAAAGATACATATGGAATGTCACTTCAAGTGGAAATAATGGAAACATGTGAATATAGGTGCAAAACAAAGGTCACAATATACCATATGCACTGATACCTTAATTTTTTTTTTATAAATAAAAGTGACTATTGAAGCTTCTTAAAGTTGGTCTTTGTTTTTCATAAACAGGATACATTCAACCCAGAGGCAAAAAATGTCAACACCTGGTGACTGGCATTCCTTGTAGGCTTACAGTTACCTGGTAATTCTTATTTCTGGTACTTCTTGAGTGGCGAATGTATATTTAGCCATCTATCATATCTTTCTGTCTACTTGTTTCTCGTACTCTTTCTCAAAAAACATTAGGACACACACACACATCCACAATATTCAAAAGCCTCTTGTCATAACAAATGTGCCTTCCCGTGGATGATTTTTGGTTTTTGTTTGTTTGTTTGTTTTGTTTTTGGGCCACACCTGATGGTGCTCTGGCTCTGTGATTAGAAAATACTCCTCGGGGGCCGGGCGGTGGCGCTGGAGGTAAGGTGCCTGCCTTGCCTGCGCTAGCCTAGGACGGACCGCGGTTCGATCCCCCGGCGTCCCATATGGTCCCCCAAGAAGCCAGGAGCAACTTCTGAGCGCATAGCCAGGAGTAACCCCTGAGCGTCACAGGGTGTGGCCCAAAAACAAAAAAAAAAAAAAAGAAAATACTCCTCACAGGCTGGGGGGTGGGAGGAATCCATATGGGATGCCAGGGATTGTACCCGGCCAATCCTGAGTCAGCCAGTGTGTGCAAGGCAAATGCCCTTCTGCTGTGCTATCACCCCGGCCCCTGTGATGATTTTCTAACCTTTCTCCCATAGACTTTACCACTGTAAGAACTTCCAGTTTCTTTTTCTAGTTGCTTATAGCCATTTCTTTGGTAAATAGGCCTTTTTAATTTTTTTTAATTAGAACCTTTATGGCAAGTAGAATCGTTCATGCCAATCCTTCCTACACAGAGTCCTCCAAGGCCCAGTCTATGAACAGCCACATCCATGTTCTCTGACAGACACACACAAGTTCTCTTAGAGGTAGGTTCAGTCCTGCTAAGGAAATTGACAAATTAACACTCTGGCACTTTTTTTTTTTGATGATTTTTCTTTCCTTTTCCTCTCAACGCTTTTGTATCTTTGAATCTAGGGTATTTTTTTTAATTTTTTTATTTTTAATTATGAGAACAAAGATACAAAGAAAGAGGACAAAGTAAAGTTACAGTAGAAGGACAATCGCCCATAACATAATTCTCAGAAGTCCCCTTGCTGATATCTTAACTTTGAACTTTCAGCCAAAGAACATTAAGATAAATAAAACAGAATCCATGTACAATTACTTTGTCCCTCAAGTCCCCAGATTGTAACACATTATAATATTTCTTAACAGCACACAAGGAAATCTAAAGCCATAAAACTTACGTAACTCCTTAAACATTAGAGGCATAGTATTTTTTACTTCCATGCACATGCATATTAGCTTAAGTTAACCTCAAATTTTAAGTCTTTTTCTTTAAGGATTAGAGTCAAAGGAGCACAGTAAAAACAGTGTTAGAGTGGCAATTGTTGTTTGCATAGGCCCACCAAAATATGAGGGGCATGGAAAGGAATAACCTTGGCCTAAATACAAAGAGACCCTACCCCTGAAGTTTCCTGGCATAAGACCAACTCTAGGCTCCAGGCAAGCTAGATCGTCCAATCCAAGACATTGTCTGTAGTGCCAACACACTTTTCACACAGTCTCTGTTGTTGGTATCATGTTTCTGTATTAAAGATCCTGGAATCTGCATATCCTGCATTGAAGTCAGGATGTGGAGCGTCCTCTCGTTTCACCTCACAATTCAAGGGTAATGCAGGAAGCCCTGTCCTGTAAGCAGGTCGTTGTTGTTGTTAAGTCTTCTCAGTGTTAAGGGAAGTCTCTTTTAAGCAGGTCGCTGTCTGAGCAGTGGTGGGGTCTTCCGTGGTAGAGGATTGCTTCCAGGTGATGTTATAGACAAACTTGGATGTTTCGTGGATGGCTTCTGTGGTTAAGGGGTGAATGGAAAATGCCCTTTCTTCTGAGGCCTGTGGCAGGTCGTTATGTCAATGTTCAGGGTGTAAGGTCCCTTTGCACTACAAGATTTGTGTGTTCCAATCTCTATTAGATAGGATCTTATTTGTATGTATAGTATTTTCCCATTTTAATGTGCCTATGCAAAAAAGGAGCAATGCCAAGTGGTGTTATTGGCGCATATGGGGGCCGTAAGAAGTCCAACAATCCCCATGACATGGTTCAATCATAAACTTTTGCTCATTTTTAAGAGATTTATTTTTATTTTGTTGGGGTTTTTTGATTTTGGGGACACACCCAGCAGTACTCAGGAATCACTCCTGGCAGGCTCAGGGGACTATATGAGATGTGGGGACCAAACCCAGGTTAGCTAAATGGAAGGCAAACACCCTACCTGCTGTAGTATCACTCCTGCCCCAAAGTGGTATATTGTTAACTTATTGAGTTGAAATGTGCTCTTTATACATTCTAAATGAGTTACTTCTCTGTTTCTAAAGTGTTAATGCAAACCATTTATTTCAGTATGTTTCTTGATGGTGTGCTTTGAAGATGCAAGGGGATTTTGTTTGTTTGTTTGTTTGTTTGTTTGAGTTTTTTTGTTTTTTTTTGGTCACACCCGGCAGCGCTCAGGGGTCACTCCTGGCTCAGAAATTGCTCCTGGCAGGCTCGGGGAACCATATAGGACACCGGGATTCGAACCACCGTCCTTCTGCATGAAAGGCAAACACCCTACCTCCATGCTATCTCTCCGATCCCTGGGTTTTTATTTTTAGATAAGCTCCACTGAACTATTTTCCATTTATGGATTGTCTTAGAAATTGTCTTATTCTAGAAAGTTATAGCAATATAAAGTAATGTCTATTCTAAGTGTATGCTTTTGTTGTTTTCTATTTGGAGGTCACACCTGGTAATGCTCAGGATCTATCCCTGATTCTTGCACTCAGAAATCACTCCTGAGTGATTTGGTGGACTTGAGGGCTCCTATCTGATGCCAGGCATCAAAGTCTAGTTGACCACATGCTAGACAAGAACCCTCCCTGCTGTGCTATGTTGTCTCAGTGAACTGCCTTCTCAGTCCTCTAAAATGGAATCTTCTTGAACTGTTCAAAGATACACTAGAGTTTGGAAAAGTTTTGGTTCTTTTTACCCCTTAGTTCAGTCCCATTTCAAAATCCCTTGAAAAAGTTTGACCGATGACTCTGGAAAGTCAACCAAGAGGGTGGTGTCAAACAGCTGCTTGAACCTCCCTAGAAACTCGTAGTCAGTGCTGAGCCTGAACTTGTTTGCCCAGAGCAGCACAGTGCCCGGCTGGCAGAGGTGGACCATGGTGGCCAGCAGCTGGTCCAGGCAGTAGTGGTGGTAGACCACATCGCTGGCCACCACGTAGTCATAATAGAAGGAGGCTTTGGGGAAGTTCCGCTCCAGGCCTTCTCCCCACACTAGCTCCTTCACTTCGGGTAGATGCGTCGCACAGCTCAGCGTATTCCTGAGTAGGTTGTACTGAAGGTTTCCCAGGACATCGGGCAGGTCCGTCGCTGTCACTTGAGCTCCTAGGACAAGAGAGACCCAATGTGCCTTGGGCAGCCACAGCGGAACCCGTGCACAGGACAATCTCAGACAGACAAACAACTTGGCCTGATGGAGCCGGGAACTGGGCGGGCTTAGTCCCAGCTGGATCATGCTCCTGGTAGAGCAGCCCTGATACCTCTTAATGTCCACCAGCAGCACTCCAGCCCCAAACCATGACAACCACAGTGTCCCCAGACCACCACTAAATGTTCTCTTAGTGGCAGTCACCCCCCACTGAGTGAGATATACTGACCAAGAAGGACATTTCTGTCTCCCAAGTGTTGACTTCAAGAGTGGTGCTGTAGGGGCCGGAGCAATACCGCCAACCTGGGTTTGATCCCCAGCATCTCATAGGATCCCCTGAGCACTGCCAGAAGTGGTTTCTGAATGCAGAGCCAGGAATAAGCCAACAGTACCAACAGGTGTGACCCAAAAACCAAAAAAAGTAAAAGGAGAAATAATGATATGCATGATGTCCCTTCAGTAACAATATTGCAAACCACAGTGACTAAAAGGGAAAAAAGGAAGTGCAAAGAGAAGGAAATATGTCTGCATAAAGGCAAGGGTGGAGGAAGGAAACTGGGGACATTGGTAGTGGAAACTGCACTTGGTGAAGGGATAGTTGTTGGACATTGTGTGCCTGTCTGAAATAATTATGAACAACTTGTACCTAGCTCACTGTGAGATAAAGTTCAGTTAAAGATTATTAAAAAATGAAAATGTTAAAATTAAAAAAATTTTGGTTTTTGGCCCACACCCAGTCGCTCAGGGGTTACTCCTGGCTATGTGCTCAGAAATTGCTTCTAGCTTGGGGAACCCAGGGGATTGAACTGCGGTCCATCCTAGGTTAGGGCGGGCAAGACAGACACCTTATGACTTGTGTTACCACTCCGGCCCTTTTTTACTTTCTTAAAAGAATAAAAATGGGCAATAAATAACACAGGTAAGGCATTTGCCTTCTACACAGCTGTCCTGGGTTCCATATCTGGCTTCCCATAAGGTGCCCGAAACTCAGGAGTAATTTCTGAGTGCAGAGTTAGGAGTATCCCCCCAAATGCTGATCATTCAACAGGCATGGAGGGGGTCAGGTTCTATCCCCAGCACTGCATAGACCCAGGCAGTGCTGGGAGTAACCCTGAGCACAGAGCCAGGAGTAGTGCACTTTTGTCCCCATAGCCAGGTGTAGACTAGAACAATAAACAGATGAGTGGGGCTATATTGGGCTGCATATAAATGAACATATTCAAGTTCTTGACTTTGTTTAGCATGACATTTGTCCTAGTTTTTCTTCTAGAATTGGTGGATCTTATAATGTTATTTTTGTCTTAACTAGTTTCCTTTCTATCGATGATGATCTACTTTATTATCATCATCATTATTACTGTTTGGGGGGGCCACATCTGATGATGCTCAGAAGTTACTCTTGACTCTGCACTCAGGAATCACTCCTGGAGGTGCTAAGGGCACCTATAGGATGCCGGGGATCAAACCTGGGCCAGCCACATGCAAGGCAAATGCTCTCCCCGCTGTCCTATGATTCTAGCCTCGATAAAAGTTTTATTTTGCATGACTTCCTCTCCTCCCTAAATCCATTACTCTGAAATCCTCCTGGAAACAGTAGTAACAAATGCTCCTATAAATGACCCTATTTCCAAATCCTCTGGAAGAGAATTGTCTTAGATCTACCTGGATTGTGCCCCTCCCCTTACTTGGTACCCGCAAGTTCATTCCATGTATCTGAGCTATGAATCTCCAAGTTAACCCCTTGGATTAACTCATTGTTTTCTTCACAACTACTTAACATAGTGAGCAACAAAAATCAGGACAAGCAGCTTGGCTGAGCTGTCCACAGCAAATTCTCCACTCATAACCCCAGATCCACAACTTCCTCACTGTTGTGTTTTGTTTGTTTGTTTGTTTGGTTTGGTTTTTGGATCACACCTGGCAGTGCTCAGGGCTTACTCCTAGCTCTACACTCAAAAATCGCTCCTAGCAGACTTGGGGAGACCATGTGGGATGCTGGAATTCGAACCACCATCCTTCTGAATGCAAGGCAAATGTCTTACCTCCATGCTATCTCACCCCCAGCTCAGCTCTGGGATAGTGGATTCTAGTGCTCTCCCTTTTTTTTGCAGGGGTTCAAAGGTTGGCATCACAGTTCAGGCCCAAAGCTCCTCCCAGCTGGTAGTGTGGGCCCAGTGAGGGGCTTTGTTTTTTTTTGTTTGTTTGTTTGTTTTTTCTTTCTAGTATTTGGGCCACTGGGATGAGAGAGACAAGAAAGAGATAGTGAAGGAGAGGGAGAGAATGGAGAGAGAGAGAGAGAGAGAGACAAAGACAGAGAGAGACAGACAGAGACAGGGAGGGAGAGGGGGTAAAGGGAGAAGGGTAAGAAGACAGGAGGAAGAGGGAGGAGGAGAGGGAGAAGGAAGGAGAGGTAGGGAGAGGGAGAGAGAGAAAAGAGTGACAGGGAGAGGGAGAGAGAGGGAAGGGGAAGAGAAGAGGGACAGGGAGGGAGAAGGGGAGGGAGCCAGTGAAGGGCTTTGTAAATCCAGGAGGAGTAAGCGCACCTAAGATGCTGGCCACAGTGGACACTAGGCCTGGTCCAGCACCAATTTCTATCACCTTTGCATCTTGGAGATTCAGTTCTTCTGTGTGTTCCTCCAAATACTGACACAAAGCCATTGCCTGGGGGAAAAAAAAAAAAGGATCTGATGGGCAGCACACATCCCATTCTCTGACTAAGATATCACGCAGCTACTAACCCAAAACAAAGGTGTTTCCTCATCTTCCTCTTTTGGGGGGGGGGGGGTTTGGATTACACCCGGCAGCGCTCAGGGGTTTCTCCTGGCTCTATGCTCAGAAATCCCTCCTGGCAGGATCAGGGAACAATATGGGATGCTGGGATTCGAATCACTGTCCTTCTGCATGCAAGACAAATGCCTTACCTCCATGCTATCTCCCCACCCCCGATCTTCCTCTTTTCTTGAAACCTCTCCTTTGAGGTGTAAAACCCACCTGGGTAGGTACTTTTGTCTCTCTTGACCTTACCCTTTCTGGTGAATTAGAAATTGGTTTAATAAAAAGAGTTCTGCTTGGCACTCAGAGATACCACCAGGATGACTCCTTGACTCTCCTGACTGGCTTGGTTTATTAATCCTTTGTAGCTACCCTACCTGCTTCATACCCATATGCGTGGGGTTGGAGATACAGTGCATGGGGTGATCTCACAAACGATTGTATTTTACACCCAATATGTGTCCACGTAGGCTGCAGAATACCGCAGTTATCTGCAAGGCAGCAATAAAATTAGCTGCATGCCAGCAGAAGCCACAAAGCTGCAAACACTGGGTGCTGCAAGGTTCGTGGGCCCATTGAGTTGGCTGCCAGATGGAGTGAGGTTCCCACCCAGGGACAACAATTTGTATCTGCCCAGGTGCCACCACCGCCAGCCTAAGTTTAAGAGAGGAGAGAGAGAAGAGTAGAAACTTTGTATTCCTGAATGCAGTCTGAAGTCTGCTGCCTGCCAGACATTCCCTTTTATACTTCGGAGGAAATTATCCATTGCAGGGTGGCATGTCCAGGGATGTGTGCAGGTCCCACTGCCATTACAGGGACATTGACTAATTCCCTTAAGTAGATCAACCCCTGGTCAGCACAACTCCATGATGCCCCAGCCAGTACTCGACACAAGTCCACGTTGCCTGTGTCATGCATTCATTGACTCCCTAACCAAGATTACTCAAGGTGTTTCCATGGACCTTCCTGACCAGTACCAAGCACGTGACCACAGACATCTGGCTTGTCATGCATTCCTCATACCCCAGTCAACAGCCAATGTGCACCCACAGAGCTCCTGTCCCATCTGTTGGTTTACAGCTTGGTTCTCCCCAGAACAAAGATCATCCCTGTTTATCCGTTTTCAACTTAGTTTTACCCAAAACAGATTTTCCTACTTAGCATCTCTCAAGCAAATCTGGGTGGAACTGCCTTGGGATAGGCCTTACCCGCTTGGGGTTGGTCTCTGTACTAAATAAAAAATGTAGTCTAGGGGCCAGAGCAATAGTACAGTGGTGGGGCATTTGCCTTGCACGCGGTCAACTCAGGACAGACTCAGGTTTGATCCCTAGCATCCCATATGACGACGGTGAGCACTGCCAACGGTGGCCCAAAAAAGGAAAAACAAAAGAACAAAAATCAAGGGTAACCCCTGAGTACCACTGGGTGTGGTCCCCCAAACCCAAACAAAAAGTAATAATAATAATAATAATAATAATAATAATAATAATAATAATAATAATAAAAAGAAAGAAACTGCAGTCTGGCAGGCAGCTCTTCTCAGCTGGAGCAGCTTAAAGAGGCAGATTGCTACTTGGCCAGCGAATTTCACTCTCAGCTTTGTTTGGATTATTTCCTGCAACAACCCTCGCTCCAGACTAGCTTTCCCTGAATGAAAATACAGGCTTTACGACCACTACTCCACCACTCTGGATTCATCCACAGAGCCTTTGATCGCGTAAGCTCCAAAAACAAAATAGTTGGTGTTTCTTGTGCAACCAATAATAAGAATGTTTTTCGTCTTATTTCCTGGTATATTCAAATTAATTTTAGTGTAAAACAATACTTTTTATTTTATTTTTGGCCACATACAGCAGTGCTCAGGGTTGCTCCTAGCTCTGTGCTCAGCTGAGGGGACCCTGTGAGATGCCAGGAATTGAACCCTGGTCGACCACATTCAAGGCAAACGTCCTACTCACTGTGCTATTGCTCTGACCCCTAATGTAAAAACAACATTTTAAAAAAATGCAGTCTAGAAAAAAATCAATTGCTGGGAAAGAGGCTCAGTATCTGCAGAACCCAAGAGCACCACCCACGTGTCCACAGGGCAGTAGGGATCCTGCAGTGGGAGAAGCACCAAACATTAGGACGGGACAGTCTGCATGTCAGCATGGATCTGGGCTCTCTGTCCCCGGTGCTCCCCACACCCTGATTTAACTCCTTACCGCCGGCCACACCAAGGCTCCGTAGCTCTCAATCGACTCTTGAAGGACAATCTTCCTGCCTGCAAACAGATAGTTCTCCTGCGTGTAGCTGGCATAATCTGTGGGAACAAATTTCTGGAGGCTTCGAAGAGACAGTTCAGTCTTGTTAGAATCTGTCGGGCAGAAAGTAAAATAGGTTTCACAACACAATGAGCTAATGTAGGCCCGGAGAGATAGCACAGCGGCGTTTGCCTTGCAAGCAACCGATCCTGGACCAAAGGTGGTTGGTTTGAATCCCGGTGTCCCATATGGTCCCCGTGCCTGCCAGAAGCTATTTCTGAGTAGACAGCCAGGAGTAACCCCTGAGCAACGCCAGGTGTGGCCCAAAAACAAAAACAAACAAACAAAAAAAAAGAGCTAATGTAACTAGATAGTATCATTGGCAAGATAGGAAGACTCATATTTTTGCTTGTTTTGTTCATGCTTAGGGCTCATTTCTGGCTTGGAGCTCAGGAAGTACTCTTGGTAGTGTCCAGGGACCATATGAGAAGCTCTGTCATCTGCAAGGCAAATGCTCTGCCCGCTGTCCCCCCATGGGTCAACTCTACACAGAGATTGAGTGGCCCATTTGGGCTGGAGAGATAGCACAGCGGTAGGGAATTTGCCTTGCATGCGGTCGACCCAGGAGAGACCGTGTTCAATTCCCAAAATCCCATATGGTCCCCCAGCCTGCCAGAGGCTATTTCTGAGCTCAGAGCCAGAAGTAACCACTGAGCACCGCTGGGTGTGGCCCCCAAACCACCTAATCAATAAATAAAGTTTAAAAAAAAAAAAGAGAGAGACTGATGGCATCAGTGACAGAGACTGAGTTTGAGCTGGATGGCAGAGACAGAATTTCAGATGTGACTTTTTTCAGCCTTGAAAGAAAGACCCAAAAAGGCCCTGGAAATGCCCTGGGCCCAGGAAAGCCCTTTTCCTCTGCTGAGGCATGGACAGAGAAGGGGTATGCCATCCCTGCCCTCCTTCCTGGGCAAGAAAGAGACAGCCCCCTTCCCAGGCTAGTGGAGGAGCTTCTGGGCACAAAAGGCCACAACAAGCTTGGCCTATTTTTAGGTGCTGAAACGAAGGCACATTCCCACATGTTGACGGGAATGTGGACCCTAATCCTCCCTACAAGTGCTCGTTTGAAGGTATAGGTCACTCCCAGCTGGCCCAGCTCCAGAGGCCTGGGACAGCTAGTCAGCTGAGCCTGACTATTAAGTTACGGCAGCTTTAAATACACCTTTACACGATGACCCGCTCGCCCCTCCTGGGTTTCATATGGGATGAGAGGAAGGGGGACCTGACCAGGTTGGCTTCGGGGCCACTAGACTGTGGCAGATGCTGCAGAGTATTGAAGAATGAAAGTGCACTCACCCAGGTTTGATCCCCCATCACGGCAAGGGTTCCCTGAGCACTGCCAGAAGTGACCCCCTTGCAGAGCCAGGGTTACGTCCTGAGTACTGCTGGATGTGGCCCAAAGACTGCCAAATAGAATAAATGAGCAGTGAGTCAAGTCTCAGGAATGAGAGTGCTAGGGTCATTTGACTGCATTTGGGACTCAGCAGAAGAGTAAAAGCTGTGGGTACCAGGGATGCAAGGTCACCAGTAACTTGGAGCTTATTGCTTTGTTACTTGATTCCTGAGGGTTTTAAATATATATATATATATATGTATGTATGTGTATGTATGAATGTATATATATGTGTATGTATGTGTATGTATGTATGAATGTATATATATATATATGTATATATATATATATATATATCTGAACGTGAGCAATCTCGGGAATCTTGGGAAAGAGAGGGCGGCCCAACCCCTTTCCTGCTGAAGCCATGCCTGCTGCATCCATCATCCATAATTGCCATTTTGCCTATGGCCCTGCTTCACCAATTCTCTGCAGAGATACCAATCTGTCCAAAACTCCAGGTATACCAATATTTGGGCCGATATCGCCAGGGTTTTCTTGGGAGTGAGTGTGGGTATGCTCCTGGTACATTCTCGTACTTCCAAGAGATCTGGCAACTGAGAATAAGCAACAAAAAAGCCACAGTACTTGAATTCCTGTATAACTTTGCTCTCACTTACCTGGAAACAAATGCATTACAGTCAATTATGTGATGCATTTTCTTTAAAGTAAATCATATGTATTATTGAAATAACATTGGTTTATAGTGTCCAAACCCCTGTACATGGCTTTCTACTTCTACACATGCTAGAGCAGGATCACTGCCATACATTGATTCCCTTTACCCATTATCTTTTTTTTACTTTTTTGGACGGTGAATTGGGCCACATTGAGCGACGCTCAGGGGTGAACTCCTGGTGGGCTTGAGAAACCATTTGTGATGCTGGGTTTCAAACCTCAGTCATCCACATCCAAGACAAGTGCCCTCCCTGCTGTGCCATCACTCCTGCCCCACCCAGTTCATCTTTTACCCCCAACACTCCTTTCCCTTTTCCCCTCTAATCTTGTTCTCTTGTCTACATCTCAATATTGGGATGGTGGCAGTGGTGGTGGTTTTGCTTTATATGTTTTCTTTAGTTTCCACAGATGAGTGAAATCAAACACATTTGTCCTTCTTCACCTAATGGAGTTCAATCAGTGTGTCTTCCCTTAAGGTTCACCCATGAAGTCATTCTTAGAATGACCATCTCTGGTTCTAAAGGTTTACTTGGAACCAAGAGTGGAATGTGAATTTTGATGAGCTGAACTGAGTGACCAACTTGTGATGGTTGTGAAGAGAGAATAACCATATGCTAGTCAACTATCACTTCCTGCGGGAATGTACTGACACATATAATAAGAAGCTGAGTTTGATTTTGATTGATTTTGACCCAATGATGCTCAAAGGTCACTTCTGACACTGCAATCAGAAATCATGCCTGATGTTGCTGAGGGAATCATATGGGATGCTGGGGATTGAAGCTGGGTTGGGTATGTGCAAGGCAAGTGCCCTCCTCACTGTGCTATCACTCTGACCCCAGGAAGCAGAAAATGGCTAGAGATGACCAACATTCTCCTAGAGGGCACAACAAGGGAAGGCAAAGGAACAAACCACAATATACAGGTGGGTGAACTGGTTTTGGGTAGAAGAGGCAACACTAAATTATAGTTTGCCAAGTCTTGTGGTGTAAGTTCTATGATAGCAACTGCTAGAGAACCTCAGATATGATCAATGACCAATGACCACAATGCCTTTAAGAGCACAGGTGGATAATGCATAATAAACTCTGTTCCTGATGAGTTCTAAGTATAACTAATTTCTTTCTATTTTTTATGGCTGGTGACTTTTCTGGACTCTGTTTTATCATAAATGTATGTTGCTTACTGATGGCCATGGCTAATGCCTAGTTTGCAAGTTTCCTGAAATTGAGGAGCTGGTGTGATTTAGTGGGCGCAGGCCATGGGAGAAGAGTTTCTGCTCTTGTCATCTGAGACTTTCATCAGCAGAGTCAATGTCAGGGACTTGCCAGGAGGGAAGGATTCCAGGTTCTGAGGCTCCTTCGCCCTCCCATCCTCCCATTCCTTCACATAGAACATCTGAAGACTCGTTTTTCTCTCAAGACTAGGCAAAGTCCAGAGACTCATTAGGGATCATCATTAAATTAATGGACAAACTGTAAGTGTGTAGAGGCCTCTCCAACACTGTCAAGAAAGATGAATCCCCCCTAAATCCCTTGGAAATGCTACAAAGATACAGACATTTATGCCTCTTGCACATTCAGTATTTTCATTGTCTTTACTATCTTCATAGTTCAGAAATGTTATAGGTACATTTTTTTTTTTTTGGTTTTTGGGCCACACCCATTGACGCTCAGGGGTTAATCCTGGCTATGTGCTCAAAAGTTGCTCCTGGCTTGGGGGACCATATGGGACGCCAGGGGATCGAACTGCGGCCCGTCCTAGGCTAGTGCTGGCAAAGCAGGCACCTTACCTCTAGCGCCACCACACCGGCCCCTATAGGTGCATTTTTATATAAAATTTGTTTTTTTGTTTTTGGGCCACACCCAACAGCATTCAGGGGTTACTCCTGGCTCTCTGCTCAGAAATCGCTCATGGCAGGCACGGAGGACTTTAAGAGATGCCAGGATTCTAACCACCATTGATCCTGGCTTGGCCGCTTGCAAGACAAACATCCTACCACTGTGCTATCTCTCTGACCCCAATTTTTTTTATAGAAAGATTTTGATTTTTACAAATTGAATAACATTTTGATTCAGGAGAGTTGGAATATGATTTTACTACTAAAGTAGTTATAAATAATTATGGGCGTTGGGCCACACCCAGTGTTGTTCAGGGGTTACTCATATTTCTGCACTCAGAAATTACTCCTGGCAGGCTTGGGTAACCATATGGGATACCTGGGATAGAACCCAGGTCGGCTTGCATGCAATGCCTTACCTGCTGTGCTATTGCTCCAGCCCAGCCCAGATTGTGATATTTTTTTTTTTTTGGAGGGGAACCATACCCAGCAGCACTCGAGTTACTCCTGACTCTGCACTCATAAATCACTCCTGGCAGGCTCAGGGGACCATATAGGATGCTAGGGATTGAACTGGATTAGCCGTGTACAAGGCAAATGCCCTACCTACTGTGCTATCTCTCTGGCCCCACAGATTGTGAGCAATTTTTAAGGCTCTCTTTGGCCTTTATGACATTTCTTCTATTAATTTTTTTCACCACTGAGTTCCTGCCCAGAAATGTAGCTTAGTGTCCTAAGGGGAGAGTACTCTGTGCTTCATAATTATTCCCCTTTCCCTCTTTTTCTGCAGTGTCCCCCTATATGGCCCCCTGGGTCCACCAGGAATGCAGAGTCAGGAGGCAGCCCTGAGTACAGCCAGGTGTGGCCCCCACAAACCAAGCAAAAAGTTTCATTGCAAAAATGTAACGATCAGGGGCTGGAGCAATAGCACAGTGGGTAGGTAGAATGTAGTTGCCTTGCATGCGGCTGGCTCAGGTTTGATCCCTAGCATCAGTAGTTACTCCTGGCTATGTGCTCAGAAATTGCTCCTGACTTGGGGACCATATGGAATGCTGGGGATCAAACCGTGGTCTGTCCTCGGTCAGCCACGTGCAAGGCAAATACCCTTCTGCTGCGCTATCGCTCTGGCCCCATGAGGAGTAATTTCTAAGCACAGAATCAAGAGTAACCCCTGAGCGCC
This sequence comes from Suncus etruscus, assembly GCF_024139225.1. Classification (NCBI taxonomy): domain Eukaryota; kingdom Metazoa; phylum Chordata; class Mammalia; order Eulipotyphla; family Soricidae; genus Suncus; species Suncus etruscus. The sequence goes on from NC_064855.1 coordinate 117,703,450, forward strand.
GCTGAGTGTGTCCCCCAAAAACTAATAATCAACTTTCTATAATGGACACACACCATTTATAATGTCAGATAAGTTCACAATGAAGAAATAGGAATTATATTTAAATTAATGTTTGCATAAGGTCATTTTTTCTGAAGCTTCAATAATAAGAAAAATCTAGAATATTAGGTAAACACTACAGTGGTCAGTTTTCTATCTCCACTAATAGGAAATTATTATGGTGCACATTAGAAACTAAGATTGTGGATCTGGAGAGATAGCACAGCAGTGGGGCGTTTGCCTTGAATGCGGCCGACCGGGGAGGGACTCTGTTCGATTCCTGGCATCCCATATAGTCCTCTAGCCTACAGGAGCGATTTCTGAGTGCAGAGTCGGAAGTAATCCCTGAGCACCACTGGGTGTGGGCGAGAAATCAATCAATCAATCAATTTTAAAAAAGAAAGGAAGGAAGAGGGAGGGAGGGAGGGAGGGAGGGAGGGAGGAAGGAAGGAAGGAAGGAAGGAAGGAAGGAAGGAAGGAAGGAAGGAAGGAAGGAAGGAAGGAAGGAAGGAAGGAAGGAAGGAAGGAAGGAAGGAAAGGAGGGAAGGAAGGAAGGAGGGAAGGAAGGAAGGAGGGAAGGAAGGAAGGAAAGGAAGGAAGGAAGGAAAGGAGGGAAGGAAGAAAGAAAGAAAGAAAGAAAGAAAGAAAGAAAGAAAGAAAGAAAGAAAGAAAGAAAGAAAGAAAGAAAGAAAGAAAGAAAGAAAGAAAGAAAGAAAGAAAGAAAGAAAGAAAGAAAGAAAGAAAGAAAGAAAGAAAGAAAGAAAGAAAGAAAGAAAGAAAGAAAGAAAGAAAGAAGAAAGAAACTAAGATTGTGTGTTCATTACAGCACCATAAACATTTTTCTAATTTAGAGTTCAAGGGAAGTAAAGATGTCACTAGAGTTAGAGAACAAATTTCCCAAAAACATAGCGGGTGTTGAGAAGGGAAGGGGTTTACCTCTTGGGGGTAGCTCCGAGCTGTCCTCCTGCATTGTCCCCTCCTCTCTCGCTGTGCTCCAGCAGTTTGGGGGGTCCAGGCCAGCCCCCAGATGCTGCTGGTCCCAGCTCAGACACACATCCATTCCCGGAGCCTGCAGTGAAGAAGAGAGAACCAGCCCTGCTGCCTTCGCCAGTCCTTCGACGTGGCTCTGAAAGGCCCACTTAGCACCTTAGCATCTGCCCCGTGCCAAGAAGTGCTGCTTGTCAGCTTAGAGCCCAGAGTCAGCTGCCAAGTCTGCGCACAGAGCTAAGCCTGGCATGGCACCAACCACGCCTGGGTCTGATCTCTGCACACAGCAGAGCGGATCCAGCTGCTATGTGGCTGGAGCGCAGACATGCTGGAAGAGCTGGTGTGGAGTCTTCCTGAGGAACCTCTGCTCAGTCAGGCCTCCCACGGGGTGCATGACATCACACATGCAAAGCCTGGACTTGAGGCCACCGCCGGCTGCTTTCCTTTCATTGGAGCCTTTATTGCAAGATGGTAGGAAGTATTCGGGGCTGCAGCCAGAGGCCTGCCTTGGCTCTGATTTGGACTCTCGGTGACTGGTTTCAGCTCCTCCTGCCATATCTTCATCAGCAAAACGCTAGGAGGATCTATGGGCCTGGAAGAAGAAACCGGGGAGGGTGTTCTCCTTCAACAAAGCTGACCTGTTCTATTCCCGGCATCCCAGAGGGTCCCCTGAGCACCACCAGGAATGATTTCCTGAGTGCGGAGCTAGGAGGAATCCCTGAGCACTGCCAGGAGTAGCTCCAAAACAAAAAGTAAACCCTAGGAAAGTCACAAGAAGCTCGGCAGGGAGGGTTGCTGACCTCACGGTCACAGTGCCAACAGGGGGACCCCTGTCCCTAGACTGGAGCTCTGGCTCAGCCCTCAGTGCTCATCAGTAGTGCAGGATTAAAGAGTTTGGGGTGAGGGGATATTAGGAGATTAGATGGGTTTTTGGGGGCCTATACCTGGTAGTGCTCAGGAATGATTACTGGCAGTGCTCAGGGGAACATATGGGATGCGGGGGATCAAAGTCAGGTTAGCCATTTGCGAGGCAAACACCCTCCCCACTGTACTATTGCTCTGACCCTGGGGGTGGTGGTGTTTGTTTTCTTGCTTGCTTGCTGCCAGCCACACCCAGCAGTCCCCTATGATTTCTCCTGGCTCTGCACTCAGTAATCACTGGTGTGGAAAATGGAACCAAGTTGGCCACATACAAGGCTGTGGCCCCAGCCCAGAAGGCTTCTGAACTTCTGAACAGTTCCTCATAAGTGCCTGGGAATCAATTCGCACTGTTTGGTAAATGGCGCAGAAGAGATCTGAGATTTCTGAGCTTCCTTTCATGGCTGGTGTGTGAAAGAGATCTGCCTGGGGCACGGTTAGCTTTTTGTAGAAAGAAGAAAAGAACTCGGACCAGAACAATACACAATGGGTAGGCATTTGCCTTGCATATGGCTGACTGGATTCGAACACGGCATCCCAGATGGTCCCCCAAGTACTGCCAGGTGTGATTCCTGAGTGCAGAGCCAGGAGTAACTGAAAAGGAAAGAAAACGAGGTTTCAGCAGACCTCTGCCATTTCAGGTTTCAGTAGGCCTCTGCCCTTCCCCCAGCATGCGTACATGTGGCACTGCACATAAGCTCCCAGCCTGCAAAGTTCCAGTAAATAACCACCCACATCTTTCCATAAAATGTAACCTTGAGTCTTAATGATCTTCTTTGTGGTAATAATATTTTCTAGGTCATGATGTTTTTCGAACCCTGTAAAACGGTTATAGTGCAGCTGCAACTGCAAGATAAGATGAAATGACATTGCCCATTTGAAATAATGCTTGTTCTTTGTGCCTCCCTAAAATGTACCCTATAAAAACCCTGCTTAATTCTTGTGCAGGGTCTTTGTTCACTGGCTAGCTCTGAAGAGTGCTGTGGGCATTGAACCTGGCATCAGAATAAAATCCTCACCCTTGCTAATTGCATGGTCTCCAGCGCTTTCTTGGAGCCCCACAGGGCCGTTGGAGGGAGGGAGCTGTAGCTCTGGAACCCAACATAACCACTGAGTGTCACCAGAGATGACACCGCTTCCCCCCAAAAAAGTGCCTTAAATTATAAGAGTGAGGGCCCGGAGAGATAGCACAGCGGTAGGGCGTTTGCCTTGCATGCAGAAGGATGGTGGTTCGAATCCCGGCATCCCATATGGTTCCCCGAGCCTGCCAGGAGTGATTTCTAAGCGTAGAACCAGGATTAACCCTGAGCACTGCTGGGTGTGACCCAAAACCAAAAAAAATTATGAAAATGATTTATATATTAACAAATTTAAGAATAAAACAAACTCAGCCAGTGGAAGCTAGGAGACAGGGCTGCATGCCTCCCACTCTCTGTCTCTGTCTCTCTCCATGAAACAGCCCTCCAAAACAGTCCACAGTATCCCATTGCAGCTAGCTACATGAGCTGAAATAGAGACTTAAATTTCGCTTTAAAAAAAGAAGCGAGGGCCTTGGAGCTGGGGGTTGTTAAGACCCAAAAACTTTCTGGCTGCAGGGAGCATTTTGCTCCGCCTGGTCTGGGTTTGGACCTTTTATTCTAGCTTCAAAATAGACCTACCCCTAGCACAGGAGATGTAATACAGGAGTAAGCACTTGCCCTGCATGCAGCTAATCGAGCTCAAAAAAAAAAAATCCCAGGCACCCCATAGGGTACCCTAGCCCCACTAGGGGTTATCCATGAGCACAAACTTAGGAGTCAGCCCTGGTCACTGCCGAGTGTGGCCCAAACAACCACCCAGAAAACCTGACCCAGGGTCAAAAAAAGTTCCCATGGCAAGCACAAGCCTTCCAGGGCTTTCTAGTGAGACAGCAAGAATCAAAATAACTCTTCCAAGAAGAGTTGGGACATCAGGGCAGCAGGCTAGATCTTCCCAGAAAACATCCAACCACTGCAAAGAAGTTCAGGGAAAGGAGAAAGGGGACAGGATACAAATGCTTGGCAGGAGCCAAGAAGCCCTTGAACTAGAACAGGGACCAAGGAAATTCAAGCATGAGGCAAGTGGGATGGAATGAACCCCCCCCCCCCGAGGCTTGTGAGGGGCCATGTAGAACCCCCAGCTGAATGAGTGGGAACTTAGCTTGCAAAACCCATTCGCTGCTGCCCCTATACACACCCTCACTTTCTTCCTGCTCTCAGGCTGGTTTTGAGCACCAAATCTCCTGATTCTGGATCTTTGCCTGCCTGTGCTGTGGCCTTCATCTTTGACAACACCCATCATCTGGAGTGGGTAGGTTGAGCTGAATTTCTGCCCACATCTGCCAGCCCCAGACCTCTTGTTCCTTGGCTCTAGATCAGCTGCCCTGCATGGCCACACTCAGCTCTAAAAAGTCATCAGCAGTCACAGGTGAGGAGCAGGAAGTCGAGCTTCCTCACGATTCTCTAAACAGTTTTTCTTCCTTCCTTCCTTCCTTCCTTCCTTCCTTCCTTCCTTCCTTCCTTCCTTCCTTCCTTCCTTCCTACCTTCCTTCCTTCCTTCCTTTCTCCTTCCTTCCTTCCTTCCTTCCTTCCTTCCTTCCTTCCTTCCTTCCTTCCTTTCTCCTTCCTTCCTTCCTTCCTTCCTTCCTTCCTTTCTCCTTCCTTCCTTCCTTCCTTTCTCCTTCCTTCCTTCCTTCCTTTCTCCTTCCTTCCTTCCTTCCTTCCTTTCTTCCTTTCTCCTTCCTTCATTACTTCCTTCCTCCTTCCTTCATTACTTCCTTCCTTCCTTCCTACCTTCCTTCCTTCCTTCCTTTCTCCTTCCTTCCTTCCTTCCTTCCTTCCTTTCTCCTTCCTTCCTTCCTTCCTTCCTTTCTTCCTTTCTTCCTTTCTTCCTTTCTCCTTCCTTCCTTCCTTCCTTTCTTCCTTTCTCCTTCCTTCATTACTTCCTTCCTTCCTTCCTTCCTTCCTTCCTTCCTTCCTTCCTTCCTTCCTTCCTTTTTTTTGGTTTTTGGGTCACACCTGAAGGTGGTGCTCAGGGGGTTACTCCTGGCTTTGTGCTCAGAAATCACTCCTGGCAGGCATATGGGATGCCTGGATTTGAACCAATGTCTGTTTTGGATCAGCTGCGTGCGAGGCAAACACCCTACTGCTGTGCTGTCTCTCCAGCCCCTCTAAACAACCTTGAAGCATAGACTGTCATGTCTGCACCTACAGTGTTACGTGTTTATTTAACTCATTCTGCAACTTGACACAGGGAAAAGGAAACTACATCTGGAGAAGAGTGAGTATAGCACACAGGGTACTTACCTTGCATGCAAATGGCCCTGCTGGTTCATGAGAGTCCCCAGACCACTGTAAAATCAATCCCCACCTTGTGAAATTAACCCATGCACCATATTTCCAACCCCATATTTCCAACGGGTCTGAAGCAGGAAGGGTAGCCGCAAAGACTGGCTGCCATCTTACAGTCCCCCAACTACCAGCAGAAGTGACTCAATAAACACAGTCAGGAGTTAGTCCTAAACACAGCTGGGTATGTCCCCCCCAAAACAGAAAAGTTACGACCATATAGGATGTCAGAGATAAAAGCCAGTTTGCTGCATGCAAGGCAAATGCCCTATTCTCTGCACTATCTCTCCAGTCCCTAAACTTTATGTTTTAATAAAGAAAAAAACTAAACACACTCACACACAAAATTGAATACACAATATGAGCAACACACAAAAGAGAAACACAAATGCCAGCAAGTCCATTTTTAAAGGTACCTGACATTACCTTCTAAGAGTGATCTCAAACATACAAATTCTTTTGCAAAAGCTACCAGAGTGGTGGCACATGTGATAAGGAGCCTGCCTTGCCAGCGCTAGCCTAGGACTGACCACGGTTCAATACCTCGACATTCCATATGGTTCCCCAAGCCAGGAGCAATCTCTGAGCGATAGCCAGAGCGATAGCCAGGAGTAACCCCTGAGTGTCACCAGGAGTGGCCCCCCACCAAAAAAAGTTGATTTTTTGAAAAAAAAAAAAAAAGTCCTCTGCAATCTGATAATAACAATAACAAATAAAAAATAAATAAAAAAGCTAACAGATGTAAAAAATATTTACAGGGGACAGAGAGATAGGAGAGTAGGCAGGGCATTTGCCTTGCATAATGGCCAATCCAGGTTACTTATATGGTCCCCTAAGGCCTGTCAGTAGTGATCCCTGAGTGAAGAGCCAGGATACACACACACACACACACACACACATGTTGGGGACTGTGACTTGTTTGAGGCCATTTTGCTGTTCTTTCTGCCATAATCCAGCCTTTCACCTAAAGGCTACATGCAGTCTTGCTGTAAGTTCTTGGGCCAAAGAGAAAGGAAAATGCAGCTGCAAAGTATAATTAATCTTTTAGCCCGGAGGAGAGCAACACAGCCCAGTACCATTCCCAGAAATGAGGCCTTACTCCCTTAACCATATCCCTGAGTTAACAAGACATTCATTATTGTGTATGCTACATTGTCTGTTCAAGATCACTGAGGCAAGCACATCTTCTCCCACCTCCTGATAGTTAAGCAATTAGGAATGCAGCTGGAAGGTCACTAGAAATTTCCATAGCAACAGCACGTTCATCATAGCTTGAAGGTCATCCAGCCCCCTAGCCCACTGCCCACTTCCTTATTTAGAGAATGCCTAACTTTCTTTGTTCCTTGAAACCTGAAATATATCCTTGCCTTGTATGGGCCTTCGCGCCAAAAGTATGACTGACATCACCTTTGTACTGCCCCCTTCTCCTTCACTATATAAGAAGGAACTGTAGCCCAATAAAGATACCCTTGAACAGTGAGACGCTGCCTTGGGTCTTTATTATTAACCTCTCTCAGATTTTTTACAGGTGTGGTTGCTCTTCTACTCAGCAAAATAGGAGTGCGGTTGTCTGAGAAGCCTTCCCAGCTAATTCCTGCTGGCCGGGTCCCCCCTGGGGGGGCTTCAGGACCCCGCGCACACACACACACACACACACACACACACACACACACACACAGCATATTTATATAAGGTGAAAAAAAAAAAACCTTCATTTAGAGGGAATTGTTTTACCAAAAACAAAGGCCTTCCCCCAACTTCCTCTTTCCTTATTACCTATCCCTTTACTATGTAAGATGTCTACCTAGACATCCACTAAACCCTCCACTTCCTGGTTTGGAAATAAAGAGGTTTTGGTTTGACTTAACATGTGGAGAGAAACCACGAGGTGAGAAGCAAACTGACACCATGATTCTCTCCTGACTGACTCAGATTATTAATTCTTCACAGCTACCCTGTTTCAGACTTGTTCGCCCGGGGTTAGAAATATGGAATGTGGGGTAATTTTACACTGGACTATAATTTGAACTTGGGTAAATGTTTTCTTGCATCTCTCTTTTTTTAATTTTTTATTTAAGCACCATGATTACAAACATGATTATAGTTGAGTTTCAGTCACAAACAGAACACCCCTCTTCACCAGGGCAACATTCCCACTCCCAATGCCCCCCCCCTTTTCGTGCCCTTCCTATAATCGAGATAGGCATTCTACTACAGTTATTTTTTTAAGTTCAGTAAGCTTTTTTTTCTTTCTTAAAGGATAAGTGTTTAAATAAATACAGTAGTAAAGGTGTGAAAGTGTCCATCGCTGTTGTTTGTATAGGCCCAGCAAAATATGAGGAAAACGGAAAAAAAAAATCCTTGGCCTGATTACAAGAAGGCCTCACCCCAGAAGTTTATTGGCATAAGACCGACTATGGGCTCCAGGCATACCAGTCTGTTCAACCCCTGAGTTGTTCTCCGTGGTCCCAGTGAAACTTTTTTACACTTGCATCTCTATCTTGCATAAACCAATGAACACAAAAAAAACTCAGTGTCCCAGTAGAAAAAGGAATTTAAGTTCGAAGAACTAAATTGTGTTTTCCACCCACACAATTTGTGCATAATAGTGCATGTAATAGTGATGTTTTTCTCTTATTTCTCTCCGACTCCTCAAATCTAATGCAAGATACAAACCCATGTTTTTAACGTCTGTGTACTCGAGTATTTCCAACATATGGAGACATGATGCAATCATTTCTTTTGGACGAGGCCCCAGGGATGTTATTTCAGAACTCAGAGTGACTCATCTGTCTAGCATGAGGAGATGGTCCCCTGTTGGTGCCCTTGATAATGTCACCATTATTGCTGAGTTGGGCAAAGAACCAAGGTAGTAACTCAATCAGCAGACCCTTAACACATGTGTAAAGCACTTAAGCTGTGCAGGTTTCCCCTTGAAGGGACCTGATGACTGAATTCTGATTTCCGCTCAAGGGTTTCTGCTAACACTGTGTGAAGGACTAAGTGAAGACCAGACTTGCTCCGTTTTTCTCTAGAAATTGAAAACTGGAAGCCCTTCCACTTGTTGCGCTGAATGTACCTTCCCTTAAAAGCTATATTCTCACTTACCATCATCCAAGTGGTACATGAGAGAGCATCTGTGAGCACCTGTGCTGACTCCTCAGTGTCCCCCAAAGTTCAGAGTTCTCAGGAACTTTGTGAGGCATATTCTGTGGGTGTCAGTAAACACATATATGTTTTTATCATATGTGTCAATATATATAGATGCCAACAAGTAGTGTCACTGGATCATATATTTAGCCACAAATTATTTTTTGTATGTTTGTTTGGTTTTTGTTTTGTTTTGTTTTTGAGTCACACCCGGCAATGCTCAGGAGTTATTCCTGGCTTCTACGCTCAGAAATCACTCCTGGCAGGCTCGGCGGCCCATGGGCCACATGGGATGCCACGATTTGAACCACCATTCTTCTGCATGCAAGGCAAACACCTTGCATACTATCTCTCTGGCTCCCTAGAGTCTTTTTAATGACCTAAAAATATCTCTGCTCCTCCAATTCATTTTTCTCTTTCTCAGGTCCCCTGGAAATCACTATCTTTTGCTGTTTCTCTAGTTATGTATTTTCAAAAAGCCACTTAGTATGTAGTATGGGGCTTTTAGAGATCAGTTTCTTTCACTTTGTAACGTGCATTTAATGATTCGTTCGTGTCTTTTTTTTCTTTTGGGGCCACACCTGGTGGTGCTTAGAGGTTGCTTCTGACTCTGCGCTTAGAAGTTACTCCTGGTAGTGCTAAGGGGGGGCCATATGGAACGCTTGGAATCAAACCCAAATCAGCTGTATGGAAGGCAAGCAATGTCCCTGCTGTGCTATAGCTCTAGCCCTATGGTTTAAAATAAATCTTTCTAAGTTGGAATTTTAATGTTGTTTGTTTAATTCTGGATCACACCCAGCTATGCTCAGAGGTTATTCCTAGATCTGCACTCAGGAATTACTCCTGGCAGTACTCAGGGGACCATATGGGATTGTGCAAGATTAGCATCCTCCCTGCTATACTATCTATCTTGTCCCTCGTATGTGTCTTTTAAGGGTTCATAACTCATATATTCTTAATTGTAATTAAGATTTCGTATTCTGAAATCCACATCTTTCTTGCTGCAGGATTTTGGCAATAATAAATAAAGTTATGACATCTAGAGAAATAGTGTTTTCTGACATGCTGAGAATGTGGCTATTCTGTAAGAAATTGCTCCACTATCTTCCAAAGTAACAGAGCCACTTTACACTTTTTCTTATATAAATATTTTTGCATCTGTCATTTTTTATTTTGTGAATATCATGATCAGATTGCAGAAAATTTTAATTTGTTGAGTGGGGGGCTTTTGTGGGCAGAGGGGACACATCCAGACTCTGTACGCAAGGATCACTTCCAGGTAGGCAGGAGGGACCATATGGGGTGCTAGGAATCAAATCTGGGCCAGCCACCTGCCTTCAGGAGCCCTACCTGCTAGACTAATGTTCTGGCTCCAAGCATTTTCAGAATACTTATGTTTGAGGTCACTCTTTGGAAGGTCATATCAGGTACCTTTGAAATGGAATTGCTGGCATTTGTGTCTCCTTTTTCTAATTTTTTCACTGGTGTGTTAAATTTTTGTTCGAATATGTATTCACATTTTGTATTCATAAAGCATAAAACTAAATCTAGGGCTGGGAATTGTCCACAGCATTAAGCTTATGCCTTGTGTGAGGGAGCCCAAAATTCGATCCCAAGCATCATCAGGGCGGACCCTCAAACACCAGGCTGGCAGTAGGTCTTGTTCTCTACTGGTGTAACCCCAAAATAAATCTATTCATCACTCTTTTTTTTGTTTTGTTTTTTTGTTTTGGGGTCACACCCGGCAGCGCTCAGGGGTTACTCCTGGCTCTATGCTCAGAAATCGCTCCTGGCAGGCTCAGGGGCCCATATGGGATGCTGGGATTCGAACCACCGACTTTCTGCATGCAAGGAAAACGCCTTACCTTCATGCTATCTCTCCGGCCACTCATCACTTTTTTTTAAAATATTTTTTCTTGGGGAGAAGGACTTTGAGCCACGTCCAGTGGTGTTCAGGAGCTACTCTTAGCTCAGTATTCAGGACTCATTCCTGGCAGTGCTCAGGAACATGCTGAGCCCGAGTTTAAACTGTTGGCTTCTCTCAGGCCCCATCACTTCTTGCTTTTGACAAATTTAAAATATACAGAAAAGTCAAAGTCAGAGCAATAGCATGGCTGGTAGGGCATTTGCCTTGCATGCGACTAACTGTGGTTGGATCCACGGCATCCCATATGGTCTCCTGAGCACCACTAGGAATGGCCTCTGAGTGCAGAGTAACCACTGGGTACTGCTGAGTATGTCCCCAAAACTTAAACAAAACAAGCAAAAAAAAAAAAAAACAAAACCAGAAAAGTTACCAAATAAATGATCCACCAAATACAAAAATCTAGGCTTTTGTACTCTTATTTCAGCAAGCAGAATTCCTGGAAGGAGATGCTGACCATTTGGTCATTTCCACCCCTGAGTTCATGCCCATTCTTGTTTTCCTGTCCTGGGAGAGAGGGGGCTCCCTTTGACCACTGGAATAATACTTACCTCTCTCAGCATAGGCTGGGACTGGAGAAAAGGGGTTGGGATAAGGGATAAGGGTGAGCCCCTTTTGCAAGCCCCCTGATCCTCCTAGCTCAGGTCTCTGCTCTGCAGGTAGCCTGGGGTTCCATTGGGCACACAGCAGGATACGTGTTAGGTAAGCCACCTTGTAGCCAGACCCCTCAACAGAACTCCATCTCAGCTTCAGGAGTGGGGGTGGACGGTGGACAGTGGGAGTCTCCATCCAGCCCTAGAGAGTGCCAGGGCAGGAAATGCCTGGTAGTCAGATACTTTCTTAAAGCAAGAACAGAGCAGTGGGTGCAGAGAAGAGCAGAGTGTGATCTGTGTGTTCAGGGCCCCCTGAGAGTGTGGGAATAGAAGGTCCCAGGAAATGCCTCCAATGTAGTGGCCCCATCAGGCAGAAGTTACTCTCTGGAAGGCACGTGACCATTATTGACCCTCTGGGAAAACACCACGCAAGCAACTGGTGGTGGGTTTTCAGGACTGATGTCCGGTTCCCCTGGGTGTAGAAGTGGCCCTAGTAAGGCTGAGAAAGTCCCTTAGCACCACTCCCAATCCTGTAGGAGGCTCTGGCACAGGCCAGACTGCCACTCTATTTTTGTCAGCAGGGATAGGCGAGCTGACCTCCTTGGGATTAGTTCTTGTCATCTTGCAGTGATATGCATGTTCTAATTCTACTGGGCGTCAGCCAAGATCTACTCTTCTGCTTTGCTTGGATATTTTAGGGGGAACAACTTGGGTGGCTGGAAATGTCATCAAATGTGTAAGTTGTGTGGAAAGATCAGAACCGATTGCAGAAAACAAGCCAACAACTGACATATGAAACATGAGACTGGAAGGGAAAAGAGGAAAAGTGTAGATACATAGCTTTGGCACTGGTTTTCTCTGCCTACAGGGGACTGGGAAGTATAGAAGAAGTGGAAAGTTAATGTGGAGATATTGCCAGTTGCTGCAAAGGAGCAGAGAGGTCTGCCCAGATGTCCCCTTTTGTAGTATATGAAAAAGTTTCCATAAGATTATTCTTGAAATTGTTGTATATAAAAGTATTTCCTTAGGATTGCTCTGTGACTACTGCCCCACCTAGCCCTTCCAGGTGGGGCGCTGTGGAGTTGGCAATAAATAGCTTGATGGACAGGGGAGAGGGGTCCTTTTGCGAAAGCTGCAGGCTGCAGGAGGATTCTCTCGCTCTCTTTGCCCAATCTTTTACACCCTATCCTTGTTGTCTGTGCGGATTATTATTTGCTGTGAATACATATTACCAAGGTCTCCCCCCAAAAGGGGACAAGGGGATGGGAAGTAATTTCTCATTCTGGGGACTGTTCTTGGATTCACAATTACCCAACAAAGGATTTAACAGCGAAGATAACTTACACCCTTTGAATTTCATAGAGGGCTGACTCAAGAAGAAGAAAGTATGTGTAGACACACACTTAAAACAAGAACATATACAACTAACTCTAAACCACCACTGTGGACACCTTCTCTTCTCTAACCACCAAGTCAAATTGAAGAAGTTGGTGAGATAATAACGAGGTTCTTTTCACTTCAGAAAGGATATGATTTTTTCTTTTTTGGTGTGTGTGTAATAGAGGGGGGGAGGGAGAGAGAGAAGAGAGAGGAGAAAGAGGGAGAGAGGAGAGAGCGAGAAGAGAGAGGGAGAGGGAGAAGAGAGGGGGAGGGAGAGAAAGAGGAGAGAGAGGGAGGGAGAGAAAGAGGAGAGGGTGGAGAGAGGAGAGAGGGTGGGAGAGAGAGAGGGAGGGAGGGAGAGAGAGGAGAGAGAAGGAGGGAGAGAGAGGAGAGAGGAGAGAGAGAGGGAGGAAGGGAGAGAGGAGAGAGGAGAGGGAGGGAGGGAGAGAGAGGAGAGAGGAGAAAGGGAGGGAGGGAGAGAGAGGAGAGAGGAGAGAGGAGAGAGGGAGGAAGGGAGAGAGAGGAGAGAGGAGAGAGAGAGGGAGGGAGAGAGAGGAGAGAGGAGAGAGAGGGAGAGAGGGAGAGAAAGAGGGAGGGAGAGAGAGAGGAGAGAGAGGGAGGGAGGGAAAGAGAGGAGAGACGGAGGGAGAGAGAAGAGAGAGGAGAGAGAGAGGGAGGGAGGGAGAGAGAGGAGGGAGGAGAGAGGGAGAGAGAGAAAAGAGAGAGGAGAGAGAGGAGAGAGGAGAGAGAGAGGAGAGAGGAGAGAGAGAGGAGAGAGGAGAGAGAGAGGAGAGAGGAGAGAGAGAGGAGAGAGGAGAGAGAGAGGAGAGAGGGGAGAGAGAGGGAGGGAGAGAGAGGAGAGAGGAGAGAGAGAGGGAGGGAGAGAGAGGAGAGAGAGAGAGAGAGAGAGAGAGAGAGAGAGAGACACCATATCCAGTGATACTCACAGCTCAATCTGGCTCTGTGCTCAGAGATCAGTCCTGGTGATGCTCGGGGAGCATATATGGTATTAGAGATTGAACCTGGGTGGGCCACATGCAAGGTAAGTGCCTTTCCCACTGTCCTATCTCTCCAGCCCTCACACAAATAATTTTTGGTTTTGGTTTTGGGTCATACCCTGCAGTGCTCAGGGGTTACTCCTGGTGACATTCTGGAAAAGGAAAAGGCTATGGTGACAGTGAACAACTATGGGTGCCGGGGATTGGGAAGAAATGAAGGAAGCAGAGCCAAGGAGTTCAGAATAGTGAAAATTCACTGTATAATTCTATAGCAGCTGATATGATTAGCTCCGGGTTCTGGTGCACCCACCAAAGAAATAACACAGCAATGCACCAGCTGTCCCCAATGTTGCATCTCTTTCTTTTCAGTGCACCTATAGGAAAGCATAAGTCACCCGTTGGCTGACCAGTGGAATAGCAGCTGCTATAGCAACAGCTTATAGGTATCAATTGCCTATCTCACCACCTTATTTGTTAAGCCATATGCAAAAATGGGAAGGGGACCAACCAATCCAATTTCTTTTGTATATGGGCAATGGGTGTGTTAAGAAGGGTATCTATCAAACAGAAATCTGATTACCTGGTCCCCACCCTCAACTTTTAAGTCACTTCCACCTAGCAATTCTCTGTGTGACTGTCATCTGACTGGGCAGATCCATAAACTGCAGCAACATGGCACCCAGGTGGAAAGATGGAATTTGGGGAAGGACTGGGAGTGAGCAGGCAGAATGTGGGAAACCTCATAACTTCCTTTGATATTTTGGTGAAATAAAACTACTTAAAAATGTGCAATATTTGGCATGATGCTGTTTAACTTGGGGGGAAAATTGGCCCTTTCCAAGTTGACTTTAGACCTTGCGTGCCTTTTTTAAAAAATCTTTTCTAGAGGTGAAAAATATCATCTCAAAAGAATTTTTTGTTTGGTTGGTTGATTTTTTTGGTCAATAACCCTGCAGCACTCAGGGGTCACTCCTGGCTCGGCACTCAGAAATTGCTCCTGGCAGACACAGGGGACCATATGGGATGCCAAGATTCGAACCACCCTCCGTCCTGGGTCAGCTGCGTGCAAGGCAAACTTCTTACCACTCTGCACAAAAGCAAAAAGATGCAAAATTGCCGGTCTTAGTTATTTCTTTGTGCCACTCATGCTTCTTGTTTGTTTAGGGGCCATACCCAGTGATGCTCAGGGATTACACCTGGCTCTGCATTCAGGAATAACTCCTGACCATGCTGTGGGGACCATATGGGATGCCAGGGCTCAAATCCAAACGTCCTCTCCACTGAGCCATCTCCTGATCCTACATCCTGTTTCTCTTGCACCACTCCAAGAAGAGCTTTGCCAGACCTTTGAATCTGCAAGGGTGGCACTCGCCTTCTGTTGGATGCTGCACGAACTTCCAGCTCCCCAGGGTTCCTGATTTCACTGTGAGGGGGAGACCTGGTTCTCTACAGCCTGTAATTTTTTTAAAAAATATTTTAGCCTGTAATTTTTTTTTGTGATGCTGGTCTTTGTTCTTTCTTCAGATAGTGCTAAAATTAAAAACACACACACACACACACACACACACACACACACACACACACACACATATATATATATATATATATATATATATATATATATATAATGTCAGTATGAAGTGTTCAATATATCAAAGTTTGAAAAGCTGCTTCAGTGTCATTCAGGCCCTCAACACATTTACTTGCGTCTGTCATTAGGGTTACTCGAATAAAAATAGTTTTCTTCCTATTTAGAAGACTTTCTGCAAGCAACCCTGAACTTACTGAACACAGATTACTAACACTCACTAAAGTGAGCTCCTGGCTTTGGCCAAAAAGTGCCAGAAAACATTTAAAGTCCTCAGCACACTGAGAAAGTTGGGATAGAATGCCCCTGTGTGATGGCTTGTGTTTTGGGGGCCAATGCAATGCTCAGGACTTACTCCTGGCTCTGCACTCAGGGATCACTCTGGCAATGGTGGGATTGGTGTTGGAACATAAATGCCTGAAACTACTGGATTATAAACAATTTAGTAACAGTGTTATAGGAATTTTTTTAAGTGCACGGCCTGTTTTTAAGAGTTCCCAGGCAGCTCAATCAGCAGGGCACCTTTACTCTTAACAAAGAACACCCCTCACCAAGACTTCAGCTTAGAGAGCCCCTCTAACCACACAAGCCCACAAGACACTCTCCCAGACAAGATGTTAGAGTGACTCCATTCCTCTTCTTTTTATTGATCACAGAAAACCAGCCGGCTACAAATATGCAAAAATTAATCTGGCTGAACTACACTAAGGGAATCTAAGAATGGCTCAGCACTTTTTTTTTTTGCATAACACCCTAAACTGCAAGAACTGTAGACCTTGGCCACCAGGGGGACCCTGAAATTGTTCTTTCTCAATGTCTGGGGAGGAATGGTCCAGCGGACGGTCCGGGGGATGATCTCCATTGAGTCAGCTGGAATGCAGGCATAAACAAAGGGAGGGTGTGTGCGCCTTTTCCAGCACTGTTGGGGAGCCTCTTGGTATGGTTTCCACACTAACTTCTTCCTGCATGAGAAATAATGGAATGTTCCTGAATGTTCAGGAACATCTTTGCAGTCGAGGGTTGGCTTCTTTCTGGGGTATTTCCCCTGACGTGGCATATTGCTGTGATCCTGGTTCTGGGGGCCGTGGTTCTTGCAAAAAATATCAGATGTGGCCTTCTTTCTCTCTCTGCTTTCAGGACTCCTGGAAGGCCTGCCTTGATTTCTGGCGAGATGTAATCTAAGATTCGATTCCGTTAAGGGGGCTACAGAGTGATTCATCTTGTTTCTCATAGTCGGGAGACACTTCTCTTGCAGAATGATGATGGAAGACTTCCCGGAAGCTTCTGAAGTGTTGATTGGCCTACCAGACCCCTGCCCTGGAAAGTGTCTTCTGGAGGAGGGCCTCCGCTTCCTGTTCCGGTGTGACTCCCAGTGAGGTGGGGTAACAGACAAGGAATGTCTTCTGCAGGCCCAGAACTGAAAAGGGCTCAGTGCTTCCTTGACAAAGGGCATCATCTCTGTGTTGATTTTCTTCATCATCAGACTTTCCAGAGGAACGCCATTCTGCAACTCATACAGAATAGATTCTGATTCCTGAGCTAAGTGAGAGTTGGCCTCCAACACCATACACTTCTCACTGTCCTTAAGAGAGAGACTTGGCTGTGAGGCTGCTTTTGAGGCCTTCAGACCCCTCTTGAGAAACACCTCAGGTGGTCGTGTTGCCTGGAACTGGACTGAATCACCAGCGTTTTTCTGAGGCCTGAGACAGGGACACAGGGCTGTTCTTTGAGACCATACATTGCCATGCTTATCTTTCTCCATAGTCACTGGATGTGTTAGCTCTGGAGGAGCTATGATGTCTCTCTCCTCCCCCCTGCTTCCATCAGGATTCAACTCAGCCACTGGGGGCAACCCCAGAACTTGACTTTGCTGAGGCCTTTGGTTTCTGAAAGAGAACTGCTTCTCTTCCTGTTCTCTGTCAGGAGCAAGACCAACATCTTGGACATGCTGGCTGATGTTTTTACAAGTCACAACCGTGTTCAATTTAAGAGTATATTTGGGGAGCGTCTTTGGCTTTGGGAACCTTCTTTTGACAGGGATCTGCTGGAAAAAGCGGACATGTTTATATTGTAAATCAAGGTCTTTTGGATGAAGAGACTTTTGATCAAGAAGCAATATAGTTCTGTTTGGGTACTTGGGCCTTTGATGGCCAGGAGAGAGTTGAAACATGGGTTTCTTTTGCTGGGTGTGGGCAGCTATGTAAGAGGCCCTGGCAGGTCTGGGAAAGGCTTTCATTTGAATTTCCAGAGTTTTCCTCCCCAAATGTATGAGCAGCTTGTCCCTTAGTTCGATTGAGCACCTACGGAGGATAGGGGGCCATGATCTCTGGATATCAGAGGCCATCATGAAACACGCTCTGCTTTCTAGCTTCCTTGTAGAAGACCACTTAAGAACCTTGTTGTCTGTGTCTGCAAAATGGATGTTTAGACTTTTCAAAGGATTGACAAGAGCTGCCCCTCTTGGACTTTTGTGCCTTAGGCTGATCTCGATGGTCTCTATATCCTCATCAGGCACACAGCTCGCCTTTTTGGGTGCTGGGGAGTCCATTCTTGGCACATCCTCAGAAGTTACTTTTTCTTTTGAACTCAAGGAGCAGCTTTGGGATGACTGTCTGACTTTCTGTGGGCTCCCATTTGAATGGATCTCCTGTGCGTTCAACACCAAGTGTCTTTGGAGATTCATTTCTCCTTGGGGTGTGGAACATTCTGATATAGCTTTGGCCTGTTCTCTGGGATCTGGTTGGGGTGTTGGGTCTGGAGCTTCTGTTGAAGGGGGTGACTTCCAAACTGCCTGTGGACAGGTGCTTCTTGATTCTAGTTGAGGAAGAAATTTTTCTTGGATAATATTTGTTATCTGGGACTCAAGGTAATTTTGAATGGACTCCACAATAGGAAGCAAGTTTTCTTCTGTATTTTTCCAATCTGCTAACTTCCTTTCTTTCCCTTCAGCCTGGAGGGGTGGGAGGGTCAAAGTTTCTACCAAGCTTTGGGGCTGCTGGGGTTGTTCTGGGTTTGTGTCCTGTGTCAGGACTGGTTGAACCTCATCCTGGTTTTCTGCTGCTCCTGGGGCAGAGTTTTCAACAGTCCAATCTTTTGCCGACATTTCCACAGCTTCCTTTGGCTTTTCAGGTGTAAATGGGATGGCTTTGGCTACATTTTCTTCTTGCTGTTGCACCATGGGATCTGTGGGAAGCACCGAGACATCATGGCCTGAAATAGCCCCTTCTTCCATGTGTGGTGTTAGTGGGACCTCGTTTTCCCTGATGTTGCTGTCTGCTTCTGAGGCAGCCCCAGGATTATTTTGTGTATCTTGTGTGTGCATCTCCAGGGTCTGAGCATCTCGGGGAAGACTATTAGTAAGGTGGATCTTCCACACAGTGCGGTTGGTGCAGACTGACTTCTGGGGTTCCAAAGTACAGCTGCTCTTCTCTTTTTCTTGGTCTCTCTTGGCTCCCTTTGTTTCTTCAGCCTGCAGGGCAGGTTCTCTGGAGAGATAGAGATTACCATGGTAGATTTCGGTGCCATTCTCATCGCACAGAGTAATCTCCTTTGGCTGAACAGAATCAAACTCTAACTTCTTGACATGGCCAAGAAGTTGTAAAATTGGGTGGTTTGGGATTTTCATTGTTAAACATTGGGGGGTTGAGTTCCATTTCACAGGCACTCTTGTGAATCTGCCTTCCACGTCTTCACATTTGGGAGAAAGAGGAAGAGCAGGATCTGGAGAACCCAGAACACGCTTTGTGAACTTCTTTTGTAACTGAATGTTCTGTTCTGCATCAAGCGCCTTTGCTTCCTTTTTATATTTACATGGGGTGAGGCCACTTGGGGCCTTCTGGGTCAATGGCTTCCTGGTCTTGCTTTTTTCCTGTTTCCTGGTCCCTTTGTTATTCCCTTCATTTCTCCTCTCCAGATTTGCAGAACCAAGTGAAAGACTTCGGCATGGACAAATTGAAGACCGGAGAGATTCCAGAATGAATTGCTTTTGTTCTGGACCAAGCAACGCTGGTTGGCCTTTAGTTCTGTGGGCAGCAGACTCTATGATATCACTGTGCATGCCACATAATTCTTGGCGTCTTGGATACCCGAGAGTTCGCATGTCTACGGCCATTGTTGAAAATGTCATCTGCTTCCCATACTGAAGTGGAAACTTCAGGTAAAGGCTAGAAACTCGTGCAGTCTTGACTTCCCTTTTCTGGAGCAACCCCATTTGCTTCAGAATGATTTGGGGGTTCATATGGGGAGTGGCACTTGACCCTGTGATACTCATTTTGCCAAGTGATCCCTCTGCACATGGGTGTACTATTTTGCTCATTCGGGAATGACTCTGTCCATCTTTCTTTGTCATTGGCCCTTGATATGATTTTGCCTGACCAGGAGAGGCTTTGAATGGAGGGTCTTGGGGCTCATTTTCTAAAACAGAAAATCCCTTGGAATTTGCAGGGGAACCACAAGTGATACATAACTCCAAGGGCATTTTTATCAGTGATGCAAAGAGAACCTTTGGGTTTATTTTTTGATCAAAGGTGCCCTTTATTTCCAGGTATTTCTTCCAATTATCCACTGTCCTCAGCGTCTGTGTGGGGTGGGAAAGAAGAGCAGCAGAGGGAGGTGTTCTGGGTGCTTCTGACGGATCCTCCAGCTGTGCATTGATTCTGGAATGTTCCAGTCCTTCCCCATTTCTGATAGTAACACATCCTGTAAAATAACTCTTCTTGGACTGTGGACTTAAAATTAACTGGTTCAATTCCTCTTTAGATCTCACTGGTGGGAGGTTCTTTTCCCATATACTGATCTGGAAGTGGGAAGCCTGCTTGCCTGCTGCCTCTTGTCTTTTTGCGGGGTGTTTTGCTTTTTTAACCACGATGGCACCTTCTCTCTCAAGGGATTTTCCAATAGTCCTTTCCTGGATATCTGATGATTGCTGATGATTACACCTTGGGAAAAAGACCCTTTTCTTTTCTGGGACGTCTTTGTCTATTTTGTTCCCAAGATTCTTAACAAAGGTGGGCACTGTTGGAACGGAGATAAAATTCCTTGTGAGAACCCTACAGAGTTCCTCTCGATCCCCATGTACCTTTTTCTTTTGCTCAATGAGATTCAAGACAAATTCTTTTGAATTGAGGATCTGTGAAATTGGAGAACCCCTGGACAATTCGGGATGCATCTTGACCCTCAAATCCACTGCCAGCACTTCATGCTGCTTTTCTCTTTGGGACTCGAACTGTTCATTTTTATTTCCACCATCACCCTGTGCTTCTTGTGTTTTCTCTGTTAATGCCAAAAGCACAATGGGCTGTGTAGAGGGTCTTTGAATGCCAAGCATTTCCACATCAACTTGTGTGCCTTTGTCCAAATTAAGATGCAATGGAGAAGGGCCGGAAACACAATTTTTTCTTAATGCCTTACTGCAAGGTTGACTTTGATCCTCACGTCTCCTTTGATCTCTCCCTCCAATGTTAAGGTGCATCTCTGTTCTGTGGTATATATAGGGATGCGGGGAATTCCTTAATTTACAGGCTACCTGGGTTCTCATCCTGCTCTTCCCATCTGTTGTGTTTTCTCGACTGTTACTTTGCTCCTGAGACTTCTGTTCCTTCTCAATTGAAACCCCTTCTAAATTACTGGGACTAATTAGTTCTGTAGGTGGTTTTTCCTTCACACTGGATATCTTTTGCATGACAGTTTTTTTATGCACTAGTGTGTCATCTTCTTGTCTTTTGTTATCCAAGTGAAGAGGAGAGAGAGAAAATGCTGAAAGGGAAGATTGGGTCAGAGACTCTTTTGATTCATCCTGACCTTCTTCTACCTTTTCTTCTCGATGTTTGGAGCATAGGAGGAGGCCTGATTTCACTCCATCTCCTGAATTTCCCTGTTCCAAACTTTGCAATCTTGTTAGTGGATAGATCAAAACATCAAAACTCACTGGTACCAAATGGATTGCTTCCTTGGACTCTAATGATTCTTTGAGTTTTACTGTGGCTATAGAGAATCTTGTCACTATTTCTATGTTTTCTCCCTTGTGTCCAGTATCTACCCTCTGAGAGATTGGTGGTGCTTGAGAAGCATCAAGGTTAGTCAGCCTGTCATCACTCAGTTCCTGTTGACCTTCTGGGATCCTTTGCTCTTGTGTTTCAGTTTTCTGAATGTTTCCTTGGCTGCTTCTAAGTGACGAAAATGATTCCTTGCTTTTCAGACACATTTCATTGGAATCCGCCATGGTATTCAGGGCCATGTCTTTCTCTCTTGCTGCTGTATCCTTCTGTAACGTGGGTTCTTTGGATTCATTTATAGAGATGTGAGACTCCTGATTGACTAGTGCTCGATGTGCTATTTTGGTTGCACCTGCAAACGCCTCAATTCTCAGACGAGATGGGTGAAGCAATTTTGTTCTGGCTGTATACCTTCCTTCCTCTGAACTTCCCAGTTTAACTGATGGTAGAGTAACTACCATCAGACCCATGTTCTTCGGACTCATGACTAGTTTGTATTCACTTTCCCCAATCATTTCCTTGGACTCTTTAATTTTCCACTGCAATTTCTTGGAATTGCACATACATGCAAAAAAAAGTGGTGACTTTCCCCTCATCAAATCCATACATTTGTGGGACATTTTCTTATCCTTCATTTTGAGTCTCTCTTTTAACCTATAACCAACCAATGACTTAAGTGGATCCTGACTGGTTAATGGTGGGGAGGAGGATTTTGTCCCAGCTAGTAGCTCTTCCTCTCTCTTCTTCCTTGAGTCCCCATTCACAGAAGAATGATTAGGTAACAGAGAAAAAAATTCACTCTGAACCTCTTCCAGATTGCCTCGGCCTTTTTGACTTTCTCTCCTTTGCCACACAGCATTCAGAGGTGATATCTTTGGAGGGGAGACATGCCTGAGTGATTGCGTCTTTGCACTCAATGTCAGGACTGAGGTCAATAGTCTACCCTTCTCACCTCCTGTTTTCACTCCATCCTTGGCCTTTTCACATGAGACACACTGACCTGCCTTGACTGTTGAAAAACACATGTCTGTGCCCACATGAGAATCTGAATTCTTTATTTTCCCTGAACCTGGGAATTTGCGGAGTTGCACTTGAGAAGTAAATCCTGTGTTTGCCAATATGTCTTTGCCTCTCTCAATTCTCATCTTCAATCTCTGATGAGAGGCACATGGCTGTGTCAGAATCACAGTCTGCTCATCAATGGCTCTGTGCTGGTCTGGTTGGGCCTTCTCCTCAGTGCCTATCTCCACTATGTCTTTTATACTCAGAGGGTCCCACTCAACAATGTCACATTCAGGAAGAGGTGATGCTATCTCTGTCTGGAGATATGTACCCTTAGATGGGCCATTACTGCCTTGTTTCTGAGTCTTTCCTCCCTCTGCTGGATGTTGTTCTCTTTCCTTTGCTCTTTTCCCAGAAAACAATGGCTCCCTGATCTCAAAAGGTGGCACCACGATTCCTGATTCTGATGTACTTTCTTTTTTCAGGGTGAACTGTAGATGAGTGGAAGAACTGAGAACAGAATAGATTTGGTCTGGGAACACACCTCTTCTCTTGCTGCATATTTGCTCTTTGATGTTCACTTGCAAAGACTTTGTGAGGAGAAGAGAGAAAAGGGGTGATTTCTTGGTGCGGTGTTTAAGATTCATCTGGTCTTTATCCAAAATACATTCTCTATCCACTCCTTCCTGGGATTTTGCTCTGTATGAACAGCTTGGGATCTCATCCAAAGGGGACACCACGTATATTAGATGGTCTTCATTCATGGCTCTCCTGTGCCATGAAGATAGGAGATAGCCCATTGGTCTTCTGTTCTTATTTACATCTTGGGTTGTTTCAAGTTGAG